>NC_061113.1:235838877-235852138 GCF_002878395.1 Capsicum annuum
CATGCAACGACCACAGGCCCACCCCCAAAATCATGGGCTGGCTCAAAAATGCCCTGGCCACATTGTTTCTCCCATTTGTCCATCCAAATGGCCACGAAAAATTAACCGAACCACACTGGGATGATCGCCAACCTCCTTGACATGCCCCAGTTAATTTTTTGGCCACAGCACACCTGAACCTCGGGGTCACCCCCAAAACTATGGGCTATAGCACACCGATTTGGCCAAAAAATGCCCCTTTTGCGCTGTTTCCCCCGTTTGTCCACCCAAATGGCCTTGAAAATCCCTAACCTCCCTATACACCTTGATCAATTTTTGGACCATAGCACGCTCAAACCCAGACCCATCTCTGAAACCGTGGGCTATAGCACATCGATTTTGCCTGAAAATTCTCTGTTTGCACCGTTTTGCCCAATTGTCCACACAAATGGCCATTAAAAATTAAACGGATCATACTGGGACGATACCCAACCTCTATGCGATGGGCCGATTTTTGGCCCAAAGCACAAACGAAACCCAGGACCACCCCTAAAACTGCGTGCTATAGCACACTGATTTGGGCCAGAAATGCCCTGTTTGCGCCATTTTGCCTGTTTGTCTACCCAAATAGCCACAAAAAAATAAAATAAACGTATGAAGATGATCCCATACCGATCAATTTTTAGCCCACAAAGTGCTCGGTCCTTGGGTCCACCCCCAAAAACGTAGGCTATAGCACATCGATTTAGCCCAAAAATGCCCTGTTTGCAGCATTTTGCCTATTTGGGCCATGAAAAAATAAACGGACCACACTAGGATGATTCTCACCCTTCCTGGTACGCCGCGGTCGATTTTTGGCCCGCAGCACGCTCGGACCCATTGTTGACCGCTAAAATCGTGGGCTATAACTCACTGATTTGTCCCGAAAATGCTCCGTTCGTGCCGTTTCACCCGTTTGTCCACCAAATAGCCACTTAAAATTAATAGGACCACAATGGGATGATCACCAACCTCCATGGTATTCCCCAGTCTATTTTTGGCCCATAGCATGCCTGGACCCTGGGCCGACCCCCAAAATCGTAGGATATAGCACACCGATTTGGCCTGAAAATGCCCCATTCGTGTCGTTTTGCCTGTTTGTCCGCCCAAATTGCCATGAAAAGTTAAATGGACCATACTGGGATGATCCCCAATCTCCTTGACACAACCTGATTGATTTTCGGTCCACAGCACCCCCGGAACCCAGGTCCACCATAAAATCACAGGCTATAGCACACCGATTTGGATTGAAAATGCCCTATTCGCGTTATTTCGACTGTTTACCCGCCCAAATGGCCACAAAAAATTAAAAAGACCACACTAGGATGATACCCAACTTTGCTGGCATTCCCCAGTTGATATATGGCCCACAGCACGCCCGAACCTCCGGCTCACCCTCTAAATCGTGGTCTATAGCACACCGATTTGGCTCGAAAATACCCCATTTACGTTGTTTCTCCTGTTTGTCTACCCAAATGGCCAGAAAAAATTAAACGGACCATACTGGGATGATCCCAACCTCTCTGTCCTACCTCGATTGATTTTTGTCAAATAGAATGCTCGGACCCTAGGCCCACCCCCGAAACCGTGGGCTATAGCACACCTATTTGGCCCAAAAATACCCCGTTCGCATTGTTGCGTCCATTTGTCCACCCAAATGTCTACAAATATTATATGGACTACACTAAGATAATCCCCAACCTCTCTGGCATGTCCCAATCAATTATTGGCCCACAGCATGCCCGGATCCCAGGTCCACCACCGAAATCATGGGCTATAGAACATCGTTTTGGCTCAAAAATGCCCCGTCTGCACCATTTTGCCTGTTTGTCCACCCAAATGACCACAATAATTAAATGGACCACCCTGAAAAATAGCCTAACCTCCCTGACATGCCCCGATCAATTTTTGTCTCACAACAAACTTGAACGGGGGGCCCACCACAAAAACTGTAGGCTATAGCACACCAATTTTTCTTTAAAATGCTCCTTTCGTGTCGTTTGTCCACCCAAATGTCCACGAAAAATTAAACGGACCACACTGGGATGATCCCCAACCTCCTTGGCATGTCCCAATCGATTTTCATCCCATCGAACACTCGGACCCCAGTCCTTCCCCCGTAACGTTGGCTATAGCACACCGGTTTCGCCCGAGAATGCATTCTTTCACCCGTTTCTCCACCTAAATGGCCACAAAAAAATTAAATGAACCACCCTGAGATGATCCCCAACCACCCTGGCACGCCCTGGTCGATTTTCGACCCACAGCACGCTTAGACCCCGAGCCTGCCCCCGAAACCATAGGCTATATCACTTCGATTTGTTCTGAAAATGCCCTGTTTGCGCCGTTTCACCCGTTTGTCCACCTAAATGATCACGAAAATTTGAATGGACCACGCTGAGAGGATCCCCAACCTCATTGGCATGCCCCAGTCGATTTTTCGCCCACGGCACACCCGGACTATCAGCCCACCCCCGATATCGTGGGCTATAGCATACCAATTTGGCCCAAAAATGCCCCATTCGCGCCATTTTGCTTGTTTGACCACGCAAATGGCCACAAAAAAATAAATAAACCATACTGGGATGATCTCCAACCTCCCTGGCATACCTTGTTGATTTTCCCCCACAACACGCCCCGACCTTGGGCCCACCCAAGGAACTGTGGGTTATAGTACAGTTATTTGGCCCAAAAATGCCTCTTTTGCGCTGTTTCACCCGTTTGTACACCCAAATAGCCACAAAAAATTAAACAGACAGCACTGGGACAATACCCAACCTCCCTGGCATGGATCATTCAATTTTTTTCCCATAGCACGCCCGGACCCCAAGCCCAACCCCAAAACCGTGGGCTATAGTACACCGATTTGGCCCGAAAATGCCCCTTTTACACCGTTTCGCTCGTTTGTCCTCCCAAATGGCTACAGAAAAATAAATGGACCTTACTAAAATGACCCCAACCTCCTTGGTATACCCCAGTCAATTTTCATCAAATAGCACGCCCTGACCATGGGCCCACCCCCAAAATCGTGGGCTATAGCACACTAATTTGGCTAAAAAATGTCCCGGCCGCGTTGTTTCTCCCATTTATCCACCCAAATGGCCATGAAAAATTAATCGAAACACACTGGGATGATCGCCAACCTACCCAACATGCCCCAGTCAAGTTTTGGCCCACAGCACACCCAAACCTCGGGCCCACTATGAAACCGAGGGCTATAGCATACCGATTTAGCCCAAAAATGCTTCGTTCGTGACGTTTCACCCATTTGTCCACCCAAATAGCCATGAAAAATTAAACGGACCACACTGGAATGATCCCCAACCGCCCTTCCATGCCCCAATCAATTTTTAACCCATAGCATGCCCGGACCTTAGGCCCACCCTCAAAACCGTGGTCTAAAGCTCACCGATTTTGCCCTAAAATGCCCGTTTCGCCTGTTTGTCTACTCAAATGGTCACAAAAAATTAAACAAACTGCACTGTGATGATCCGCAACCCCTATGGCATGCCCCGATCAATTTTTGGCCCACAGAACACTCGGACCTCGGGTCACCCCCAAAACTATGGGCTATAGCACACTGATTTAGCCAAAAAATGCCCCTTTTGCAGTGTTTCCCTCGTTTGTCCACCCGAATGGCCACAAAAAATTCCTAACCTCCCTGGACACCTCAATTGATTTTCATACCACATCACGCTCGAACCCCAGACTCGTCTCCAAAACCGTGGGCTATAGCACATCGATTACGCTCGAAAATTCCCCGTTTGTGCCGTTTTGCCCGTTGTTCACATAAATGGCCACTAAAAATTAAAAGGATCACACTGGGATGATACCCAACCTCTATACCACACCTCGGTCAATTTTTGGCCCACATCATGAACGAAACCCAGGACCACCCCTAAAACCGCGTGCTATAGCACACCGATTTAGCCCAGAAATGCCCTGTTTGTGCCATTTTTCCTGTTTGTCTATCCAAATAGCCACAAAATTAAAAGAACCATATGAGGATGATCCCATATCTTCCTGTCATGCACCAATAAATTTTTAGCCCACAACGCGCTCGGTCTTCGGGCCCACCCTAAAAAACGTGGGCTATAGCACATCGATTTAGCCCACAAATGCCCTGTTCGCACTGTTTTGCCTGTTTGACCACCCAAATAGCCACGAAAAAAAATGGACCACACTAGGATGATCCTCACACTCCCTGGGATGTGGCTCGAAAATGCCCCGTTCGTGCCGTTTCACCTGTTTGTCCACCAAATAGCCGCAAAAAATTAATAGGACCACACTGGGATGATCCCCAACCTCCCTGGTATTCCCCGGTCTATTTTTGGCCCATAGCACGCCTGGAACCTGGGCCCACCCCCAAAATCGTAGGCTATAGCACACCGATTTGGCCTGAAAATGCCCCATTCGCGCTATTTCGTCCGTTTGTCCACCCAAATTGCCACGAAAAGTTAAATGGACCATACTGGGATGTTCCCCAATCTCCTTGACATGGACCGATTGATTTTTGGACCACATCACACCCGGACCCCAGGTCCACTATAAAATCACAGGCTATAGCAAAACGATTTGGCTTGAAAATGCCCCGTTTGCGCTATTTTGCCCGTTTACCCGCCCTAATGGTCCCAAAAAATTAAAACAACCACACTAAGATGATCCCCAACTTCGCTGGCATTCCCCAGTTTATTTGTGGCCCAGAGCACACCCGAACCTCGGGCCCACCCTAGAAATCGTGGGCTATAGCACACCGATTTGGCCCGAAAATACCCCATTTGCGCTGTTTCGCCTATTTATCCACCCAAATGGCCACAAAAAATTAAACGGATCATACTAGGATGATCCCTACCTCTCTGGCCTTCCCCGATTGATTTTTGTCATACCGAATGCTCGGACCCCGGGCCCACCCCTGAAACCGTGGGCTATAGCGCACAGATTTGGCTCGAAAATGCCCCGTTCGCATTGTTGCACCCATTTGTCCACCCAAATGGCCACAAATATTAAACAGACCACACTAACATGATCCCCAACCTCTATGGAATGTCCCAATCGATTTTTGGCCCACAGCATGCCCGGATCCTGGGTCCACCCCCGAAATCATGGGATATAGCACACCATTTTCGCTCAAAAATGCCCAGTCTGCACCGTTTTGCCTGTTTGTCCACCCAAATGTCCACAATAATTAAACGGACCACCCTGGGAAATTCCCCAACTTACCTGACATGCCCCGATTAATTTTTGTCTCACAACACGCCCGAATCCCGAGCCCACCACAAAAACTGTGGGCTATAGCACACTAATTTTGTGTAAAAATGCTCCTTTCGTGTCGTTTATCCACCCAAATGTCCACAAAAAATTAAACCGACCACACTGGGACGATCTGCAACCTCCCTGGTATGCCCCGATCAATTTTCATCCGACCCCACACTCGAACCCCAGTCCCACTCCCGTAACGTAGGCTATAGCACACCGATTTGGCTCGAGCATGCATTGATTCACCCGTTTCTCCAACCAAATGGCCACAAAAAATTAAATGAACCACACTTAGATGATACCCAACCTCCCTGGCATGCCCTGGTCAATTTTCGGCCCATAGCACGCTCGGACGCTTAGCCTACCCCCTAAACCATAGGCTATATCACCTCGATTTGTCCCAAAAATGCCTCGTTTGCGCCGTTTTACCCATTTGTCCACCCAAATGATAACGAAAATTTGAATGGACCATGCTGAGAGGATCCCCTACCTCATTGGCATGCCCTTATCAATTTTTGGCCCACATCACGCCCGGACCATCAGCCCACCCCTAATATCATGGGCTATAGCACACCAATTTGACCCGAAAATGCCCTATTCGCGCCATTTCGCCTGTTTGTCCATGCAAATGGCCACAAAAAATTAAACAGACCATACTGGGATGATCCCCAACCTCCCTGGCATGCCTTGTTGATTTTCCCCAACAACACGCCCAGAACTTGGGCCCACCCAAGGAACTGTGGGTTATAGTACACTTATTTGGCCCGAAAATACTTCTTTTACGTAGTTTCACCCGTTTGTCCACCCAAATAGCCAAAAAAAATTAAACAGACAACACTGGATGATACCCAAACTCCCTGGCATGGCTCATTCGATTATTCGCCCACAGCATGATCGGACCCAGGGCCCAACCTCTAAACTGTGGGCTATAGTACACCGATTTGGCCCGAAAATGCCCCTTTTGCATCGTTTTGCTCGTTTGTCCACCCAAATGGCTACGGAAAAATAAATGGACCACACTGGGACGATTCCTAACCTTCCTGGAATGCCTAGTTGAGTTTTTGCCTACAGCGCGCCCGTACCCTGGTCACACCCCCAAAACTGTGGGTTGTAGCATATCGATTTAGCCCGAAAATGCCCCATCCACGTCGTTTGGCCTGTTTGTCTGCACAAATGGCCACACAAAATTAAAAGGACCACAGTAGGATGAGCCCCAACCTTCATGGCATCCCCCATTATATTTTTGGCCCAAATCACGCTTAAACCCAGGGCCCACCCCCGAAACTGTAGGCTATAGCACACCAATTTGGCTTGAAAATGCCCTGTTCGTGCTGTTTCGCCCGTTTATCCACCTAAATGGCCATAAAAAATTAAATATACCACGCTGGAATGATCTCCAACCTCCCTGGCATGCCCCGTTTGAATTTTTCCCCCACAACACGGACGGACCCCGGGCCTACCCTCGTTCGTGGCAATTCGCCCATTTGTCCTCCCAAAGGGCCACAAAAAATTAAACGGACTATACTGGGACGATCCCCAACCTCTCTGGCATGCCCTGACCGATTTTTGACCCATAACACGCCCAAATACCGGGGCCACCCCCGAAACCGTGGGCTATATCACATTGATTTTGCCTTAAAATTCCTCGTTCACGCTGTTTTGCCCGTTTGACCTCCGAAATGCCCACGAAAAATTATGCAGACCACACTGGGATTATCCCCAACCTCCCTAGCACACCTCAGTTCATTTTCAGCCCACAGCATGCCCAGACCCCGAGTGGTATAGCACACCGATTTGGCCCGAAAATTCCCCATTTACTCCATTTTACCAATTTGTCCACCCAAATGACCATGAAAAATTTAATGGACCATACTGGGATGATCCTTAAACTTCCTGGCATGGCTCGGTCAATTTTTGGCCTATAGAACGCACAGAACCTATGCCCACCACTAAAATCTTAGGTTGTAGCACACCGATTTAGCCCAAAAATACCTCTTTCGCATCGTTTGTCCACCCAAATGGCCGCGAAAAATTAAACGGACAATACTAGGATGATCCAGATATCCCTGGAATGCTCCAATCGATTTTTGACCCACAACAAGCCCGAACCCCAGGCCCATCCCCAAAACCATAGGCTATAGCACATCGATTTGGCCTAAAAATGCCCCGTTCGCACTATTTCACCTGTTTGTCCAGCCAAATGGCCACAAAAAATTAAACGGACAATATTAGGACTGTCCCCAACCTCCCTAACATGCCCCGATCAATTCTTGGCCCAAAGCATGACAAAAACCCACCCCCACCCCCAAAACAGTGGGCTATAGCACACCAAATTGGCTCGAAAATGCACCGTTCGTGCCGTTTCGCCCATTTGTCCACCCAAATGGCCACAAAAAATTAGACGGACCATACTAGGATGATCCCCAACCTCCCTGGCATGCCCCAATCAATTTTTGATCCACAGTATGCCTGGACCCTGGTCCCACCTCTGAAACCGTGGGCTATAGCACACCGATTTAGCCCGAAAATCCCTCATTCGCGCTGTTTTGCCCGTTTGTCCACCCAAATGGCCACAAAAATTTTAGCGTACCACACTGGGATGATCCCCAGCCTCCCTGGTTCACCTCGATCTATTGTTTCCCCACAGCATGCCCGAACCCCAAGCCCACCCCCAAAATTGTAGGCTATATCACACTGATTTAACACAAAAATTACCCGTTCGCATCGTTTCACCCGTTATCCCAAATGGCCATGAAAAATTAACAGGCCATACTGGGACAATCCCCAGCCTCCCTGCCATGCCCTGGTCGATGTTTGGCAGACAACACGACTGAAGCCCAGGCTCACCCCAAAAATCGTGGGCTATAGCACACCAATTTGGCCTAAAAATGCCCTTTTCGTGCTGTTTCACCCGTTTGTCCACCCAAATGGCCACAAAAAATTAAAAGGACCATACTGGGATGATTCCCAACCTCCCTGGCATGCCTCCGTCGATTTTTAGCCCAAACCACTCCCGAGCCCACCCCTAAAACTATGGGCTATAGCATATCGATTCGGCCCGAAAATGCCCCGTTCTCGCCGTTTCGCCCGCTTGTCCTCCAAAATGGCCAGGAAAAATTAAGCAGACCATAATAGAATGATACCCAACCTCCCTGACATGCCTCGGTCGATTTTTAGCCCACAGCATGCCCAGATCCCAGGCCCACCCCTGAAATCGTGGGCTATAGCACACCGATTTAGCACGAAAATGCCCCTTTCATGCTGTTTCACCTGTTTGTCCAACCAAATAGCCATGGAAAATTAAACGGGAAACATCGAGATGATCCCCAACCTCCCAGGCATGCCCTAGTCAATTCTCATCCCACAGCAAGCCCAAACCCTGGGCCCATTCATAAAACCGTGGGCTATGGCACACCGATTTTGCCTAAAAATGCCTCATTCGCGTCATTTCGCCTGTTTGTTGAACCAAATAGCCACAAAAATTAAACGGACCACACTAGGATGATCCCCAACCTCCCTGACATACCTCGATCTATTATTGGCACAAAGCCTGCCCGAAACTCGGACCCACCCTTGAAACTGTGGGCTATAGCACACCGATTTGGCCCGAAAATGCCCCTTCCGCGCCGTTTCACACTTTTGCCCATCCAAATAGACATAAAAAATTAAACGGACCATACTGGGATGATCCCCAACCTGCCTGGCATACCCCAGTATATTTTCAGCTCACATCACACCCAGACCTCGGTCCCACCCTCTAAACCATGGGCTATAGCATACCTATTTGGCCCGAAAATGCCCCGTTCGCACTGTTTCACCCGTTTGTCCACCCAAATGGCCACAAAAAATTAAACAGACCACACTGGGATAGTCCCCAACTTCCCTAGTATGTTCAGGTCAATTTTTTTCCCACAACACGCTTGGAGATCGAGCCCACCCTAGAAAACGTGGCTTATAGCACACCGATTTGGCCTAAAGATGCCCTTGTCACGCCATCTCTCCCGTTTGTCTACCTAAATGGAAACAAAAAATTAAATGGACCATACTGGGATGATCCCCAACCTCCCTAGCATGCCCCGCTTAATTTTTGGCATACAGAATGCTCGGATCCCAAGCCCACCCCTGAAACCGTGGGCTACAGCTCCCTGATTTGGCCCGAAAACACTTCGTTCACGCTATTTAGCTCAATTTATCCACCCAAATGGCCATGAAAATTTTAATGGACCACAATGGGATGATCCTTGACCTCCCTAGCATTCCCCATTCAATTTTTGGCCCACAAAGTAACCGAACCTTGGACCCACCCCCAAAATCGTGGGATATAGCACACCGATTTAGCCCGAGAATGCCCTATTGGCGCTATTTCACCCGTTTGTCCACCCAAATAGCCACAAAAAATTTAAAGGAACATACTGGGACGATTCTCAACCTCCCTGGCATACCCCCATGAATTTTTAGCCCACAGTACACCCAGGCCCACCCTTGAAACCGTGGGCTATAGCACGCCAATTTATCTCGAAAATGCCCCATTCGTGCCGTTTTTCCCCTTTGTCCATCCAAATGGCCACTCAAATTTAAACGGACCACACTGGGATGATTTCCAACCTTCCTGGCTTGCCTCGGCCTATTTTAAGCCCACAGAACGCCTGAACTCTGGGCCCACCCCTGAAAACGTGGGCTATACCTTACCGATTTGGGGCGAAAATTCCCCGTTTGCACTGTTTTAACAGTTTGTCCACCCAAATGGCCATGAAAAATTAAACGAACCATACTGGGATGATCCTAGACCTCCCTGACATGCCCTGGTTGATTTTTTGCCCACAACACGCATGAACTCCGAGCCCACCCCCAAAATTGTAGGCTATAGCACACTGATTTAGCCCAAAAATACCTCGTTTGCGCCATTTCACCTGTTTGTCCATCCAAATGGCCACAAAAAATTCAACAGACCATGCTGAGATGATCCTAACCTCCCTTGCATGCCTCGATCAATTTTTGGCCCGCATCAAGCCTGAACCCCAGGCCCACCCTCAAAACTATGGGCTATAGCACATCAATTTGTCTCGAAAATACCCTATTCCCCCTGTTTTGCTAGTTTGTCCACCAAAATAGCCACGAAAAATTAAGCAGACCATACTGGGATGATTTCCAACCTACCTGGCATGCCCCGATCGATTTTCGAACCAAAAGAACGCCCGAACCTTGGGCCTAGCCCTGAAACCGTGGGCTATAGCACACCAATTTGGTTGGAAAATCCCCCGTTCGTGCTGTTTCGTCCATTTTTTCACCCAAATGGCCGTGAAATATTAAACGGACCATACTTGGATGATACCCAACCTCCCTGGCATGCCTCGATCGATTTTCTGCCTGCAGCACGCCCGGACCCCAAGGTCTATAGCACATCGATTTAGCCCGAAAATGCCCCGTTCATGTCATTTGGCCCATTTGTCCACCCAAATGGCCATGAAAAATTAAACGGACCACACTAGGATGATCCCCGAACTCCATGGAACGCCCTAGTCAATTTTCATCCCACAAAATCCCTAGACCCCTAGACCAAGCCCAAAATCGTGGGCTATAGCACACCGATTTAGCCCAAAATGCCTCGTTCACGCTGTTTCGCCCGTTTGTCCACCCAAATGGTCACAAAATATTAAACCTCCCTTGAACGCCTCTGTTAATTTTTGATCCAAAGCACGCCCGAACTCGAGGCCCACCCCCAAAACCGTGGACATAGCACATCGATTTTGCTAGAAAATGCCTCTTTCACACGATTGTCCACCTAAATGGCCACGAAAAATAAACGGCCCATACTGGGATGATCCCAACCTATCTAGAATTCCCCAATTGATTATCTTCCCACAGAACGCCCGGACCCCAAGCCCACTTCCGTAATCGTGGGCTATAGTACACCGATTTGGCCCGAAAATGCCTCTTTTGAGCCGTTTCACCAGTTTGTCCACCCAAATAGCCAAAAAAAAATTAAACGGACAACATTGGGACGATCCTATGCCTCCCTAGCATGTACCGGTCAATTTTTAGACCACAGCACGCCCGGACCCCAGGCCCATCCCTAAATCCGTGGGCTGTAGCACACTGATTTAGCCCGAGAATGCCTCACTCGCACTGCTTCGCCCGTTTGTCCACCCAAATAGTAAGAAAAATTAAATGGAACACACTGGATCCTTGGAGCACCTCCCAAACCGTGGGCTATAGTACACTGATTTAGCCCGAAAATACCCTGTTCGTGGCATTTTGCCACTTTGTCCATCCAAATGGCCCTGAAAAATTAAACGGATCATACTGGGACGATCCCCAACCTCCATGGCATGCCCCGGTCGATATTTGGCCCACAACACACCCGAGACCACCCCTGAAATCGTGGGCTATAGCACACCAATTTGGCCCAAAAATGAACCATTTGCGCCGTTTTGCCCGCTTGTCCACCCAAATGATCACAAAAATTAAACAGACCACACTGGGACGATCCCAATCGCCCTTGCATGCCCCGATTGATTTTCGGCCCACAACACGCCCGAACCCCAGGCTCACCCCCAAAACCGTGGGCTCTAGCACCCCAATTTAGCTTGAAAATGCCCCATTCGTGCTATATCTCCCATTTATCCAGTCATTAGGCCACGAAAAATTATACGGACAACACTAGAACGATCCTTAACCTCCCTGGCACACCTCGGTCAATTTTTTGCCTACAGAATACCCGAACCCCGGGGTCACCCCCAAAACCGTGGGCTATTGCACCCCAATTTAGCCAAAAAAATGCCCTGTTCGCATCGTTTGGCCTGTTTATCCACCCAAATGGCCACAAAAAATTAAACGGAACACACTGAGACGTTCACCAATCTCCTTGGCACACCCTGATCAATTTTTGGACTACATCACTATCGAACCTTGGGCCCACCCCAAAAATACCCTGTTTGCGCCATTTCGCCCGTTTGTCCACCCAAATGGCCATGAAAAATTAAACGGACCATACGGGGATGATCCCCAACCTCCCTGACAAGCTCCGGTTGATTTTTAGCCCACAGCACACCCAAACCTCGAGCCCACCCCCAAAATTGTGGGCACCAATTTGGACCAAAAATACCCCATTCGTGCCGTTTCGCCTGTTTGTCCACCCAAATGGCAACAAAAAATTAAACAGACCATACTGGGACAATCCCCAACCTCCATGGCATGCACCGGTCAATTTTTGTCCCACAACACACCCAAGCCCCCACCAAAACCATGAGATACAGCATACCAATTTGGCCCGAAAATGCCCTATTCGTGCCGTTTCGCCCGTTTGTCCTCCCAAATGGACAACCTCCCTGGCATGCCTCAATTAATTTTCAGCCTATAGCACAACCGGACCCCGGTCCCACCCCTAAAACCGTGAGCTATAGCACACCAATTTGGGTCGAAAATGCCCCATTTGCGCCGGTTTGCCCGTTTATCCATCCAAATGGCTACGAAAAATTAAGAGGACCATATTAGCATGATCTTAAACCTCCCTGGCACACCCTGATCGATTTTTGGACTACATCATTATTGAACCTCGGGCCCACCCCAAAAAACGTGGGTTATAGAACACCGATTTGACTAGAGAATGCCCAGTTCGCGCTATTTTGCCCATTTGTCCAAGCAGAAGGCCACAAAAAATTAAACGGATCACACTGGAACAATCCCCAACCTACCTGTCATACTTCGATGGATTTTTGATCCATAGAACGCCCTAACCCCGGGCTCACCCCTTGAAATCGTGGGCTATAGAACACCAATTAATCCTAAAAATTCCCCATTCACGCCATTTCACCCATTTGTCCAGCCATTAAGCGACGAAAAATTAAGCGAACCACACTAGAATGATCCCCAGCCTCCCTGGCTTGCCCCGGTTGATTTTTAGCCCACATCACGCCTGAACCCCGAGCCCACCCCCATAATCGTGGGCTATACCACACCGATTTTACCTAAAAATGCCCCTTTTGCG
>NC_061113.1:235855138-235901673 GCF_002878395.1 Capsicum annuum
GCTGTTTCGCCCAAGTGTCCACCCATATGGCCACGAAAAATTAAATGGACCATACTGGGATGATCCCCAACCTCCCTGGCCCACTCCCGAAACCTCGGGCTTCTGCACACCGATTTGGCCCTAAAACACCCCATTCACGGTATTTCACCCATTTGTCCACCCAAATGGCAATGAAAAATTAAACGGATCATACTGGAATGATCCCCAACCACCCTAGCATGCCCCATTTTATTTTGGGCCCAGATCACGATCGGACCTCGGGCTCACCCCCAAAACTGTGGGTTATAACACATAAATTTGGCCCAAAAATGCACCATTCACTCCATTTTGCCCGTTTGTCCACCCAAATAGCCACAAAAAATTAAACGGACCATACTGGGATGATCCTCAACCTCCCTAGCGCACCTATTAATTTTTGGCCCACAGGACACCCAGCCCACCCCCAAATCTGTGGGCTATAGCAGACCAATTTGGCCCGAAAATGCCCCGTTCATGCTGTTTCGAACATTTGTCCATCCAAATAACATGAAAAAATAAACAAACCACACTGGGATGATCCCCAACCTCCCTGGCACACCTTGCCGATTTTCAGCCAATAGCATGCCTGGACCCTGGGGCCACCCCCAAAATTGTGGTATATGGCACACCAATTTGGGTTAAAAATGCTCCGTTCGCGTTGTTTTGCCTGTTTGTCCACCCAAATCACCACGAAAAATTTAACGGACCACACTGGTACGATCCCAACCTCCCTTGCATGCCCCAATCGATTTTTGGCCCACAGCAGCCTGAACCTCAGGCCCACCCCTAAAACCATGGACTATAGCACACTGATTTATCCCAAAAATTCCCCGTTCGCGTCGTTTCGCCCATTTGTCCTCCCAAATGGCCACAAAAAATTAAGCAGACCAGACTTGGATGATCCCCAACCTCCTTGGCATGCCCCAATGGATTTTTGGACCGTTGTACATCCCGACCCTTGGCCCATCCCCAAAACCGTAGGCTGTAGGACACCGATTTAGCACGAAAATACCCCGTTCGTGCTGTTTCACCTGTTTGTCCACCCAAATGGACACAAAAAATTAAATGAACCAAACTAGGATGATCCTCAACCTCCCTAGCATGCCCCGTTCAATTTTTGGCCCACAGCACCCCTGAATCCCGAGCCCACCCCCGAAACCATAGGCTATAGCATACCTATTTGGGCCGAAAACACTCCGTTCACGCCATATCGCTCGTTTGTCCATCCAAATGGCCATGAAAAATTAAACGGACAACACTAGGATGAACCCCAACCTCTATGGAAAGCCACGATTCATATTTGGCCCACAGCACACATAGACACAGGGCCCACCCCCAAAACCTTGGGCACTGATTTGGCCCAAAAATGCCCCGTTCGCGCCGTTTCTCCCATTTGTGCACCCAAATGGCCACAAAAAATTAAACGAAACATACTGGGACAATCCCCAACACCCCTGGCATGCCCCGATCGATTTTCATCCCACAACACACCCGATCCCACCCCCAAAACCGTGGGCTATAGCACACCAATTTTGCCTGAAAATGCCTCGTCCGTGCCGTTTCGCCTGTTTGTCCTCCCAAATGGCCACAAAAATTTAAACGGATCATACTGGGATGTTTGAAAATCACCCTGTTATGCCTTGGTAGACTTTTAGCACAAAGAATATCCAGATCCTGGGCCCACCCCTAAAACCGTTAGCTATAGAACAACGATTTGGGCCGAAAATGCTCCATTCGCATTGTTTTGCCCGTTTGTCCATCCAAATGGCCACGACAAATTAAACGGACCACACAGGGACGATCACAACCTCCCTTAAATGCCCCGATCAATTTTTTGCCTACAGCAAGCCCGAACCCCGGGCCAACCCCCAAAACTGTGGGCTATAACACACCAATTTATCCTGAAAATTATCCGTTCGCTCCGTTTTACCCATTTGTCCACCCAAATGGTCACAAAAAATTAAGTTGACTATACTGGGATAATTCCCAACCACCCCGGTATGCCCCGATCATATTTTAAACCCACAGCATGCCCAGACCTTGGGCCCACCCCTAAGATCATGGGCCATGGCACTCCAATTTAGCCTGAAAATGCTCCGTTCACGTCGTTTCACCTATTTGTCCATCAATATGGTCACTAAAAATTAAACGGACCGCACTGGGATGATACCCAACCTCCCTGTCACACCCCGATATATTTTTAGCACTCATCACGCTCGTACCCCAGGCCTACCCCAAAACCGTGGACTATAACACACCGATTTAGCCCCAAAACGACTCATTCGCACAGTTTCGCCCGATTATCCACCCAAATGGCCACAAAAAATAAAACGAACCATACTGGGACGATCCTCAACCTCCCTGTCATGTTCCAGTTAATTTTCAGCCTACAACACACCCATACCCGAGCTCACCCCTAAAATCGAAGGCTATAAGCACACTAATTTTACCAAGAAATGCCCCGTTCACATTGTTTCACCCATTCGTCCACCTAAATAGCCACGATAAATTAAACGGACTACACTAGGACGATCCCCAACCTCTCTATCAGGCCTCGATTAATTTTTGGCCCACAACACTCTCGAATCCCGGGCTCACTCCCAAAACCATGGGCTATAGCACAATTTGTTGCCTAAAAATGTCCTATTCATGCCGTTTAGCCTGTTTGTCCAACCAAATGGTCACAAAAAATTAGACGAACCACTGGGACAATCCCCAACCTCCCTTGCACACCCCAGTTGATTTTTGGCCCACAGCACACTCGAAACCAGTGCCCAAGTCTAAAACCGTGGGCTATAGCACACAGATTTAAGCTAAAAATGTCCCGTTCACGCAGTTTTGCCCATTTGTCCACCTAAATGGCCACAAAAAATTAAACGAACCACACTGGGATGATCCGCAACCTCCCTGGCATGCTCCAATTGATTTTTGGCCAATAGCACGCCCAAATTCCAGGCACACCCCCAAAATTGTGGGCTATTGTAGCACACCGATTTGGTCCAAAAACACTCCGTTCATGGCATTTTGCCAGTTTGTCGACCCAAATGGGCATGAAAGATTAAACGGACCACACTGGGATGATCCCAACCTCCCTGGCATGCCCCGTTCAATTTTTGGCCTACAGCACGATCGAACCTCGAGCCCACACCCAAAACCATGGGCTATAGCACACTGATTTGGCCCAAAAATGCCCCATTCCAGCCATTTTGCCTGTTTATCCACCCAAATAGCAATGAAAAAAATAAACGAACCATACTGGGATGATCCCCTACCTACTTGGCATGCCCTGATCAATTTTTTAGCCCACAGAACGTCCAAAACCTGGGCCCACCCCAATAACTGTGGTCTATAACACACCGATTTAGCCTGAAAATACCCTTTTTACGCCGTTTTGCCCGTTTGTCCACCCAAATGGCCACAAAAAATTAAACAGAATAAATTGAGACGATCCCAAACCTCCCTGGCATGCCATATTCGAATTTAAGCCCACAGCAGCCTGAACCTCGAGCCCACCCCTAAAACCGTGTATAGCACACTGATATCCCAAAAATACCTCGTTTAAGTTGTTTCACTTATTTTTCCTGCCAAATGGCCATGAAAAATTAAGCGGACCATACTGGGATGATCCCCAAACTCCCTAGCATGACTCGATCGATTTTCGACCCACAGTACGCCCGAACCCTAGGAACACCCATGAAACCGTAGGCTATAGCACACCAATTTGGCCTGAAAATGTCTTGTTTGCGCTATTTCTCCCATTTGTCCATTAATTTAGCCACAACAAATTAAATGGACTACACTGAGAGGATCCTCAACCTCCCTGGCACACCCCGGTATATTTTTGTCCAACATCATGCTCGTACCCTAGGCCCACCACGAAGTCATGGACTATAACACACCGATTTAACCCAAAAATGCCTAATTCACGTCATTTTGCCCATTTGTCCACTCAAATAGCCACAAAAAATTTAACGGACCACACTGGAACGTTCCCCAACCTCCCTGGTATACCTCGGTCGATTCTCGGCTCACAGCACGCCCAGACCCCAGGCCCACCACTTAAACTATGGGCTATAGCACACTGATTTGGCCAGAAAATGCCCCGTTCGTGCCGTTTCATCCATTTATCCACCGAAATGGGCACAAAAAATTAAACAAACCATACTGGAATGATCCCCAACCTGCCTGGCATACCCCGATCAATTTTCTGCCCACAACACTCCCGGACCCCGGGCTCACCCCCAAAACCAGGGGTTATAACTCCCTGATATAGCCTAAAAATGGCCCATTCGCGCCATTTGGCCCGTTTCTCCACCCAAATTGCCACAAAAAATTAAATAGAACACATTGAGATGATCCCCAACCTCTCTGGCATGCCCCGGTCAATTTTCAGCCCACGGCATGCTAGGACCCCAAGACCAAGTCCGAAACCATGGGTTGTAGCACACCGATTTAGCCCAAAAATGCCCCGTTCATGCCGTTTTGCCCGTTTGTACACCCAAATGGCCACAAAAAATTAAACGAACTACACTGGAATGATCCGTAACCTCCTTGGCATGCCTCAGTCGATTGTTGGCCCAAAGAACGCTCGAACCACGGGTCCACCCCCGAAACCGTAGGCTATAGGAAACCGATTTTGCTTGAAAATGCTCCTTTCGAACCGTTTCGCCTATTTAACCACTCAAATGGCCACAAAAAATAAACGGACCACACTGGGATGATTCCTAACCTACCTGGCACACCCCGATAAATTTTTAGCCCACAGCACGGTTGGACCCTGGGCACACCCCTTAACCATGGGTTATAGTACACTGATTTTGCCTGGCACCCATTTGTCCACCCAAATGGACACCAAAAATTAAAATGACCACACTGGGATGATTCCCAACCTCCTTGGCACACCCCTATGGATTTTTCGACTGTAACGTGTCCTAACCCTTGGCCCATCCCCAAAACTGTGGGTGGTAGCACATCGATTTTGCATGAAAATACCCCATTCGAGCCATTTCACTCGTTTGTCCACCCAAATGGCCACAAAAAATTAAATGGACCAAACTGGGATGATCCCCAACCTCCCTGGCATGCCCCGTTCAATTTTTGACTCACAGCACCCGCAAATCTCGAGCCCACCCCCGAAACCATAGGGTATAGCACAGCAATTTGGCCCAAAAATACTCTGTTCACGCTGTATCACTCGTTTTTCCACCTAAATGGCCATGAAAAATTAAATGGACTACACTGGGACGATCCCCAACCTCCTTGGCACTCCCTGGTTGATATTCGTCCCACAACACACACGAACACAGGGCCCACTCCCGAAACCATGGGCACTGATTTGGCCCAAAAATGCGCTATTCGTGCTATTTCTGATGTTTGTCCTCCCAAATGGCCACGAAAAATTAAACGGAACATACTGGGACGATCCCCAACACTCCTGGCATACCCCGATAAGTTTTTGACCTACAACACACCCGATCCTACCCGCAAAATTGTGGGCTATAGCACACCAATTTTGCCTGAAAAAGCCTCGTCCATGCTGTTTTGCCTGTTTGTCCTCCCAAATGGCCACAAAAATTTAAATGGACCATACTGGGATGATCGCCAATAACCCTGGCATGCCTCGGTAGATTTTTAGCACACAGTACATCCATACCCTGGGCCCACCCCTGAAACCGTGAGCTATAGTACAGCAATTTAGGCCAAAAATGCCCCATTCACATCGTTTTGCCCGTTTGTCCATCCAAATGGCCACAAAAAATTATACGGACCATACTGGGATGATCCCCAACCTCCATGGCATACACCAGTCAATTTTTGGTCCACATCATGCCCGAAATCCGAGCCCACCCCATAAATTGTGGGCTATAGTACATTGATTTGGCCTAAAAATGCTCCGTTCACACTGTTTCGCCAGTTTGTTCACCCAAAAAGCGACGAAAAATAAAATGGACCATACTGGGACTATCCCAACCTCCCTTGAATGCCTCGGTCAATTTGTGGCCTACAGCAAGCTTGAACCCTGGGCCCACCCCCAAAATCGTGGGCTATAGCACACCGATTTATCCCAAAAATGCTCTGTTCGCTCTGTTTTACCCCTTTGTCTACCCAAATGGTCACAAAAAATTAAGCTGACCACCCTGGGATGATCCCCAACCTCCCTGGCTTACCTCGATCAATTTTAAACCCATAGAACGCCCAAACCCTGGGCCCACCCCCAAAATCGTGGGCTATGGCACTCCAATTTGGCCTGAAAATGCTCCATTCACGTCGTTTCGCCTATTTGTCCACCAATATGGTCACTAAAAATTAAACGGACCATACTGGGATGATCCCTAACCTCACTAGAACACCCTGATATATTTTCGGTACTCAGAACGATCGTACCCCAGGCCCACCCTAAAACCGTGGACTATAACACACTAATTTAGCCAAAAATAACTCATTCGCGCTGTTTTGCCCGATTATCTACCCAAATCGCCACAAGAAATAAAAAAAACTACACTGGGATAATCCCCAACCTCCCTACCATATTTCAGTCCAATTTCATCCCACAACACACCAGATTCCCGGGCCAAACCCTGAAACCGTGGGCTATAAGCACACTGATTTTGTTGAGAAGTGCCCCATTCACATTGTTTCACCTATTTGTCCACCCAAACGGCCACGAAAAATTAAATGAACCACACTGGGACAATTCCCAATCTCCCTGGCAGGCCCCAATTAATTTTTGGCCCACAAAATGCTCGGATCCTGAGCCTACTCCCAAAACCATGGGCTATAGCACACTGATTTAGCCTAAAAATGCCCTATTCACTCCGTTTAGCCTGTTTGTCCACTCAAATAGACACAAAAAATTAGAAGGATCACACTGGGACAATCTCCGACCTCCATGGCATAGCCCTATCGATTTTCGATCAACAGCACGCCCAGAACTGGTGCCCAAGCCTTAAACCATGGGCTATAGCACACTGATTTAGCCTAAAAATGCCCCATTCACCCAGTTTCACCCGTTTGTCCACCTAAATGGCCACAAAAAATTAAACGGACCACACTGGGATGATTCTCAACCTCCCTGGCATACTTTAGTAGATTTTCAACTAACAGAACGCCCGAATTCCAGGCACACCCCCAAAACTGTGGGCTATTAGAGCACACCGATTTGACCCCAAAACACCCCATTCATGGCATTTTCCCAGTTTGTCCACCCAAATGGCCATGAAAGATTAAAAAAACCATACTGGGACGATCCCCAACCTTCCTGGCATGCCCCATTTAATTTTTGGCCTACAGAACGATCGAAGCTTGAGCCCACCCCCAAAATCGTGGGATATAACACATCAATTTGGCCCAAAAATGCCCCATTCCAGCCATTTCGCCTGTTTATCCACCCAAATAGCCATGAAAAAAATAAATGGACCATACTGGGATGATCCCCTACCTACTTGGCATGCCCCAGCCAATTTTCAGCCCACAGCACACCCGAAATCTGGGTCCACCCCCATAACCGTGGGCTATAGCACACCGATTTGGCCCAAAAATATCCCTTTTATGTTGTTTTGCCCGTTTGTCCATCCAAACGACCACAAATAATTAAACGGAATACATTGGGATGATCCTAAACCGCCCTGGCATGCCTCATTCAATTTTTGGCCCATAGCAGCCTGAACCTCGAGCCCACTTTTAAAACTGTTGATTATAGCACATGGATTTATATGAAAAATGCCCTGTTCGCATCGTTTCACCCATTTGTCCTCCCAAATGGCCACAAAAAATTAAGCGGACCACACTAGGATAATCCCCAACCTCCCTGGCATGCCTCGATCGATTTTCAACCCATAGCACGCCCGAACTCTGGGCCTACCCATGAAACCGTGGGCTATAGCACTCCAATTTGGCCTGAAAATGCCCTGTTCGCGCCATTTCTCCCATTTGTCCATCCATTTAGCCACAAAAAATTAAATCGACCACACTGAGATGATCCTCAACCTTCCTGGCACACCCCGGCATATTTTTGTCCAACATCATGCTCGTACCCTAGGCCCACCTCAAAGCCGTGGACTATAACACACCGATTTAGCCTGAAAATGCCTAATTCACATCGTTTTGTCCATTTGTCTACTCAAATAGCCACGAAAAATTAAACGGACCACACTAGGACGTTCTCCAACCCCCTGGAATGCGTAGGTCAATTCTCGGCCCACAGCACATCCAGACCCCAGGCCCACCACTTAAACTATGGGCTATAGCACATCGATTTGGTTGGAAAATGCCCCGTTCGTGCCATTTCACCCATTTATCCACCCCAAATGGCCACAAAAAATTAAACGAACCATACTGGAATGATCTCCAACCGGCCTGGAATACCCAGATCAATTTTCTATCCACAACACGCCCGGACCCCGAGCTCACCCCCAAGACCGAGGGTTATAGCTCCTGATTTAGCCCGAAAATGCCTCGTTCGGCTGTTTGGCCCATTTGTCCACCCAATTGGCCATGAAAAATTAAATGGAACACACTGGGATGATCCTCGACCTCTCTGGCATGCCCCGGTCAATTTTCATCCCACAGCATATCAGGACCCCAGGCCCAAGCCCTACACCGTGGGTTATAGCACACCGATTTAGCCCAAAAATGCCCCGTTCATGCTGTTTTGACCGTTTGTCCACCCAAATGGCCACGAAAAATTAAATAGACCACACTGGGATGATCCGCAACCTCCTTGGCACGCCTCAATCGATTTTTGGCCCAAAGCACGCTCGGACCCCGGGTCCAACCCCGAAATCATAGGCTATAGGAAATCGATTTTGCTCGAAAAATGCCCTTTCGAACCGTTTCGCTCATTTAACCACCCAAATGACCACAAAAAAATAAATGGACCACACTGGGATGATTCCCAACCTACCTGGCATGCCCCTGTCGATTTTCAGCTCACACAGCCCACAGTACGATCGATCCCTAGGCACACCCCCTAACCATGGGCTATAACACACTGATTTTTCCTAAAAATTCCCTTTTTACGTTGTTTCACCCGTTTGTGCACCCATATGGCCACAAAAAATTAAAAGGACCACACTGGGATGATCCCCAACCTTCTTGGCATGCCCTGATGGATTTTTGGACCATAGCACGTCCCGACCCTTGGCCTATCCCCAAAACCGTGGGCTATAGCACACCGATTTGACACAAAAATACCCCGTTTGTACTGTTTCACCCGTTTGTCCACCCAAATGGCCACAAAAAATTAAATGGAACAAACTGGGACGATTCCCAACCTCCCTGGCATGCCCCGTTCAATTTTTGGCCCACAGCACCCTGGAATCCTGGCCCCACCCCCAAGACCATAGGATATAGCACACCTATTTAGCCAAAAAATACTCTGTTCACGCCATATCACCCGTTTGTCCACCCAAATGGCCATGAAAAATTAAACGGACTACATTGGGACGATCCTCAACCTCCCTAGCATGCCCCGGTTGATATTTGGCCCACAGCACACACGGCCACAGAGCCTACTCCCGAAACCGTGGGCACTAATTTGGCCCAGAAATGACCCGTTCGCACCGTTTTTCCCGTTTGTCTACCCAAATGGCCATGAATAATTAAATGGACCAAACTGGGATGATCCCTAACCTCCCTGGTATGCCTCGTTCAATTTTTGGCTCACAGCACCCCCGAATCTCGAGCCCACCCCCGAAACCATAGGGTATAGCACACCTATTTGGCCCAAAAATACTCTGTTCACGCTATATCACTCGTTTGTCCACCCAAATGGCCATGAAAAATTAAATAGACTACACTGGGATGATCCCCAACCTCCCTGGCACTCTTCGGTTGATATTCGTCCCACAACACACATGGACACAGGGCCCACTCCCGAAACCATGGGCACTGATTTAGCCCAAAAATGCCCTATTCGCGCCATTTTTGTTGTTAATCCACCCAAATGGCCACGAAAAATTAAACGGAACATACTGGGACGATCCCCAACACTCCTGGCATGCCCCGATCAATTTTTGACCCATAACACACCCGATCCCACCCGCAAAATCATGGGATATAGCACACTAATTTTGCCTGAAAAAGCTTCGTCCACGTTGTTTCGCCTGTTTGTCCTCCCAAATGGCCATAAAAATTTAAATGGACCGTACTAGGATGATTGCTAATCACCCTGGAACACCTCAGTAGATTTTCATCACATATCACATCCAGACCCTAGGCCCACCCTTGAAACCGTGAGCTATAGCACAGCAATTTAGGCCAAAAATATTCCATTCACATCGTTTTACCCGTTTGTCCATCCAAATGGCCACAAAAAATTATACGAACCAGACTAGGACGATCCCCAACCTCCATGGCATGCACCAGTCAAATTTTGGTCCACAGCATGCCCGAATTTCGAGCCCATCCCATAAATTATGGGCTATATGCTCCTTTCACACTGTTTCGCCAGTTTGTTCATCCAAAAAGTGACGAAAAATAAAATGAACCATACTGGGACTATCCCAACCTCCCTTGAATGCCCTGGTCAATTTTTCTCCTACATCAAGCTTGAACCCCGGGCCCACCCCCAAAACTGTGGGCTATAGCACACCGGTTTGTCCTGAAAATGCTCCGTTCACTCTGTTTTACCCCTTTGTCCACCCAAATGGTCACGAAAAATTAAGCTGACCACCCTGGGATGATCCCCAACCTTCTGGATTACCCCGATAATTTTTAAACCCATAGTACGCCCGAATCTTGGGCCCACCCCCAAAATCGTGGGCTATGGCACACCAATTTGGCCTGAAAATGCCCTGTTCGCGCCATTTCTCCCATTTGTCCATCCATTTAGCCACAAAAAATTAAATGGACCACACTGGGATGATCCTTAACCTCACTAGAACACCCTAATATATTTTTTGCACTCAGCACGCTCGTACCCCAGGCCCAACCCAAAACCGTGGACTATAACGCACCAATTTATCCAAAAATAACTCATTCGCGCCGTTTCGCCTGATTATCTACATAAATGGCAACAAAAAATAAAATGAACTACACTAGGATAATCCCCAACCTCCCTAGCATATTTTAGTCCAATTTCAGCCCACAACACACCAGATTCCCGAGCCCACCCCTGAAACCGTGGGCTATAAGCACACTAATTTTGTCGAGAAGTGCCCCGTTCACATTGTTTCACCTATTTGTCCACTCAAATGGCCACAAAAAATTAAATGAACCACACTGGGACAATTCCCAATCTCCCTGGCAGACCCCGATCAATTTTTGGCTATAGCACACTGATTTAGCCTTAAAATGCCCTATTCACTCCGTTAAGCCTGTTTGTCCACCCAAATGGTCACAAAAAATTAGAAGGACCACACTGGGACAATCTCCGACCTCCCTTGCATAGCCCGATCAATTTTCGACCAATAGCACGCCCGGAACCGGTGCCCAAGCCTAAAACCATGGGCTATAGCACACTGATTTAGCCTAAAAATGCCCCATTCACCCAGTTTCACCCGTTTTTCCACCTAAATGGCCACAAAAAATTAAACAGACTGCACTGAAATGATCCTCAACCTCTCTGGCATACTCTAGTTGATTTTCGGCCAATAGAACGCCCGAATTCCAGGCACACCCCCAAAATCGTGGGCTGTTAGAGCACACCAATTTGGCCCAAAAACACCCCATTCAAGGCATTTTGCCAGTTTGTCCACCCAAATGGCCATGAAAGATTAAACAAACCATACTGGGATGATCCCCAACCTTCCTGGCATGCCCCATTTAATTTTTGGCCTACAGAACGACCGAAGCTTGAGCCCACCCCCAAAACCGTGGGATATAACACACCTATTTGGCCCAAAAATGCCCCATTCCAACCATTTCACCTGTTTATCCACCCAAATAGCAATGAAAAAATAAATGGACCACACTGGGATGATCCCCTACCTACCGTGGGCTATAGCACACCAATTTGGCCCAAAAATACCCCTTTTATATTGTTTCGCCCGTTTTTCCATCCAAACGACCACAAATAATTAAAAGGAATACATTGGGACTATACCAAACCGCCCTGGCATGACCCATTCCATTTTTAGCCCACAGCAGCCTGAATCTCAGGCCCACTTCTAAAACTGTGGATTATAGCACACGAATTTATTTGAAAAATGCCCTGTTCGCATCCTTTCACCCATTTGTCCTCCCAAATGGCCACGAAAAATTAAGCGGACCACACTAGGATAATCCCCAACCTCCCTGGCATGCCTCGATCGATTTTCAACCAATAGCATACCCGAACTCTGGGCCTACCCATGAAACCGTGGGCTATAGCACTCCAATTTGGCCTGCAAATGCCCTGTTCGCGCCATTTCTCCCATTTGTCCATCCATTTAGCCACAAAAAATTAAATGGACCACACTGAGATGATCCTCAACCTTCCTGGCATACCCCGGTATATTTTTGTCCAACATCATGCTCGTACCCTAGGCCCACCTCAAAGCCATGGACTATAACACACCGATTTAGCCTGAAAATGCCTAATTCACGTCGTTTTGCCCATTTGTCCACTCAAATAGCCACAAAAAATTAAACGGACAACACTGGGATGTTCTCCAACCCCCTGGCATGCCTAGGTCTATTCTTGGCTCACAGCACGCTCAGACCCCAGGCCCACCACTTAAACTATGGGCTATAGCACACCGATTTGGCTGGAAAATGCCCCGTTCGTATCATTTCACCCATTTATCCACCCAAATGACCACGAAAAATTAAAAGAACCATACTGGAATGATCCCCAACTGTCCTGGCATACCCCTATCAATTTTCTTCCCACAACACGCCTGGACCCCGGGCTCACCCCCAAGACCAAGGGTTATAGCTCCCTGATTTAGCCCGAAAATGCCCCGTTCGCACTGTTTGTCCCATTTGTCCACCCAATTGGCCATGAAAAATTAAATGGAACACACTGGGATGATCCCCAACCTCTCTGGCATGCCCCGGTCAATTTTCAGCCCACAGCATGCCACGACCCCAGGCCCAAGCCCGACACCGTGGGTTATAGCACATCGATTTAGCCTAAAAATGCCCCGTTCATGCCGTTTTGCCCGTTTGTCCAACCAAATGGCCACAAAAAATTAAACGGACTACACTGGGATGATCCCCAACTTCCCTGGCATGCCCTGGTCAGTTTTTGGCCCACAGCATGCCCAAATCTCGGTCCCATCACCATTCACTCTGTTTCACTCGTTTACCCACCCAAATGGCCATGATTAATTAAACGAACCACATTGGGATGATCCCTGACCTCCCTAGCATGCCCCGATCTATTTTCGGCCCACAGAACGCCCGAACCTCGAGCCCACTCCTAAAACCGTGGGCTACATCATACCAATTTCTCCCCAAAATGCCCCATTTGCGTCGTTTCACCAATTTGTCCACCCAAATGGCCATGAAAATTTAAACGGACCACGCTATGATGATCCCCAACCTCTCTGGCATGCTCCGATCAATTTTTGGCCCAATACACATCCGAACCCTAGGGCCACTACCAAAATCGTAGGCTATAGCACACCAATTTGGCTTGAAAATTCTCCGTTTGTGTCATTTCATCTATTTATCAACCCAAATAGCCGCAAAAACTTAAATGGACCATATTTGAATGATCCCCAACCTCCTTGGCATGCTCCGATTGATTTTCGGCCCACAGCACACCCGGACCCTGGGTCCACCCCCAAAAACATGGGCTAAAGCACATCGATTTGGCCCGAAAATTCCCCGTTCGAGCTGTTTTGCCCGTTTGTCTACCCAAATGTCCACAAAAAATTAAACGGACCACATTGGGACAATCCCTAACCTCCCTAACATGCTTGGTTAATTTTTTTCCCATATCACGCCCGAACCCCAGGCCCACCAACACAACCGTAGTCTATAACACTCCGATTTGGCTGAAAAATGCCCTATTCACAATGTTTCACCCGTTTATCCACCCAAATGGCCACAAAAAATTAATTGGACAATACTGGGATGATCACTAACCTCCCTGTCATGCCCCAATCAATTTTCGGCCTATAATACGCCCGTACCCCTGCCCACCCCCAAAACCATAGGCTATAGCACATCGATTTGGCCTGAAAATGTCCCATTTACACCATTTCGGCCGTTTGTCCACCCAAATAGCCACGACAAATTAAACGGACCACACTGGGATAATCTCTAACCTCTTTGGCATGCCTCGATCAATTTTTAGCCCACAGCATATCTGGACCCTGGGCCGACCCCTAAATTCGTGGGCTATAGCACATGGATTTGGATCGAAAATGCCCCGTTCGTGCTGTTTTACCCTTTTGTCCACCCAAATGGCCAAGAAAATTTAAACGGACCACACTAGGAAGATTCCCAACCTACTTGGCATGCCTCGATCAATTTTAGGTCGAAAGCACACCCAAACCCTGGGCCCACCCCAAAAATCGTGGGCATTAGAACACAGATTTAGCTCAAAAATTCCACATTCGTGCCGTTTCATCCGTTTGTCCACCCAAATGGCCATGAAAAAATAAACGAACCATAATGGGATGATCCACAACCTCTATATCAAACCCTGGTCAATTTTTGGCCCACCACAAAAATCATGGGCTATAGCACACTGATTTGGCCCAAAAATACCCCGTTCGTGTCGTTTCACCTGTTTGTCCACCCAAATGGCCTCAAAAAATTAAACAGGCCTCAGTAGGATTATCCCCAACCTTCCTAGCATACCCTAGTCGATTTTTGCCCCATAGCACGCCCGAACCCCGGCCGCACCCCCAAAATCGTAGGCTATAGCACACTGATTTGGCCCGAAAATGCCCCGTTTGCTCGTTTGTCCACCCAGATAGCCACAAAAAAGTAAAACGACCATACTAGGATAATCCCCAATCTCCTTGGAAAGGGCCGGTCGATTTTTGGCCTGTAACACGCCCGAACCCTAGGCCCACCCCTAAAACCCTGGGTTATAGCACACCAATTTTTCCCAAAATGCCCCATTCGCGCCGTTTTGCCCGTTTGTCTACTCAAATAGCCACGAAAAATTAAACAGACCAGACTAGGATGATCCCCAGCCTACCTGGTATGCCCCAGTCAATTTTTGGACCAAGTACGCCCATACCCCGAGCCCACCCCCAAAACCATAGGCTATTGCACACCGATTTGGTCTGAAAATGCCCTATTCATGCTGTTTGTCTACCCAAATGGCCAAAAATGCTCCGTTCGCACCCAAATGGCAATGAAAAATTAAATAGACCACACTGAGATGATCTCCAACCTCAATGGCATGCCCCTATCGATTTTTAGCCCACAACACGCCCGAACCCTGGGCCCACCCCAAAAACCATGGGCTATAGCATACCAATTTAGCCCAAAATGTCCCGTTCACGCCATTTCGCCCGTTTGTCCACCCAAATGGCCACAAAAATTAAACGGACCATACTGGGATGATCCCCAACCTCCCTGGCATGCCCTAGTCGAATGTCGGCACACAAAAAGCCCGGACCACAGGCCCACCCCCAAAATTGTGGGCAATAGCACACCAATTTAGCCCAAAAATGCCCCGTTCACGCTGTTTGGCCAATTTATCCACCCAAATGGCCACAAAAAATTAAAAGGATCAAAATAAGACGATCCCCAACCTCCCTGGCATTCCTTGATAGAATTTTATCCCATATCATGCCCGAACCTCGGACCCACCCGAAAAACCATAGGCTATAGCGCACTAATTTGGCCCGAAAAGGCCACGTTCGCGTCGTTTCGCCCATTTGTTTACCCAAATAGCCACAATAAATTAAATGGACCACACTGGAATGATTCCCAACCTCCCCAAAATACCCCAATTAACTTTTGGCCCACAGCATGCCCGAACCCCAAGCCCACCCCCAAAACGGTAGGCTATAGCACACCGATTTAGCCCAAAAAAACTCTATTCGCGCCGTTTTGCTCGTTTTACGGCCAAATGGCCATAAGAAATTAAAATAACCACACTGGGACGATCCCCAACCTCCATGTCATTGCTCAAAAGATTTTTGGCCCATAGATCGCCCGAACTCAGGCCCACCCCCACAACCATGGGCTATAGCACATCAATTTGGCCCAAAAATTCCTCATTTGTGCTGGTTCACCTATTTGTTCACCCAAATGGCCACGACAAACTAAACGAACCACACCTCTAAGATCCCCAACCTCCCTGGCACGCCCTGGTCTATATTTGGCCTACAGCACACCAGAACCCCGGGCCAACCCCCAAAGCCGTGGGCTATAGAAAAATGATTTGGCCCAAAAAAACCTCGTTCATGTTTTTTTGATCGTATGTCAACCGAACTGGCCACAAAAAATTAAACGGACCACAATGGGATGATCCTCAACTTCCCTGGCATGCTCCGGTCAATTTTTAGCCCATAGTATGCTCAAAGCCCAGGTCCACCCCCAAAACCGTAGGCTATAGCACACTGATTTGGCCTAAAAATGGCTTTTTCGCTCCGTTTAGCCCATTTGTCCACCCAAATGGGTAAGAACCCTGAGCCTACCCCCCAAAAACGTGGCCTATAGCTCACCGATTTGACCCAAATATGCTTCGTTTGCGCCGTTTTGCCTGTCTGTACCCCAAAATATCCTTGAAATATAAAACAGACCACTCTGGGTTTATCCCCAACCTCCCTGGCACACCCCAATCAATTTTAAGCCCACAGCACACCCGAACCCCGGGGCCACCGCCAAAACCGTGGATTTAGCATATCATTTAGCCCAAAAATGCCCCGTTCAGGCTGTTTCTCTCGTTTGTCCACCCAAATGACCACAAAAAATTAAACGGACCACACTATGATGATCCCCAACAACCTTGGCATGCCCGAGTTAATTTTTGCCCCACAGCATGCCCGAACCCTGGCCCTACCCCAAAACCATGGGCTATAGCTCACCGATTCGGCCCAAAAAATGCTCTGTTCATCCTGTTTCGCCCGTTTGTCCAACCAAATAGCCATGAAAAATTAAACGGACCATACTGGGATGATCCCCAACATCCCTGGGATGCCCTTGTTGATTTTTGGCCCATGTCACGATCGGATCCCAAGCCTACCCCCAAAACTGTGGGCAATAGATCAGCGATTTAGCCCAAAAATGCCCTAATCGTGCCGTTTCACCCGATTGTCCTCCCAAATAGCCATGAAGAATTAAACAGACCACACTAGGACTCTCCCCAACCTACCTGACTCACCTCGATAGATTTTTGGCCCATACAACACCTGGACTCTAGGCCCACCACTGAAATCGTGGGCTATAACAAATCGATTTGGCTCGAAAATGCCCCGTTTGAGTCGTTTTGCCCATTTGTCCATCCAAATGGCCACAAAAAATTAAACGGACCACACTGGGATGATCCCCAATCTCCCTGGCATGCCTTGGTCAATTATTGGCCCACTGCACGTCCGAACTCCGAGCCCACCACAAAAACCGTAGGCTATAGCACATCGATTTGGCCCAAAAATGCCCTGTTTGCGCCGTTTCTGTCGTTTGTCCACCCAAATTGCCAAAAAAATTAAATGAATTACACTTGGATTATCCCCAACTTCGCTGGCATTCCCCGATCAATTTTCATCCCACAGCACGCCTGGACCCCTGGCCCATCCCCAAAACCGTGGGCTATAGCACACAGATTTGTCCCAAAAATTCCCCGTTCACACCGTTTCGCCCGTTTGTCCACCCAAATGGCCATGAAAAATTAAAAAAAACCACACTAGGATGATCTCCAACCTCCCAGGCACAACCCGAACAATTTTCATCCCACAGCACGCCCGGAACGCAGGCCCACCCTCGAAACCGTGGGCTATAGCACACTAATTTTGCCCAAAAATGCCTCGTTCGCGCCGTTTTTCCCTTTTGTACACCCGAATGGCCATGAAAAATTAAACGGACCATACTAGGACGATCCTCAAAATATTTGGCATGCCTCGATCGATTTTTGTCCCACCACACGCTTGGACACCGGGCCCACCCCAGAAAGCATGGGCTATAGCATGCTGATTTGGCCCAAAAATGCCCCGTTCGCATCGTTTTGCCTGTTTGTCCATCCAAATGGCCAAGAAAAATTAAATATACCATACTGGGATGATACCAATCCTCCCTAGCATGCCTCGATCGATTTTCGGACCAAAGCACACCCGAAACCTGGGCCCACCCCCAAAATAATGGGCTATAGCACACCGATTTGGCCCGAAAATGCCCCGTTTGCACCGTTTCGCCCGTTTGTCCATCCAAATGGCCGTGAAAAATAAAACAGATCACAATGGAATGATCCCTAGCCTCCCTGGCATGCCTCAATCGATTTTCAGCCCACAGTACACCCGAACCCCAAGGCCACCCCCAAAACCGTGGGTTGTAGCACACCGATTTGGTTCTAAAATGCCCTATTCGCACCGTTTCTCCCGTTTATCCACCCAAATGGCCACGAAAAATTAAATGGACCACGCTGGAATAATCCCCAACCTCCCTGCCATGCCCCGATCAATTTTTGGCCCATAACCCACTTGGAGCCTTGTCCCGCCCCCCAAAATCGTTGGCTATAGCACACTAATTTGGCCCAAAAATGCCCTGTTCACGCTATTTTGCCTGTTTGTCCACCCAAATGGCCACAAAATACTAAATGGACCACACTGGGACGATCACCAACCTCCCTGGCAATCCTCGGTCAATTTTTGGCCCACAGCACACCCGAACCCTGGGCCCACCCCCAAAACCATGGGCTATAGCACACTAATTTGGCCTGAAAATTCCCCGTTAGCACCGTTTTGCTCGTTTGTCCACCCAAATGGCAATGAAAAATTAAACGAATCACACTGGGATGATACCCAACCTCCCTGGCATGCCCCGGTCAATTTTTAGGCTCATAGCATGCTCGGACCCCGGGCTCACCCGCAAAACCATAGGCTATAGCACACCGATTTAGCCCAAAAATTTCCCGTCCACATTATTTTGCTCGTTTGTCCACCCAAATGGCGCCAAAAAATTAAACAAATAACACGGGGATGATCCCCAACCACCCTGGCATGTTCGAAAATGCACTGTTCGTGTTATTTTGCTCGTTTGTTCACATAAATAGCCACGAAAACCTAAATACACCATAATGGGATGATCTCTTACCTCCCTGGCACGTCCTGGTTGATTTTAGCCCCACGACACTCTTGGAACCCAGGACCAACCCCAAAATCGTGGGCTATAGAACACCGAATTTGCCCAAAAATACCCAGCTCGCACCATTTTGCCTGTTTGTCCACCCAAATGGCCATAAAAAATTAAACGAACCAACTTGGGATGATCCCAAACCTCCCTAGCACACCCCAAACTGGCATGCCCCGATCAATTTTTAGCCCATAGCACGCTCGTACCCCAGGCCCACCCCCAAAACTGTGGGCTATAGCACACCGATATATCCTAAATATTCCCCGTTCACGCTGTTTAGCCTGTTTATCCATCCAAATGGCCCCAAAAAATTAAACGAACCACATTGGGAAGATCCCCAACCTTCCTGGCATGACCGATCAATTTTTGGCCCACAGCACACTCGAATCCTTGGCCCACCCCAAAAACCATGGGTTATAGCACGCCGATTTTGCCCTAAAATGCCCCTTTTGCATCGTTTCGCCCGTTTGTCCTCCCAAATAGCATCTAAAAATTAAACAAACCATACTGTGATGATCCCCAACCTCCCTAACATGTCCTGGTTGAGTTTCGATCCACAGCACACCTGAACCCCAGCCCATCCCCAAAATCATGGGCTATCGCACATAGATTTGGCCTGAAATTACACCATTTGCATTGTTTTGCCAGTTTATCCACCCAAATGGACACAAAAAATTAAATGGATCACATTGGGACAATCCCCAACCTCCCCGGTATGCCTCGATACCTGGGTCCACCCTCAAAACAACTGATTTGGCCTAAAAATGTCCCGTTCGTGTCGTTTAGCCCGTTTGTCAACCCAAATGGCCCCAAAAAATTAAACGGACCATACTAGGATGACCCCTAACCTCCTTGACATGCCCTGGTCAATTTTTTGCCCACAGCACACTCGAACCCCGGTTCCACCCCTAAAACTATGGGCTATAGCACACCAATTTTGCCAAAAATCCCCGTTCACGCTGTTTCGCTCGTTAGTCCACCCAAATGGCCACAAAATATGAAACGGACCATACTGGGATGATCTCTAACCTTAGTGGAATTCCCTGATTGATTTTTAACCACAGCGCACCCTGACCCCGGGCCTACCTCCAAAACCGTGGGCTATAGCAACTAATTTTGCACAAAAATGCCCCGTTCGCTCCATTTCACCTATTTGTCCACCGAAATGGCCATGAAAAATTAAAAGAATCACATCGAGATGATCCAAACCTCCCTGGCATACCTCGGTGAATTTTTGGAGAACGTGACGCCCGAAGCCTGTGTCTATTTTCAAAACTATGGGCTATAGGACACCAATTTGGCCTGAAAATGGCCAATTTGCGCCGTTTTACCCCTGGCAGGACCCAGTCAACTTTTATCCCACAGTACGCCCGGACCATGAGCCCACCCCCAAAACTATGGGCTATAGCTCACCGATTCTGCCCAAAAATGCTTTGTTCGTGCTGTTTCAATTGTTTGACCACCCAAATTGCCACAAAAAATTAAACGGACCACACTTGGACGATCCCCAACCTCCCTAGAATGCCTCGGTTGAATTTCGGCCCACAACACGCTCGAACCCTGGGCTCACCCCCGAAACAATAGGCTATAGAAGACTGAATTGGCCCAAAAATGTGCCATTCGCGCTGTTTCACCCGTTTGTCCGCCCAAATAGCCACGAAAAATTAAATGGACAATACTTAGGCGATCCTAATCTCCCTGGCCCATCATGGTCAAATTTTGGCCCACAGCATGCCCGAATGGTCACAAAAAATTAAATGGACCACACTAGGATGATCCACAACCTCATTGGCAAGCCTCAATCAATTTTTTCCCCACAGTACGCTCGGACCCCGAGTTAACTCCTCAAAACCATGGCCTATAGCTCACCGATTTAGCCCGAAAATGTCTCATTCGCGCCATTTTCCCCGTTTGTCCACCGAAATGGTCACAAAAAATTAAACGAATTACACTGGGATAATCACAAACTTCTCTGGCATGCCTCGATCAATTTTTAGTGCACAGCACACCTGGACCCCTCGGCCACCCCTAAAACTGTGGGCTATAGCACACCAATTTATCCCAAAAATTACCCGTTCACGCCGTTTTGCCTGTTTGTCCACCTAAATGGACATGAAAAATTAAACAAACCCCATTATGATGATCCCCAACCTCCCTGGCATAACTTGATCAATTTTTATCCCACATCACGCCCGAACCCTGGGCCCACCCCCAAAACCGTGGGCTATAGCATGCCAATTTGGCCAAAAAATACCCCGTTTGTGCCGTTTCACCCATTTTCCCACCCAAATGGCAACAAAAAATTAAATGGACTACACTGGGATGATTCCCAACCTCCCTGGCATGCCCCAATCAATTTTTAGCCGACAACACGCCCGAAACTCGAGCCCACCCCCAAAATTGTGGGCTATAGCACACTAATTTTTCATGGACGAAATGTCCATGAAAAATTAAAAGAACCACATCGGGATGATCCAAACCTCCCTGGCATACCTCGGTAAATTTTTGGAGAACGTGACACCCGAAGCTCGTGTCCATTTTCAATACTATGGGCTATAGGACACCAATTTGGCCTGAAAATGGCCAATTCGCGCCGTTTTACCTCTGGCATGACCCAGTCAATTTTTATCCCATAGTACGCCCGAACCCTGAGCCCACCCCCAAAACTATGGGCTATAGCTCACCGATTCTGCCCAAAAATGCCCTGTTCGTGCTGTTTCAATTGTTTGACCACCCAAATTGCCACAAAAAATTTAACGGACCACACTTGGACGATCCCCAACCTCCCTAGAATGCCTCGGTTGAATTTCAGCCCACAAGATGCTCGAACCCTGGGCCCACCCCCAAAACAATGGGCTATAGAAGACCGAATTGGCCCAAAAATGTGCCGTTCACACTGTTTCACCCGTTTGTCCACCCAAATAGCTACGAAAAATTAAATGGACAATACTTAGGCGATCCTAATCTCCCTGGCCCGTCATGGTCAAATTTTAGCCCACAGCATGCCCGAACCATAGGCCTACCCCTAAATAGTAGGCTATAGCACACTGATTTGGCTAGAAAATGCCCCGCTTGCATCATTTTGCCTGTTTATCCACCCAAATGGTCACGAAAAATTAAATGGACCACACTGGGATGATCCACAACCTCATTGGCAAGCCTCAATCAATTTTTCGCCCACAGTACGCTCGGACCTCGAGTTAACTCCCCAAAACCATGGCCTATAGCTCACCGATTTAGCCCGAAAATGTCTCATTCGCGCCATTTCTCCCGTTTGTCCACCAAAATGGTCACAAAAAATTACACAAATTACACTAGGATGATCACAAACTTCCCTGGCATGCCCCGATCAATTTTTAGCGCATAGCACACCTGGACCCTTCGGCTACCCCTAAAACTGTGGGCTATAGCACACCGATTTATCCCAAAAATTACCCGTTCACGCCATTTTGCCTGTTTGTCCACCCAAATGGCCATGAAAAATTAAACAAACCCCACTGTGATGATCCCCAACCTCCCTGGCATAACTCGATAAATTTTTATCCCACATCACGCCCGAACCCTAGGCCCACCCCCAAAACCGTGGGCTATAGCATGCCGATTTGGCCAAAAAATGCCCCGTTCGTGCCGTTTCACTCATTTTTCCACCCAAATGGCAACTAAAAATTAAATGGACTACACTGGGATGATTCTCAACCTCCTTGGCATGCCCCAGTCAATTTTTAACCGACAACACGCCCGAAACTCGAGCCCACCCCCAAAACCGTGGGCTATAGCACACTAATTTTACCAAAAAAAGCCCCGTTTGCGCCGTTTTACCCTTTTGTCCACACAAATATCCATGAAAAATTAAACGGACCATACTGGGATAATCCCCAACATATTTGTCATGCCTCGGTCGATTTTTATCCCATAACACGCTCGGACCCCGGGCCCACCCTGGAAACCGTGGCCTATAGCACGCCGATTTGGCCTAAAAATGCCCCGTTCTTGCTATTTTGCCCGTTTGTCCACCGAAATGACCAAAAAAAATTAAACGGTCTATAATGGGATGATCCGCAACCTCCCTAGCATGCTCCGGTCAATTTTTTGGCCCACAGCATACTCGAAACCTGGGCTCACCCCCAAAACAATGGGCTATAGCACACTAATTTGGCCCAAAAATTCTCCGTTCGTACCATTTCGCCCGTTTGTCCACTCAAATGGCCATGAAAAATTAAATAAACACACTGGGTTGATCTACAGTCTCCTTGGCATGCCCTGATTGATTTTCGGCCTACAGTACACCCGCACCCCAAGTCCACCCCCAAAATCATAGGCATACACCGATTTGGTTTGAAAATGCCCTGTTCGCACCGCTTCTCCTATTTATCCACCCAAATGTCCACAAAAAATTAAACGAACCATACTAGAACAATCCCTAACCTCCCTGGCAAGGTCCAATCAATTTTTGGCCCACAACACGCTTGGACCCTGGGCTTACCCCCAAAACCGTTCACTATAGCACACCAATTTCACTAGAAAATGCCCTGTTTGTGTCGTTACGCCCGTTTGTCCCTTCAAATGGCCACAAAAAATTAAATAGACCATACTGGGACAATCACCAACCTCCCTGGTAATCCTTGGTCAATTTTTGGCCCACAGCACGCTCAAACCCTGGGCCCACCCCCAAAACCATGGGCCATAGCAAATCAATTTGGCTTGAAAAACCTCGTTCGCACCATTTTGCCCGTTTGTCCACCCAAATGGCCACGAAAAATAAAACGAATCACACTGGGATGATTCCCAACCTACCTGGCATGTCCCAATCAATTTTTGGCTCACAGCACGCTTGGATCCCGGGCCCACCTCGGAAACCATGGGCTATAGCACGCCAATTTTGCCCAAAAATGCCTCGTTCGCACCGTTTTGCCCATTTGTCCTCCCAAATAGCAACTAAAAATTAAACAAACCACACTGTGATGATCCCAAACCTCCCTGCTATGCCCTGGTCGAGTTTTGGCCCACAGCACACTCGAACCCCGGCCCATTACCAAAATCATAGGCTATCATACATAGATTTGGCCTGAAATCACACCACTTGCATCGTTTCGCCTGTTTGTCCACCCAAATGGACACAAAGAATTAAACGGATCACATTGTGATGATCCCCAACCTCCCTGGTATGCCTCTATCCCTAGGACCACCCCTAAGACAATGGGATATAGCACACTGATTTGGCCCAAAAATGTCCCATTTGTGCCGTTTAGCCCGTTTGTCAACCCAAATGGCCCCAAAAATTTAAACGAATCATACTAGGATGAAACCCAACCTCCTTGGCATGACCTGATGAATTTTTTGCCTATAGCACGCCTGAACCCTGGTTCCACACCTAAAACTATGGGCTACAGCACACCAATTTTGCCCGAAAAAACCCCGTTCACGCTGTTTTGCCCGTTAGTCCACCCAAATGGCCACAAAAAATTAAACGGACCACACTGAGATAATCCCTAACCTGATTGCCATGCCCCGATTGATTTTTAACCACAGCACACCCTGACCCCGGGCCTACCTCCGAAATCATGGGCTATAGCACACTGATTTGGCCTAAAAATATCCCATTCGCGTCGTTTTGCCCATTTCTCCACCCAAATGGCCACAAAAAATTAAACAGACCACACTAGGATGATCCTCAACCTCCCTGGCATGCTTTGATTAATTTTTTCCCCACATCACGCCCTGACCCTGGGCCCACTCCTGAAACCGTAGGCTATAGCACACCAATTTGGCCCAAAAGTGCCCCGTTCGAGCCGTTTCACCTATTTGTCCACCCAAATAGCCATGAAAAATTAAAAGAACCACACTGGGATGATCCAAACCTCCCTGGCATGTCCCAGTGAATTTTTGGCCCACAGGACACCAGAAGTCCGTGTCCATCCACCAAAGCGTGGGCTATTGGACACCAATTTGGCCTGAAAATGCCCCATTCGCGCCGTTTCGCCCTTTTATCCACCCAAATGGCCACAAAAAATTAAACAAATCACACTGGGATGATCCTCAACCCCCTGACATGACCTAGTAAATTTTTAGCCCACAGCACGCCCAGACCTTGAGCCCACCCCCAAAACCGTGGGCTATAGCTCACCGATTCAGCCCAAAAACTCCCTGTTCGCACTGTTTAAATTGTTTGACCACCAAAATGGCCACAAAAAATTAAACGGACCACACTTGAACAATCCCCAACCTCCCTAGCATACCTCGATTGGTATTCGACCTTTAACACGCCTGGACCCTGGGCCCACCCCCGAAACAATGGGCTATAGAACATGGAATTGGCCCAAAAATGTCCCGTTCGTGCTGTTTCACCCGATTGCCCACCCAAATGGCCACGAAAAATTAAATGGATAATACTAGGGCGATCCTAATCTCCCTGGCCCACCATGGTCAAATTTTGTCCCACAGCATGCCCGAACCTCGGGCCCACCCCTAAAATAGTAGGCTATAACACACCGATTTGGCCCGAAAATGCCCTGCTCGCATCATTTCGCTTGTTTATCCACCAAAATGGCCACAAAAAATAAAATGGACCACATTGGGATGATTCCCAACCTCCTTGGCCTGCCCCAATCAATTTTTTGCCCATATTACGCTCGTACCCCGAGTCCACCCCCAAAACCGTGGGCTATAGATCACCGATTTAGCTCAAAAATGTCTCATTCGCACTGTTTCGCCCGTTTGTCTACCCAAATGGACACAAAAAATTAAACGGATCACACTGGGATGATCCCCAACCTTTTTGGCACGCCTTGGTCGATTTTCATCTCATAGCACACCCAAACCCCAGGCCCACCCTCAAAACCATTGGCTATAGCACACCGATTTGGCTCAAAAATGCCCCATTCATGCCATTTTGCCCGTTTGTCCACCCAAATTGACACAAAAAATTAAACGAACCACACTGGGATGATCCCCAACCTCCTTGGCATGCCCCGATCAATTTTCAACCCATATCACGCTTGAACCCTAGGACCACCCCCAAAACCTCAGGCAATAGCACACCGATTTGACCCAAAAATGCCTCATTCAAGCCGTTTGGCCCGTTTCTCTACCCAAATGGCCACAAAAAATTAAACGGACCATACAAAGATGATTCCCAACCTCCCTGGCACACCCCAGTCAATTTGCAGCCTAGAACATATTCGAACCCCAGGCCCACCACCAAAATTGTGGGCTATTGCACACCAATTTGGCCCAAAAATGCCCCGTTCCTACTGTTTGGCCCGTTGGTCCTCCCAAATGGCTGTAAAAAATTAAATGGACTATACTAGGATGATTCCAACATCCTTGGCACTCCCCGACCAATTTTTGGCCCACAGTACGCTTGGACCCCAGCCCATCCCCAAAATCGTGGGCTATAGCACATTGATTTAGCCCAAAAATGCCTCATTCGTGCTGTTTTGCCCATTTGTCCATCCAAATAGCTACAAAAAATTAAACGGATCACAATGGGATGATCCCAAACCTCCATAGCATGCCCCAATCAATTTGCAGCCCACAGCACACACGGACCCCAAGCTTATCCCTAAAATCGTGGGCTATAAATCATTGATTTGGCCTGAAAAAGATCCATTCATGCCATTTTGCCTGTCTCTCCACCAAAATAGCCACAAAAAAAACCACACTGGGATGATACCCAACCTTTTTGGCAAGTCCCTATCAACTTTCGGACCACAGCATGCCCGAACTCCATAATCGTGGGCTATAGCAGGCTAATTTGGCCGAAAAGTGCCTCATTCACGCTATTTCTTTCGTTTTCCCACCCCAAATGGCCACAAAAAATTAAACGGACCACACTGGGATGATCCCCAACCTCCTTGGCATGCCTTGGTTAATTTTTCACCCAAAGAACGCCCGTACCCCGGCCTCACCCCAAAATCATGGGCTATAGCTCACAGATTTGGCACAAAACTACATCCTTCGCCCTGTTTCGCCTGTTTATCCACCCAAATAGCCATGAAAAATTAAACATACCATACTGGGATGATCTCCAACATCCCTTGCATGCCTTATCAATTTTTGACCCACAGCACACCCGAACCCCGATCCTACCCCTAAAATCGTGGGCTATAGCTCACCATTTTGGCCTGAAAATGCCCTGTTTGCATCGTTTCTCCCGTTTGTCCACCCAAATTGTCACGAAAAATTAAACAAATCACACTGGAGTGATCCTGAACCTCCCTGGCATGCCCTGATCAATTTTCTACCCATAGCACGCTTGGACACTGGGCCCACCCCTAAAATCGTGGGCTATAGAACACCGATTTTACTTGAAAATGCCCCGTTTGCGCCGTTATGCCCATTTGTCCTCCCAAATATCCACAAAAAATTAAACAGACCATACTAAAATGATCCCCAACCTCCCTGGTACACCTCGGTCGATTTTTAACCTACAGCACGCTTAGACCTCGATCCCACCTCCTAGATCATGGGCTATAGCTTACTATTTTTGCCTGAAAATGCTCCGTTCGCACCATTTCGCCCGTTTGTCCACCAAAATGGCCACAGAAAATAAAGCATGCCCTGATCAATTTTCTACCCATAGCACGCTTGGACACTGGGCCCACCCCTAAAATCGTGGGCTATAGAACACCGATTTTACTTGAAAATGCCCCGTTTGCGCCGTTATGCCCATTTGTCCTCCCAAATATCCACAAAAAATTAAACGGACCATACTAGGATGATCCCCAACCTCCCTGGTATGCCCCAATAGATTTTTGGCCTACAACGCGCCTGTACCCCAGCCCACTCCCAAAACCAATGGGCTATAGCTTACTATTTTTGCCTGAAAATGCTCCGTTCGCACCATTTCGCCCGTTTGTCCACCAAAATGGCCACAGAAAATAAAACGAACCATACTGGGATGATCCCTAACCTCCCTAACATGCCCCGATTGATTTTTGGCCAATAACACGCCTGGACCACCGATTTGGCTGAAAAATGCCCTATTCACAATGTTTCATCCGTTTATCCACCCAAATGGCCACAAAAAATTAATCGGACAACACTGGGATGATCACCAACCTCCCTGTCATGCCCCAATAGATTTTTGGCCTACAACGCGCCTGTACCCCAGCCCACTCCCAAAACCATGGGCTATAGCACATCAATATGGCTCGAAAATGCCCCGTTTATGCCATTTTGCCCATTTGTCCACCCAAATTTCCACGACAAATTAAATGGACCACACTAGAATAATCCCCAACCACTTTGGCATACCTCGATTGATTTTTATCCCACAGAATATCCGGACCCTTGGTCGACCCCCAAATTTGTGGGCTATAGCACATCGATTTGGATCGAAAATGCCCCATTTGCGCTGTTTTACCCTTTTGTCCACCCAAATGGCCAAGAAAATTTAAACTGACCACACTAGGAGCATTCCCAACCTTACTGTCATGCCCCAGTAAATTTTAGGCCAAAAGCACACCCAAACCCTGGGCCCACCCCAAAAACCGTGGGTATTAGAACACTGATTTGGCTTGAAAATGCCATGTCCGCACTGTTTTGCCTGTTTGTCCTCCCAAATGGCCATGAAAAAATAAATGGACCATAATGGGATGATCCACAACCTCCCTGACAAGCCCTAGTTAATTTTTGGCCCATCCCAAAAATCATGGGCTATAGCACATCGATTTGGCCCAAAAATACCCCATTCATGTCGTTTCGCCCGTTTGTCCACCCAAATGGCCTCAAAAAAATTAAACAGACCTCATTAGGATTATCCCCAACCTTTCTGGCGCACCCCAGTCGATTTTTGCCCCATAGCACGCCCAGACCCCGGCCCCACCCCCAAAACCGTAGGCTATAGCACACTGATTTGGCTCGAAAATGCCCTGTTTGCTTGTTTGTCCACCCAAACATCCACAAAAAAATAAAAGGACCATACTGGGATGATCCCCAACCTCCTTGGAAAGCCCCGATCGATTTTTGGCCTGCATCATGCCCAAATCCTAGGCCCACCCCTAAAACCATGGGTTATAGCACACCAATTTTGCCTAAAATGCCCCGTTTGCACCGTTTTGCCCGTTTCTCTACCCAAATGGCCACAAAAAATTAAACAGACCACACTAGGGTGATCCCCAGCCTACCTAGCATGCTCTGGTCAATTGTCGGCCCATACCTCGAGCCCACCCCCAAAACCCTAGGCTATTGCACACTGATTTAGTCTGAAAATGCCCTATTCATGCCGTTTGTCTACCCATATGGCCAAAAATAACCCGTTCGCACCCAAATGGCAATGAAAAATTAAACAGACTATACTGGGATGATCTCCAACCTCACTGGCATGCCCCTATCAATTTTTATCCAACTGCACACCTGAACCCTGGGCCCACCCTAAAAACCATAGGCTATAGCATACCAATTTAGCCCAAAATATCCCGTTTGTGCCGTTTCGCCCATTTGTCCACCAAAATAGCCACAAAAAATTAAATGAACCATACTGGATGATATTCAACCACCCTGGCGTGCCAAGTCGAATGTCGACCCACAAAAACCCAGACCCTAGGCCCACCCCTAAAATCGTGGGCAATAGCACATCGATTTAGCCACAAAATGCCCCGTTCATGCTGTTTGGCCAATTTGTCCACCCAAATGGCCACGAAAAATTAAAAGGATCAAACTGAGATGATCCCCAACCTCTCTGTCATTCCCCGGTAGAATTTTGGCCTATAGCATACCCGAACCCTGAGCCCACCCCAAAAACCATAGGCTATAGCACACTAATTTGGCCGGAAAAGGCCTCATTTGCGCCGTTTCGCCCATTTGTCCACCCAAATAGACACACAAAATTAAATGGACCATACTGGGATGATCCCTAACCTCCCTAGCACGCCCTGATTAATTTTAGGCCCACAGCATGCCCAGACCCCGAGCCCACTTCTGAAACAGTGGGCTATAGCACACCGATTTGGCCTAAAAATGCCCCATTCGCACTGTTTTGTTCATTTTACGGCCAAATAGACATAAAAATTAAACTAACCACACTGAGATGATCCCCAACCTCCCTGTCATTTCCCGATCGATTTTTGGCCCACAGCTCACCCGAACCAAGGCCCATCCCCACAACCATGGACTATAGCACATAAATTTGGCCTAAAAAATCCCCATTTGCGCTGGTTCACCCATTTGTCCACCCAAATGGCCATGACAAACTAAACGGAACACACCGCTAAGATCCCCAACCTCCCTGGAACACTTTGGTCTATATTTGGCCTACAACACACCCAAGCCCCGGGCTGACCCCCAAAGCCGTGGGCTATAGCAAAATGATTTGGTCCGAAAATACCTCGTTCATGCTATTTTGTTCATATGTCAACCTAAACGGCCACAAAAAATTAAACAAATTGCTCTGGGATAATCCTCAACTTTCCTGGCATGCCTTGGTCGATTTTTAACCCATAGTATGCTCAGACCCCAGGTCCACCCCCAAAACCGTGGGCTATAGCACACTTATTTGGCCTAAAAATGGCCTATTCGCTCTGTTTCACTCGTTTGTCCACCCAAATGGGCAAGAACCCCAAGCCTACCCCTAAAACCGTGGCTTATAGCTCACCGATTTGACCTGAATATGCTCCGTTCGCATTGTTTCGCCCATCTGTCCCCCAAAATATCTGTGAAATATAAGACGGACCACTCTGGGTTGATTACCAACCTCCCTGCCACACCCCAATAGATTTTAATCCCACAGCACACCCGTAACCTGGGACCACCGCCAAAACCATGGGCTATAGCACATTAATTTAGCCCAAAAATGCCCCGTCAGGCTGTTTTTCTTGTTTATCCATCCAAATGACCACAAAAAATTAAAAAGGCCACACTGGGATGATCCCCAACAACCTTGGCATGCCCGAGTTAATTTTTTGCCCACAGCATACTCGAACCCCGGCCCTACCCCAAAACCATGTGCTATAGCTCACCTATTTGGCCCAAAAATGCTCCGTTCTCCCTATTTCGCCCATTTGTCTAACCAAATAGCCATGAAAAATTAAACGGACCATACTGGGATGATCCCCAACATCCCTGGCACGCCCTTGTCAATTTTTGGCCCACAGCATGACCGGATCCCAAGCCTACCCCCAAAATTGTGGGCAATAGATCACCGATTTGGCCCGAAAATGCCCTATTCGCGCCGTTTCGCCCGTTTGTCCTCCTAAACAGCCACAAAAAATTAAAAAAACCACACTAGGACTATCCCCAACCTCCCTAGCCCGCCTTGAAAGATTTACGGCCTATAGAACACCTGGAACCTTGTCCCCCCTGAAATTGTGGGCTATAGCACTTCGATTTGGCTCTAAAATGCCCCATTTGAGTCGTTTTGCCCATTCGTCTATCCAAATGGCCACAAAAAATTAAACAGACCACACTGGTATGATCCCCAACCTCCATAGCATGCCTTGGTCAAGTATTGGACCATTGCACATCCGAACTCCGAGCCCACCCCAAAAACTGTAGGCTATTGCACATCGATTTGGCCCAAAAATGCCCCGTTTACGCCGTTTCCCCCATTTGTCCACCCAAATTGCCACAAAAAATTAAACGAATTACACTTGGATGATCCCCAACTTTCCTGGCATGCCTCGATCAATTTGCAGCCCACAGCACGCCTGGACCCCTGGCCCACCCCAAAACCAAGGGCTATAACACACCGATTTGTCCCAAAAATTCTCCGTTCACACCGTTTCACCTGTTTGTCCACCCAAATGGCCATGAAAAATTAAACAAACCACACTGGGATGATCTCCAACCTCCCTGGCACAACCCGATCAATTTTCATCCTACAGCACGCCCGAAACCTGGGCCCACCCTCGAAACCGTGGGCTATAGCACACTAATTTTGCCCAAAAATGCCTCATTTGCGCCGTTTTTCCCTTTTGTACACCCGAATGGCCATGAAAAATTAAACGGACCATACTGGGATGATCCTCAACATCTTTGGCATGCCTCGGTCAATTTTTGTCCTACCACACGCTCGAACCCCGAGCCCACCCCAGAAAGCGTGGGCTATAGCACGCTGATTTGGCCCGAAAATGCCCCGTTCGCACTGTTTCGCCTGTTTGACCACCCAAATGGCCAAGAAAAATTAAATGGACCATAATGGGATGATCCTAATCCTTCCTATCATGCCCTGATCGATTTTCGGCCCAAAGCACACCCGAAACCCGAGCCCACCACCAAAATCGTAGGTTATAGCACACCAATTTGGCTCTAAAATATCCCATTCACTCTGTTTCGCTTGTTTTCCCATCCAAATGTCCACAATTAATTAAATAGACCACATTGGGAAGATCCCCAACCTCCCTGGCATACCTCAATTGATTTTTGGCCCACAGCACGCCCTGACCCCGGGCCCACTCCCGAAACCGTGGATTACATAACACCAATTTCTCCCAAAAATGCCCCATTTGAGCCGTTTCACCAATTTGTCCGCCATAATGACCACAAAAAATTAAACGGACCACACTATGACGATCCTCAACCTCTCTGGCATGCTACGATCAATTTTTGGCCCACAGTACATCCGAACCGTAGGGCCACCACCAAAATCGTAGGCTATAACACACCAATTTGGCTTGAAAATTTCCTGTTCGTGTCGTTTCATCTATTTGTCCACCCAAATAGCCGCAAAAAATTAAATGGACCATATTTGAATGATCCCCAACCTCCTTAGCACGCTCTGATTGATTTTCGGCCCACAGCACGCCCGGACCCCGGGTCCATCCCCAAAAACATGGGCTACAACACACCAATTTGGCCCGAAAATACCCCGTACGAGCTGTTTTGCCCGTTTGTCCATCCAAATGTCCACAAAAAATTAAACGGACCATATTGGGTTAATCTCCAACCTCCCTGGCAAGCCCCGATCGATTTTTAGCCCACAGCATGCCTGAACCCCAGGCCCACAACAAAACCTTATGCTATAGTACACCGAGTTGGCCGAAAAATGCCCTATTCACAACATTTCACTCGTTTATCAACCCAAATTGCCACAAAAAATTAATCGAACAACACTGGGATGATCACCAACCTCCCTGTCATGCCCCAATCAATTTTCAACCTACAACATGCCTGTACCCTGACTCACCCCCAAAACCATGGGCTATAGCACATTGATTTGGCCCAAAAATGCTCCATTTATGCCATTTCGCCCGTTTTTCGACCCAAATTGCCACGACAAATTAAACAGACTACATTGGGATAATCCCCAACTACTTTGGCATGCCTCGATCAATTTTCAGCCCACAAAATATCCAGAACCTGGGTCGACCCCCAAATTTGTGGGCTATAGCACATCGATTTGGATCGAAAATGCCTCGTTTGCGCTGTTTTACCCTTTTGTCCACCCAAATGGCCAAGAAAATTTAAACGGACCATACTAAGAAGATTCCCAACCTTCCTAGCATGCCTCGGTCAATTTTAGGCTGAAATCACACCCAAACCCTGGGCCCACCCCAAAAACTGTGGGCATTAGAACACCGATTTGGCTTGAAAATGCCACATTCGCACCGTTTTGCCCGTTTGCCCACCCAAATGGCCAGGAAAAAAATAAATAGACCATAATGGGACGATCCACAACCTCCCTATCAAGCCTTGGTAAATTTTTGGCCCACCCCAAAAATCATGGGCTATAGCACACCAATTTGGCCTGAAAGTACCCCGTTCATGTCGTTTCGCCCGTTTGTCCACCCAAATAACCTAAGAAGAATAAACAGACCTTAGTAGGATTATCCCCAACCTTCCTAGCGCACCCCAGTCGATTTTTACCCCATAGAACGCCTGGACCCCGGCCCCACCCCCAAAACCATAGGGTATAGCACACTGATTTGGCCCAAAAATACCTCGTTTACTCATTTGCCCACCCAAACAGCCACAAAAAAATAAAAGGACCATATTGGGATGATCACCAACCTCCTTGGAAAGCCCCGATCAATTTTTGGCCTACAGCACGCCCGAACCCTAGGCCCACCCCTAAAACCATGGGTTATAGCACACCAATTTTGCCCAAAATGCCCCGTTCGCACCGTTTTGTCCGTTTATCTACCCAAATGGCCCCAAAAAATTAAACAGACCACACTAGGATGATCCCTAGCCTATCTGGCATGCTCCGGTCAATTTTTGGACCAAAATATACCCATACCCCAGGCTCACCCCCAAAACCATAGGCTATTGCACACCGATTTGGTCTGAAAATGCCTTATTCATGCCGTTTGTCTACCCAAACGGCCAAAAATGCCCCATTCGCACCCAAATGGCAATGAAAAGTTAAACAGACCACACTGGATGATCTCTAACCATACTGGCATGCCCCTATCAATTTTTGGCCCACATCACTCCCGAACCATGGGCCCACCTTAAAAACCATGGGCTATAGCATACCAATTTAGCCCAAAATATCCCGTTCGCGCTGTTACGCCCGTTTGTCCACCCAAATGGCCACAAAAAATTAAACGAACCATACTGGGATGATCCCCAACCTCCCTAGCGTGCCCCAATTGAATGTCGGCCCACAAAAATCCTGGACCCCAAGCCCACCCCAAAAATCGTGGGCAATAGCACACCGATTTTGCCCGAAAATGCCCCGCTCACGCCGTTTGGCCAATTTGTCCACCTAAATAGCCACGAAAAATTAAAAGGATCAAACTGAGACAATCCCCAACCTCCCTGGCACGCCCTGATAGAATTTTAGCCCATAGCATGCCTGGACCCCGGGCCCACCCCATAAACCATAGGCTATAACACGCTAATTTTGCCCGAAAAGGCCCAGTTCGCGCTGTTTTGCCCATTTGTCCTCCCAAATAGCCACAAAAAATTAAATAGACCACACTAGGATGATCCCTAACCTCCCCAGCATGCCCCGATCAATTTTAGGCCCACAGCATACCCGAACCCCGAGCCCACCCCCAAAATGGTGGGCTATAGCACACCGATTTGGCCTGAAAATGTCCTATTCGCGCCGTTTTGCTCGTTTTACGGATAAATGGCCATAAAAAATTAAACTAACCACACTGGGATGATCCCCAATCTCCCTGTCATTGCCCAATCAATTTTTTGCCCATAGCTCGCCCGAACGCAGGCCCACCCCCACAACCATGGGCTATAGCACATCAATTTGGCCTAAAAATTCCCCATTTGCGTTGGTTTACCCATTTTTCCACCCAAATGGCCACGACAAACTAGACGGACCACACCACTAAGATCCCCAACCTCCCTAGCATGCCCTGTTCTATATTTGGACTACAGCACACCCGAACCCCGGGTCGACCCCCAAAGTCGTGGGCTATAGCAAAATGATTTGGCCCGAAAATGCCTTGTTTATGCTGTTTTGCTCGTATGTCAATTCAAATGGCCACAAAAAATTAAATGGACCATACTGGGATGATCCTCAACTTCCTTGGCATGCCCCGGTCGATTTTTAGCCCATAGTATGCTCAGACCCCAGGTCCACCCTCGAAACCGTGGGCTATAGCATACTGATTTGGCCTAAAAATAGCCTATTCACTCTGTTTTACCCGTTTGTCCACCCAAATGGGTAAGAACCCCGATCCTACCCCTAAAATCGTGGCCTATAGCTCTTCGATTTGACCCGAATATGCTCAGTTCGCGCCATTTCGCCCGTCTATCCACCAAAATATCCGTGAAATATAAAACGAACCACTCTGGGTTAATCCCCAACCTCCCTGGCATACCTCAATCGATTTTAAGCCCACAGTACACCCTAACCCCGGGGCCACCACCGAAACCGTGGGCTATAGCACATCGATTTAGCCCAAAAATTCCCAGTTTAGGCTATTTCTCCCGTTTGTCCACCCAAATGACCACAAAAAACTAAACGGACCACACTGGGATGATCCCAATAACCTTGGCATGCCCGAGTTAATTTTTCGCCCACAGAATGCTCGTAACCTGGCCCTACCCCAAAATCATGTGCTATAGCTCACCGACTTGGCCCAAAAATGCTCTGTTCTCTCTGTTTCATCCGTTTGTCCTACCAAATAGCCATGAAAAATTAAACGGACCACACTGGGATGATCTCCAACATCCTTGGCATGCCCTTGTCGATTTTTGGCCCACAGCACGACCGGATCCCGATTCTACCCCTAAAATCGTGGGCAATAGATCACTGATTTGGCCCGAAAATGCCCTATTCATGCCGTTTCGCCCGTTTATCCTCCCAAATAGCCACAAAAAATTAAACAGACCACACTAGGACTATCCCCAACCTCCCTGGCTAACCTCGATAGATTTTTGGCCCATAAAACACCTGGACCCTGGGCCCACCCTTGAAATCATCGGCTATAGCACACCGATTTGGCGCGAAAATGCCCCGTTTGAGTCGTTTTTCCCATTTGTCCACCCAAATGGCCACAAAAAATTAAACGAACCACACTGAGATGATCCCCAACCTCCTGGCATGCCCTGGTCAATTATTGGCCCACTGCATATCCGAACTCCGAGGCCACCCCAGAAACCGTAGGTTATAGCACACCGATTTGGCCCAAAAATGCCCCGTTTGTGCCATTTCCCCAGTTTGTCCACCCAAATTGCCACAAAAAATTAAACGAAACACACTTGGACGATCCCCAACTTCCTTGGCATTCCCCAATCAATTTTCAGCCCACAGCACGCCTGGACCCCTGTCCCACCCCCAAAACCGTGGGCTATAGCACACCGATTTGTCCCAAAAATTCCCCGTTCACACCATTTTGCCCGTTTGTCCATCCAAATAGCCATGAAAAATTAAACAAACCATACTGGGATGATATCCAACCTCCCTAGCACAACCCGAAACTCGGGCCCACCCCCAAAACCGTGGGCTATAGCACACTAATTTTGCCTTGGTCATGCCGTTTTTCCCTTTTGTACACCCGAATGGCCGTGAAAAATTAAACGGACCATACTGGGATGATCCTCAACATCATTGGCATGCCTCGGTCAATTTTTATCCCACCACACGCTCAGACCCCGAGCCCACCCTAGAAAGCGTAGTCTATAGCACGCTGATTTAGCCCGAAAATGCCCCGTTTGCACCGTTTCGCCTGTTTGTCCGCCCAAATGGCCAAGAAAAATTAAATGGACCATACTGGGACAATCCCAATCCTCCCTAGCATGCCCCGATTTATTTTCGGCCCACAGCACGTCCGAAACCCGGGCCCACCCCCAAAACAATGGGCTATAGCACATCGATTTGGCCCAAAAATTCCCATTTTGCACTGTTTCGCCCGTTTGTCCAGCCAAATTGCCACAAAAAATTAAACAGACCACACTGGAATGTTCTCCAGCCTCCCTGGCACGCCCCAGTCGACTTTTGGCCCACAATATGCCTGAACCAAAAGGCCACCCCCAAAACCGTGGGTTGTAGCACACCGATTTGGTTCAAAAATGCCCTGTTCGCACCGTTTCTCCCGTTGTCCACCCAAATGGCCATGAAAAATTAAACGGACCACACTGGAATAATCCCCAACCTCCCTGGCATGCCCCGATCAATTTTTGGCCCACAACATGCTTGGACACTTGTCCCACCCCCCAAAACCGTTGGCTATAACACACTACTTTGGCCCGAAAATGCCCCATTCGTGCCATTTCACCTGTTTGTCCACCCAAATGGCCATAAAAAATTAAACGGACCACACTGGGACAATCACTAACCTCCCTGGCAATCCTCAATCAATTTTTGGCCCACAGCACGCCCGGACCCTAGGCCTACCCCCAAAACCATGGGCTATAGCACTAATTTGGCCTGAAAATTCCCCGTTCACACCGTTTTGCCCGTTTGTCCACCCTAATGGCCATGAAAAATTAAATGGATCACACTGGGATGATACCCAACCTCCCTGGCATGCCCCGGTCGATTTTTCATCCCATAGCACGCTCGGACCCCAGGCTCACCCCCGAAATCGTAGGCTATAGCACACCGATTTAGTCCAAAAATTCTCCGTTCAGCTATTTTCCCCTTTTGTCCACCCAAATGGCCCCGAAAAATTAAACAAACAACACTGGGACAATCTCCAACCTCCCTGGCATGTTCGCGTTATTTCGCTCGTTTGTCCAAACAAATAGCCACGAAAACCTAAATGCACCATACTGGGATGATCTCCAACCTCCCCGGCCTGTCCTGGTTGATTTTAGGCCCACGACACTCCTAGAAACTAGGACCACCCCCAAAACCGTGGGCTATAGAACACCGAGTTTGCCCGAAAATACCCAGTTCGCACCATTTTTCCTGTTTGTCCACCCAAATGTCCATACAAAATTAAACGAACCAAACTGGGATGATCCCAAACCTCCCTAGCATACCCCGATAGATTTTTTGCCTGCACCATGCCTGGATCCCAGGCTTACCGCCAAAACCATGGGCTATAGCACACCGATTTGGACCTAAAATGCTCCGTTCGCGCCGTTTATTCCGTTTGTCCAGCCAAATGGCCATGAAAAATTAAACAGAACAAACTAGGATGATCCCCAACTTCCCTAGCATGCCCTGATCAATTTTCAGCCAACAGCACACTCAAATCCTAGGCCCACCCTCGATACTGTGGGCTATAGCATATCGATTTTGCCTGAAAATGCCTCGTTCGCATCATTTCGCCCATTTGTTCACTCAAATGGCCATGAAAAATTAAACGGACGATGCTGGAATAATCCCCAACCTCCATGCCATGCTCCGGATGATTTTCGGCCCACAGTATGCCCGAACCTCGAGCCTAACCCTAAAACTGTGGGCTATAACATACTAATTTGGCCTGATAATGCGCTGTTCACGCCTTTTTGCCAGTTTATCCACCCAAATGGCCACAAAAAATTAAACGGAGCACACTAAGATAATCCCCAACCATCCTGGAACGCTGCAGTCAAATTTTGGACAACAGATCGCCCAAAGCCCAGGCCCACCCCCAAAACCGTAGGCTATAACACACGTATTTAGCCTGAAAATGCCCCGTTCGCACTGTTTCACCCATTTGTCCACCCAAATGGCCATGAAATATTAAATGGACCATACTGGGATGTTCCCCAATCTCCCTGGCATGCCTCGGTTGATTTTTGGCATACAGCATACTCGTACCTCGGGCCCACCCTTAAAATCATGGGCTATAGCACATCGATTTAGCCCCAAAACGCTCTATTCATACTGTTTCACCTGTTTGTCCACCCAAATTGCCACAAAAAATTAAACGTAACACACTGGGATGATCCCCAACCTCCCTGGCACACCCCAGTTAATTTTTAGCCTATAGCATACCTGGAGCCCGGGCCCACCCCCAAAATCGTGGGCTATAGCACACTGATTTGGCTCGAAAATGCCTCATTCGTGCTATTTCTCTCGTTTATCCACCCAAATGGCCACGACAAATAAAATGGAGCACACTAGGATGATACCCAACCTCCCTGACATGCCTCGGCCGATTTTTGGCCCACAACACGCTTGGACCCCAGTAGCAACTCTGAAACCGTGGGCTATAGAACATCAATTTTGCTCGAAAACCTCCCGTTCATGTCATTTCACCCGTTTGTCCACCCAAATGGCCACAAAATGTTAAATGGACCACACTAGATTATACCCAACCTCCCTGGCATGCTACAATCAAATTTTGCCCAACAGCACGCCTGGACCCCTAGGCCGCCCCTGAAACTGCTGGCTATAGCACACTGATTTGGCTCAAAAATGCCCCGATCGCATCGTTTTACTCTTTTTTCTATCCAAATAGCCACAAAAAACTAAACGGACCACAATGGAGCGATCCTCAATCTCCCTGGCAAGAACTTGTCAATTTTTGGCCCACAGCACGTACGGACCACCGGCCCACCCTCGAAACCGTGGGCTATATAACACCGATTTAGCCCAAAATTGCCCAGTTTACACCATTTCGCCTGTTTGTCCACCCAAATAACCATGAAAAATTAAACAGAGCACACTGGGATGATCCTCAACCTCCTGGGCATGCCCCGGTCCATTTTTGGCCCACAGCAAGCCTAGACCCCGAGTCCACCCCCAAAACCGTGGGCTATTGCACACTGATTTGGACCAAAAATGGCCCATTCATGTCGTTACGCCCAGTTTGTCCACCCAAATGGCCACGATAAATTAAATATACCACACTAGGATGATCCCAAACCTCCCTGTCACTCTAAAATAGATTTTCAGACCAAAATGCACCCGAACACTGGTCCCACCCCTGAAACCGCTTGCTATAGCACACCGATTTAGCCCGAATATGCCCCTTTCACGCTGTTTAGGCCGTTTGTCCACCCAAATTGCCACGAAATATTAAACGGAATAGATTGTAATGATCCCCAACCTCCTTAGCATGCCCTAGTTGATTTTCAGCCCACAGTACACATGGACCCTGGCCCACCCCAAAAACAGTGGGCTATCGCACATAGATTTGGCCCGAAATCGCCCCGTTTGCATTGTTTCTCCAGTTTGTCCACCCAAATGGCTACAAAAAAATAAACGGTCCACACTAGAACGATCCCTAATCACCCTGGCATGCCCCGGTCAATTTTCGATCCAAACCACACCCAGACCCTGGGCCCACCCCCAAAATCGTAGAATATAGCACACCAATATGGCTCGAAATACCCCGTTTGTGCCATTTAGCCCATTTGTCCAACCAAATGGCCACAAAAAATTAAATAGACCTCACTGAGACGATCCCCAACCTCTCTGGCATACTTCGATTGATTTTCAGCCAACAACACGCCCTGACCTCGGGCCTACCCCCAAAACTGTGGGCTATAGCACACCAATTTGGCCCAAAAATGCCCTGTTAGGGCCGTTTCACCTGTTTGTCCACCCAAAAGGCCATGAAAAATTAAATGGACTACACTGGGATGATCCCAAACCTCCCTGGTATTCCCCGATGAATTTTAGGCCCACATCATACTCGAACCCCATGCCCACCCCTAAAACCATTGTCTATAGAATATCGATTTGGCTCAAAAATACCCCGTTCCCGCCGTTTTGCCAATTTATCCACCCAAAGGGCCACAAAAAATAAAACGGGCCTCACTGAGATGATCCCCATCCTCCCTGGCACGCCCCAGTCAATTTTTTGCCCACGGCATGCCCGAACCCCGAGCCCACCCCCAAATATGTAGGCTATAGCTCAACAACTTAGCCCGAAAATGCCCCGTTCGCGCCATTTCACTTGTTTGTCCACCCAAATGGACACCAAAAATTAAATAAATTACACTAGGATGATCCCCAACCTCCTTGGCATGCCAAAATTGATTTTCGATCCTCAACACGCCCGGACCCCAGGCCCACCCCCGAAACCATGGGCTATAGAATACCGATTTAGCCCAAAAATGCCTCATTCACGTCGTTTTGCTTGTTCGTCCACCCAAATGGCCACGAAAAGTTAAACGAATTACACTGGGATGATTTCCAACCTCCCTGGCACGTCTCGATCGATTTTCGACCTGCATCACGCCTGAAACCCGGCCCCACCCTCAAAACCCTAGGCTATAGGGCATCGATTTGTCCCGAAAATGCCTTGTTCAAGCTGTTTTGGCCGTTTCTCTATCCAAAAAGCCACTAAAAATTAAACGAACCATACTAGGATGATCCCCAACCTCCTTGGCACGCCTTCGTAAATTTTTAGCCCACAGCACGTCCAAACCCCGTGCCCACCCCCAAAACCATGGGCTATTGCACACTAATTTGTCTCGAAAAATTCCTTGTTAGCTCTATTTTACCCGTTTGTCCTCTGAAATGGCTGTGAAAAATTTAAAGGACCATACGGGGACGATCCCCAACCTCCCTGGTACTCCCCGATCAATTTTTAGCCCAGGGCATGCTTGAACCTCAGGCTCACCCCAAATATCATGGGCTATAGCACACCGATTTATTCCGAAAATGCCATGTTCGTCCTGTTTCAACCGTTTATCTAACTAAATAGCCACAAAAAATTAAAAGGACCACACTGGGATAATCTCCAACCTACCTGACACGCCTCGGTCGATTTTTGGCCCACAGTATACCCGGACATCGAGCCCACCTCTAAAACCGTGGGATATAGCAAATCGATTAGGCACAAAAATGCCCCATTTGTGCCATTTGTCTCGTTTGTCCATCAAAATGGCTGCAAAAAATTAAACGAACCACACAGGGACGATCCCCTGCATCCCTGGCAAGCCCTGGTCAATTTTCAACCTATAACACGCCCGAACCTTGAGCCCACCCCTAAAACCGTGCGCTATAATGCACCGATTTGGCCCGAAAATGCCCCATTCACATTGTTTTGTTTGTTTGTCAACCTAAATGACCACAAAAAATTAAACGGACCACTGGGATGATCCCCAACTTCCATAGCACGCCCTGCACAAATTTTGGCCCACAGCACGCCCAAACCCCGAGCCTACCCCAGAAACCGTGGGGTTTAGCTCACTGATTTGGCCCGAAAATGCTCCATTTGTGCCGTTTCGCCCGTCTGTCCACCCAAATAGCCATGAAAAATTAAACGGACCATATTGGGATGATCTCCAACCTACTTGACATACCCTTATCAATTTTTGGTCCACAGCACGCCCGGCCTTCGGCCCCACCCCAAAACCGTGGGCTATAGCTCACCGATTTGTCTCCAAAATTCCTTGTTCGCCCTGTTTGGCCCGTTTGTCCACCTAAATGGCCTTGAAAAATTAAATGGACCACAGTGGGATGATCCCTAACATCCCTGGTATGCTCTGGTCAATTTTCGATCCACTGACGCCCGGACCCCCAGCCTACCCCTAAAACTGTGGGCTATAGCTCGCCGATTTGGGCTGGAAAATGCCCTGTTCGTTCCGTTTTCCCATTTATCCTGACAAATAGACACAAAAAATTAAACGAAGCACATAGGAATGATCCCTAACCTCCCTGCTATGCCTCGATCAATTTTTAGCCCACAGTAAGCTCGAATCCTGGGCCCACCTTTGAAATCGTGGGCTATTGCAGACCGATTTAGTTTGAAAATGACCCATTCACGTCGTTTTGCCCATTTGTCCACTCAAATATACATGAAAAATCAAACGGACCACACTAAGATGATCCCCAACCTCCCTATCAAGAGTGGGTCAATTTATGGCCCACAGCACGTCCAGACTTGGGCCCACTCCCTCAACTGTAGGTTATAGCACACCGATTTTGTGCAAAAATGTCTCGTTCGCGAGGTTTCACCCGTTTATCCACCCAATTGCCCATAAACAGACCACACTGGGACTATTCCCAACCTTCTTGGCATGCCTCGATTGATTTTTGGCCCGTAGCACGCTCGAACCCCGAGCCCACTCCTAAAAGCATGGGCTACAGCACACCGATTTGCACCAAAAATGTCCTATTTGCACCGTTTCGCCAATTTATCCACCTAAATGGCGACAAAAAATAAAACGAACCACACTGGGATGATCCCTAACCTCTTTGGCATGCCTCGATCATTTTTTGACCCACAGCACGTCCGAACCCCAAGCCTACCCAAAACTGTGGGCTATAGCACATCGATTTGGCTTGAAAATTCCCCGTTCGTGCCGTTTCATCTATTTGTCCACCCAAATAGCCGAAAAAAATTAAACGGACTATATTTGGATGATCCCTACCCTCTTTCGGATGCCCCGATTGATTTTCGGTCCACAGCACATTCGGACACAGGCCCACCCCCAAAACCATGGGCTACAACACACCGATTTGGCCAAAAAATGCCCCTTTGAGATATTTTGCCCGTTTGTCCACCCAAATGGCCACAAAAAATTAAACGGACCACACTGGGATGATCCCCAACCTCCCTGGCATGCCCCAATTGATATTTGGCCCACAGTACGCCCGAACCCCGATCCCACCAACAAAACTATGGTCTATAGCACATCGATTTGGCCGAAAAATGCCCCATTCACAATGTTTCGCCCGTTTATCCACACAAATGGCCACAAAAATTAATCGAACAACACTGGGATGATCCTTAACCTCCCTGTCATGCCCCAATCGATTTTTAGTCCACAACACGCCCGTACCCCGGTCGGCCCCCGAAACCATGGGCTATAGCACATTGATTTGGCCCAAAAATGCCCTGTTTGCACAATTTTATCTGTTTTTCCACCCAAATATCCACGATAAACTAAACAGATCACACTGGGATGATCCCCAACCTCTTTGGCATGCCTCGATCGATTTTTGTCCCACAGCACATCCGGACCCTGGGCGGTCACCTAAAGTCGTAGGCTATATAGCACATCAATTTGGTTCAAAGATTTCTTCGCGCTGTTTTACCCTTTTGTCCACCCAAATGGCAAAGAAAAATTAAATGGACCACACTAGGAAGATCCCCAACCTGCCTGGCATGCCCCGGTAAATTAAACGAACCACACTGGGACGATCCCCAACTCCCCTGGCATGCCCCGATCGAATTTTCGCCCATAGCATACCCGGACCCCAGGTCCAACCCCAAAACCGTGGGCTTTAGCACACTGATTTGGCTTAAAAATGGCTTGTTCGCACTGTTTCGCCCGTTTGTCCACCCAAATGGGTACGAAAAATTAAATGAACCACACTGGGATGATCCCTAACCTCGCTGGCATACCCCAGTCAATTTTCAGCCAACAGTATACCCAGACCCCGATCCACCCCCGAAACCATGGGCTATTGCACACCGATATAGCCCAACAATGCCCCGTTCATGCCATTTTGCCCGTTTGCCCATCCAAATAGCTATGAAAAATTAAACAGACCACACTGGGACGATCCCCAACCTCCCTAGAACTCCCTGATCAATTTTTGACCCATAGTATACCCGAACCCAGGGTCCACCCCCAAAACCGTGGGCTATATCACACCAATTTGGACCTAAAATACCCCATTCACATTGTTTCATCTGTTTTTCTAACAAAATGGCCACGAAAAATTATACGGACTATACTGGGATGATCCCCAAACTCCTTGGCATACTCTGGTCAATTTTTGGCTCACAGTACGCCCAAACCCCATGTCCATCCCCAAAACTGTGGGCTATAGCACATTGATTTATCTAAAAAATGCCAAGTTCACGTCGCTTTACCCGTTTGACCAGCCAAATGGCCACAAAAAATTAAATGAACCAGACTGGGATAATCCCCAACCTCCTTGGCATGCCCCAATCGATTTTGAGCCTACAACATACCTGGACCAAGGCCCACCCCCGAAACCATGGGTCATAGCACACCGATTTGGCTCGTAAATGCCCTATTCGTCCCGTTACGCATGTTAGTCCATCCAAATGGCCACGACAAATTAAACGGACCATACTGGATTGATCTCCAACCTCCCTGGCATACCTCGGTCGATATTTTGCCCACAACATGACTGAACCCTGGGCTCACCCCCGAAACCGAAGGCAATAGCACGCCAATTTGGCCTGAATATGCCCTATTCGCACTGTTTTGTCTATTTTTCCACCCAAATGGTAACAAAAAATTAAATAGACAAAATTGGGATGATTCCCAACCTCCCTAGCATGACACAGTCGATTTTCGGCCCAATGCACGCCCGAAACCTGGGCCCACCCCGATAACCGTGGCCTATAGCACACTAATTTTGTCTGTTAAATGCCCTGTTCGCATTGTTTCGCCAGTTTGTCCACCCAAATGGCCACAAAAAATTAAACAGACCATACTAGAATGATCCCCAACATCTCTGGCATACCTCGGTCAATTTTTGGCCCACAGCATGCTCGGACCCCAGGCCCACCCCGAAAATCGTGGGTTATAGCACGCCGATTTGGCCTAAAAATGCCCCATTTGCATAGTTTCACCCGTTGGTCCACCCCCAACCATTTTTTATCCCATAGCATGCCTGAACCCCGAGCCCACCCCAAAAACCGTGGGCAATAGCACACCGATTTAACCCAAAAGTGCCCCGTTCCTACCATTTTGCCCGTTTGTCCATCCAAATGGCCATGAAAAATAAACAGACCACACTTGGATGATCCAAAGCCTCCCTAGAACGCCCTGATTGATTTTTGGCCCACAGTACACCCGGACCCCAGGCCCACCCCTAAAATCATAGGTTATAGCACATCGATTTAGTTTGAAAATGCCTTGTTTGCATCGTTTCTCCCGTTTGTTCACCCAAATGGCCACGAAAAATTAAAAGGATCACACTGGGATGATCCCCAACCTCCCTAGCATGCCTCAGTTGATTTTTAGCCCACAAAAAGCTTGGACACTGGGCCCACCCCCAAAATCGTGGGCTATAGCACACCAATTTAGCTTAAAAATGCCACATTTGCGCTGTTTTACCCATCCCCCCCCCCCCCAAATGGCCCCAAAAAGTTAAACAAACCATACTAGGATGATCC
>NC_061113.1:235904673-235910523 GCF_002878395.1 Capsicum annuum
CCCCCAAATGGCCCCAAAAAGTTAAACAAACCATACTAGGATGATCCCCAACCTCCCAGGCAATCGTGGGATATAGCGCACCAATTTGGCCCAAAACTCTGGGCCCACTCTCAAAATCGTGGGCTATAGTGCACCCGAAAATGCCCCATACGCGCCGATTTGCTCGTTTATCCTTCCAAATAGCCACTAAAAAATAAACAGGCCATACTGTGACGATCCCCAACCTCCCTGGGATGTCTTGGTCGATTTTTGGCTCATAGCACTCTTGGACCCACCCTAAAACCGTGGGCAATCGCACACAGATTTTTCTCAAAATTGCGCCATTTGCGTCATTTCGCCAGTTTGTCTACCCAAATGGCCACGAAAAATTAAACGGACCACACTGGGATGATCTCCAACCTCCCTGGCATGGCTCAGTCAATTTTTGTACCACAGCATGCCCGGACCCTGGGCCCACCCCTAAAACCGTGGGATATAGCAAACAGATTTGGCCAAAAAATGCCCCGTTCGTGCCGTTTAACTCGTTTGTCCACCCAAATGGACACAAAAAATTAAATGGAACACACAAAAAAAATCCCAACCTCCTTGACATGCCTCGGTCAATTTTTGGCCCACAGCACGCCCGAACCTCGATTTTGCCCCTAAAATTGTGGGCTATAGCACACTGATTTGGCCCGAAAAAGCATCGTTCACCTATTTCGCCATTTAGACCACCTAAATGGCCACAAAAAATTAAACGGACCGCACTGGGATGATCCCCAACCTCCGTGGCACACCTCGATATATTTTTGACTACATCACACCTGGTCTACGGGACCACCCATGAAACCGTGGGCTATACCACACCGGTTTGGCCTAAAAATGCCTTATTCACCCCATTTTGCCTGTTTGTCCACCCAAATGGCCACAAAAAATTAAACGAACCACACTGGGACGATTGCCAATGTCCTGCCATGGTTCGATTGATTTTTGGCCCACAGCATGCCCTGACCCCGGCCCACACCTAAAACCGTGGGCTATAGCACATCAATTTGACTCGAAAATGCCCCGTTCGCGCCGTTTCACCTATTTTTCCACCCAAATGGCCATGAAAAATTAAACGGACCATATTGGGACAATCCAAACCTCCCTAGAATGCCCCGATGAATTTTTGGCCAACAGTACGATCGTACCCCAGCCCACCCCCAAAACCGTGGGCTATAGGACACCAATTTGACCCATAAATATCACGTTCACACTGTTTCTCCCGTTTATCCACCCAACTAGCCATAAAAAATTAGAGGGACCACACTGGGATGATCCCCAACCTCCCTGGCACTCCCAAGTTGATTTTTGGCCCACAGCACGCCCGAACCCTGAGCCAACCCCTAAAATTGTGGGCTATAGCGCACCAATTCATCCCAAAAATACCTAGTTCCCACCGTTTCGCTCGTTTGACCACCCAAATAGCCATGAGAAATTAAATGGACCACACAGGAATGATCCCCAACCTCCCTGGCATGGCCCAATTGATTTTCGACCTATAACACGGTTGGAACCCGAGCCCACCCCCAAAATCATGGGCTATAGAACACTGAATTGCCCAAAAATGCCACATTGCATCATTTCGCCCGTTTGTCCATCGAAATGGCCACGAAAAATTAAACGGAAAATACTGGGATGATTCCTAACCCCCCCTGGCACACCCTGGTCAATTTTTGGCCCACAACATGCCCGGACCCTGGACCCCAGGCCCACCTCCAAAATCGTAGGCTATAACACACCAATTTAGCTTGAAAATGCCCTGTTCGCATCACTTCATCCATTTATCCACCCAAATGGCCAGCAAAAATTAAACGGACCATACTGGGATGATTCCCAACCTCCCTGGCATGCTTCAATTGATTTTTGGCCTACATTACGCCCCAACCCCTAGTTCACCCCCAAAAACGTGGGCTATAGCTCACCGATTTAGCCCAAAAATGCGCTGTTTCGCCCGTTTGTCTACCTAAATAGCCATGAAAAATGAAACGGATCACACTGGGATGATCCCTAACCTTCTTGTCATGCCCTGGTCAATTTTCAGCCCATAGCACACCCGAACCCCAGGCCCACCCTCAAAACCGTGGGCTATAGCACACCAATTTTGCCCAAAAATGCTCCATTCATGCCGTTTTTCCCGTTTGTCCATCCAAATAGCCGCGAAAAATTAAACGAACCATACTAGGATAATCCCCAACCTCCCTGACATGCCTCGATCAATTTTTAGCCCACAGCACGCTCGGGCCCCGGGCCCATCCCCGAAACCTTGGGCTATAGTATATCGATTTAGCCCGTAAATGCCCCATTCAAGCCATTTCACCCGTTTCTCCAACCAAAAGGCCACGTAAAATTAAGCGGACCATAATGGGTTGATCCTCAGCCTCCCTGGCATGCCCCGATTGATTTTCAGACCACAGCACGTCTGGACCCCTGGCCCACCCCCGAAATCGTGGGCTATTGCACACCGATTTAGCCTAAAAATGCTCGATTCGTGTTGTTTTGCCAGTTTGTCCTCCCAAATGGCCGCAAAAAATTAAATAGAACATACTAAGATGATCCCCAACCTTCCTAGCACTCCCCGATCGATGTTTTACCCAAAGAACGCTCGAACCCTGGGGCCATCCCCAAAATTATGGGCTATAGTACAATGATTTGGCCCGAAAAAGCCATGTTCGTGCTGTTTTGCCCGTTTGTACACCCAAATGGCCATGAAAAATTAAACGGACCACAGTCGAATGATCCCCAACTGCCCTAGTACGCCCCGATTAATTTTTGGCCCATAACACGCCTGAACCACGATCCCATCCCCAAAACCGTGGGCTATAGCTAACTGATTTGACCCAAAAATGCTCTGTTCGTGTCGTTTTACCTGTCTGTCATCCAAAATATCCACGAATTATGAAACGGACAACTCTAGGTTGATCCCCAACCTTCCTGGCACGCCCCGGTTGATTTTTAGCCTAAGCATGCCCAGACCCTGGGGCCACCTCCAAAACCGTGGGCTATAGTACACCGATTTAGCCTGAAAATGCCCCATTCGCACTGTTTTTCCCGTTTGTCTGCCCAAATGGCCACGAAAAATTAAATAGACCACACTGGGATGATCCTCAATAACCTTGGTATGCCCGAGTTAATTTTTGGCCCATAGCACACCTGGACCCACCCCAAAACCAAAGGCTATAGCTCACCAATTTGGCCCAAAATGCCCTATTCGCCTTGTTTCGCCCATTTGTACGCCCAAATGGCCAAGAAAATTAAACATACCATGCTGGGATGATCCCCAACATCCCTGGAGAACCCTAGTCAATTTTTGGCCCACAGAACGCTAGGATCCCGAGCCTACCCCAAAAATCGTGAGCAATAGCTCACCGATTTGGCCCGAAAATGCCCTGTTCGCGCCGTTTAGCCCGTTTATCCTCCCAAATAGCCATGAAAAATTAAACGGACCACACTAGGACTATCCCCAACCTCCCTGGCTCACCCAGATTGATTTTTGGCCCACAGAACCCTTGGACCCTAGGCCCAACCTGGAAATCGTGGGCTATAGCACACCGATTTGGCATGAAAATGCCCTGTTTACGCTGTTTTGCCCATTTGTCCACCCAAATGGCCACAAAATATTAAACGGACCACACTGGAACGATCCCCAACCTCCTTGGCATGTCCAGGTCAATTTTTGGCCCACCCCCAAAACCATGGGCTATAGCACACCGATTTGGTACAAAAATACCCCGTTCACACCGTTTCGCCCTTTTGTCCACCCAATTAACCACAAAAAATTAAACGGACCACATTTAGATGATCCCCAATCTACCTGAAATGCCCTAGTCAATTTTTGGCCCACAGCACGCCCATACCCCACGCCCACATCCAAAACCGTGGGCTATGACACATCGATTTGGCCTAAAAATGCTTCATTCGCGCGGTTTCACCCGTTTGTCCACCCAAATGGCCACAAAAAATTAAACGGACCACACTGGATGATCCCCAATCTCCCTGGCATGCCCTGATCAATTTTCGGCCCACATCACGACCGAACCTTGAGCCCACTCCCAATACCATGGGCTATAGCACATTAATTTCGCCCGAAAATGCGCCGTTCATGCCGTTTCCCCCGTTTGTCCAAACAAATGGCCACGAAAAATAAAATGAATTACACTGGGATGATCACAAACTTCCCTGGCCCACCCCCAAAACCGTGGGCTATTGCACACTGATTTATCCCAAAAATTCCCCGTTCACGCTCTTTTGCCCGTTTGTCCACCCAAATAGCCATGAAAAATTAAACAAACCCCACTGGGACGATCCCTAAACTCCCTGGCATAACCCGATCGATTTTTGTCCCACAGCACTCCTGGACCCTGGGCCCACCCCCAAAACCGTAGGCTATAGCACTACGATTTGGCCTAAAAATGCCTCGTTCGTGCCGTTTCACTTGCTTGTCTACCCAAATGGCCATGAAAAATTAAACGAACCATACTGGGATGATCCCCAACCTCCCTGGAATTCCCCAATGAATTTTCGGCTCAGAAAATGCCCGAAACCCATGCTCACCCTCGAAACCGTGGGCTTTAGGACACCGAATTAGCCTGAAAATGCCCCATTCGCGTCGTTTCGCCCTTTTATCCTCCCAAATGGCCACAAAAATTAAATGGACCATACTGGGATGATCCCTAACATCTTTGGCATGCCTCGATCAATTTTTGGCCAATAAAACGTTCGGACCCCGGGCCCACCCCAGATACCGTAGGCTATATATAGCATGCCGATTTGTCCCGAAAATGCCCCATTTTTGTCGTTTCGCTCGTTTGTCCACTCAAATGGCCAAGAAAAATTAAACAGACCATACTGGGATGATGCCCAACCTTCCTAGCATGCTTCTATCAATTTTCAACACTCAGCACACTTGAAACCCTGGCCCACTCCCAAAAAAATGGGCTATAGCACACTGATTTGGCCTGAAAATGCCCCGTTCACACCGTTTTGCCCGTTTGTCCACCCAAATGGCCACAAAAAATTAAACAAACCACACTAGGATGATCCCTAGCTCCCTGGCATACCCCGATTGATTTTTGGCCCACAGTATGCCTGGACCCCGAGCCCACCCCAAAAAATCATGGGGTTTAGCACACCGATTTGATTTGAAAATATCCTGTTTGCACCGTTTCTCCCGTTTGTCCACCCAAATGGCCACGAAAAATTAAACGGACCACACTAGAACAATCTCCAACCTCCCTGGCATGCTTCGATCAATTTTTAGCCCACAACACGCTTGGAGCCCGGGCCCACCCCTAAAACGGTTGTCTATAGCACACCAGTTTGGCCCAAAAATCCCCCTTTTGCGTCGTTTAGCCCGTTTGTCCACCCAAATGACCATAAAAAATTAAACGGACCACACTGGAATGGTCACCAACCTTCCTGGCAAGCCTCGGTCAATTTTGGCCCACATCACACCCGAACCCTGGGCCCACCCCCAAAACCATGGGCTATAGCAATTTAATTTATCCTAAAAATTACCCATTTGCACCATTTTACTCGTTTGTCCACCCAAATGGCCATGAAAATTTAAATGGATCACACTGGGATGATCCCCCACCCCCAAAACCGCTGGCTATAGCACACCGATTTGGCTCGAAAATGCTTCGGTCGCGCTGTTTAGCCCGTTTGTCCGCCCAAATGGCAACAAAAAATTAAACGTACCTCACTGGGATGATTTCCAACCTTCCTGGCATGCCTTGGTCAATTTACGGCCCTCAGAACACTCGGACCCGAGCCCACACCCAAAACCATGGGCTATAGCACACATTTTTGACCCAAAAATGCCCCGTT
>NC_061113.1:235913523-235923389 GCF_002878395.1 Capsicum annuum
TCCGGGTATGCTATGGGCCTAAAATCGAACAGGGCAAGCCAGGGAAGTTAGGGATCATCCTAGTGTGGCCCTTTTAATTTTTCATGGCAATCTAGGTTTACAAATAGGTAGAAAGGTGCGAACGAGGTATTTTCGGGCCAAATCGGTGTGTGGGCTCGGGTTTCGGGTGTGCTGTGCACTGAAAATTGACCGACACATTCCATGGAGGGTGGGGATCAATATAGTTTGGTCTTTTTAATTTTTTTAGGCCATTTGGGCAGACAAATGGGCGAAACGGCGCGAATGGGGCATTTTCAGGCCAAATCGGGGTGCTATAGCCTACAATTTCGAGGGTAGGCCCGGGGTCCAGGCATGATGTGGGCCAAAAATTAATCGGGGTGAGCCAAGGAGGTTGGGGAATGTCTCAATGTGCTTCGTTTAATTTTTCTCGGCCATTTCGGTGGAAAAACGGGTGAAACGACGTGAATCGAGCATTTTTAGTCTAAATTGGTGTGCTATAGCCCCCAGTTTTATGGGTGGGATCGGGGTCTGGGCTTACTATAGTCTAAAAATTAACCGGGGCATGCGAGGGAGAGTAGGGATCATCCCAGTGTTGTGTGTTTAATTTTTTGTGGCCATTTTGGTGGACAAATGGGCGAGAACGGGACATTTCAAGCCAAATTAGTGTGTTATTGCCAATGGTTTTGGGGGTTGGCCCGAGATCCGGGTGATCTATGGGTAAAAATTTGACTGCGGTGTTCCAGGAGGTTAGGGAACATCCCAGTATGGTTCGTTTAATTTTTTGTGGCCATTTGGGAGGACAAAAGGGCAAAACGGCGTGAACCGGGCATCTTTAGGCCAAACCAGTGTGCTAGCCCACAGTTGCGGGAGTAGGCCCTGGGTTCGACTGTACATTGGGCCAAAAATTAACTGGGGCATGCCTGGAAGGTTGGGGATCATCCTAGTGTAGTACGTTTAATTTTTCATTGTCATTTGGGTGGACAAACGGACAAAATGGCATGAACGGAGCATTTTCGGGCCAAATCGATGTGCTATAGCCCATAATTTTTGGGGTGGACCCAGGTTCTGAGTGTGCTGTGGGCCAAACATAGACCGGGGTGTGCCGGGGAGGTTGGGGATTGTCCCAGTTTTGACCGTTTAATTTATTGTGGCCATTTGGGTGGACAAACGGGCGAAATAGCGAGAATGGGGCATTTTCAGGCCAAATTAGTGTGCGTTATTGCTCACGATTTTAGGGGTGGGCCCAGGGTCCGAGCAAACTATGGGTAAAAATTCGACCGCGGCGTGCCAGGTAGGTTGGGGATCATACCAATATGGTCCATTTTATTTTTTGTGGCCATTTGGTGGACAAACGGGTATAACGACGCGAACGAAGCATTGTCGGGCCAAATCGATGTGCTAGAGCCCACAGTTTTAGGGGTGGGCCAGGGTTTCGAGCGTGATGTGGTCCAAAATTCAACTGCAGCATGCCAGGGAGGTTGTAAATCATCCGTGTGGTCTTTTTAATTTTTCGTGGCTATTTGGGTTCATAAACTGGCTAAATGGCATGAACAAGGTATTTTTGAGCCAAATCAGTGTGCTATATAGCCTACTGTTTTGGGGGTGGGTCTGGGGTCCGAGAGTGCTGTGGGTGAAAAATTGATTGAGGCATGCCAGGAAGATTGAGGATCATCTCAGTGTGGTCTGTTTAATTTTTCGTGGCTATTTGGGTGGACAAAAGGGAAAAACTGAGCAAATAGGGCATTTTCTGACCAAATTGGTTGTTATAGCCTACGGTTTTGAGAGTGGGCCCAGGGTTCGGGCGTTCTATGGGCCAAAAATCTACTGAGATATGCCCGGGAGATTGAGGATCATCCCAGTGTGGTCCGTTTAATTTTTTATGGCCATTTTGGTGGAGAAATAGGCAAAACAGCGCGAACGGGGCATTTTTTGGCCAAATTAGTGTGTTATTGCCCGCGGTTTCGGGGGTGGGCCGGCGGTCCAGGTGATATGTAGGTAAAAATTCAATCGTGGTGTACCAGGGAGGCTGGAAATTATCCCAGTGTGGTCCTTTTAAATTTTCGTGGCCATTTGGGTAGACAAACGGGCAAAACGGTGCGAACGGAGCATTATCGGGCCAAATCGATGTGCTATAGCCATAATTTTGGGGGTGGTCCCGGGTTTCGAGCGTGTTGTGGGCCAAAATTCGACCGCTGCGTGCCAGGGAACTTTTGAATCATCCCAGTGTAGTCCGTTTAATTTTTCATAGCTATTTGGGTTGATAAACTGGCTAAACGGCAGGAACAAGGTATTTTTAGGCCAAATTGGTGTGCTATAGCCCACTATTTTAGGGGTGGGCCCAATTTCCAAGCACGCAGTGGGCCAAAAATCAGTCGTGGCATGCCTGGAAGGATGGGGATCATCCTAGTGTAGTTCGTTTAATTTATCATGGCTATTTGGGAGGACAAACGAGCAAAACGATGAGAATGGGGAATTTTTGGGACTAATCGATGTACTATAGCCCACGGTTTTGGGGGTGGGCTCGGGGTTCGTGCGTGCGGTGGGCCAAAAATCGACCGAGGCGTGCCAGAAAGGTTGGGGATCATCCCAGTGTGGTCCGTTTAATTCATCGTGGCCATTTGGGTGGACAAAAGGGTAAAACAGCGCGTGTGGGGCATTTTTGGGCCAAATAGGTGAGCAATAACCCACGATTTTAGAGGTGGGCCCTAGGTCCAGGCGTGTTGTGGGTCAAAAATTGATCGAGGTGAGCCAAGGAGATTAGGGAACATCCCAGTGTACACCGTTTAATTTTTCATTGGCCATTTTGGCTGACAAATGGGCGAAACAGCACAAATGAAGCATTTTTGATCCAAATCGGTGTTCTATAGCCCACGGTTTTGAGGGTGGGCCAGGGATCGACGTATTCTGTGGGCCGAAAATTGATTGGGGTATGCCAGGGAGATTGGTGATCATTTCAATGTGATCCATTTAATTTTTTGTGTCCATTTTGGTGGACAAACGGGCGTAACGACATGAATGGGGCATTTTCAAGCCAAATTAGTGTGTTATTGCCCACGGTTTTGGGGGTGGGCCCAGGGTTCGGGCGACCTGTGGGTGGAAATTTTACCGCGGTATTCCAAGGATGTATAGGATCATCCTAGTATGGTCCGTTTAGTTTTTCGTGGCCATTTGGGTGAAAAACTGGGCAAAACAGTACGAACAAGGTATTTTCGGGCTAAATCTGTGTGTTATAGCCCACGATTTTGGGGGTGGGCCTGGGGTCCAGGCGTATTGTGAGCCAAAAATTATTTGACGCATCCCATGAAGGTTGGGGATCATCCTAGCGTCGTTCGTTTAATTTTTTGTGGCCATTTGGTTGATAAACGGACAAAACGACACGAACGGGGCATTTTTGGGGAAAATCGGTGAGCTATAGCTCAGGGTTCAAGTGTGCGGTGGGCCAAAAATTAACCGGGGCATACCAGGGAGGTTGGGGATCATACCAGTGTTGTCCGTTTAATTTTTTGTATCCATTTAGTGGACTAACGGGCGAAATGATGCAAATGGGGCATTTTTGGGCCAAATCAGTGTGCTATATGCCACGGTTTCGGGGGTGGGCCCAGGGTTCATTCGTTCTATGGACCAAAAATTGATTGGGGCGTGCCAGGGAGGTTGAGGATCATCCTAGTGTGCTCTGTTTAATTTTTCATGGCCATTTGGGTGGACAAACGTGCTGAACAATGCAAATAAAGCATTTTTGGGGCAAATCGGTTTGCTATAGCCCATGGTTTTGAGAGTGGGCCTAGGGTTCGGGCGTACTGTTGGCCAAAAATTGATCGAGGCATGCCAAGGAGATTGGGGATTATACCAGTGTAGTCCATTTAACTTTTCGTGCCTATTTGGGTGTAAAAACAGGCAAAACTGTGCGAACGACGTATTTTTAGGCCAAATTGCTGTGTTATAGCCCACGGTTTCGAGGGTGAGCCCGGGGTCCGAGCAAGATATTAATTAAAATTCGATCATAGCATGCCAAAGAGATTGGGGATCATCCCAGTGTCGTCCGTTGTATTTTTCCAGGCTATTTAGGTGGAGAAATAGGTGAAACGGAGTGAATAGGGCATTTTTGAGCCAAATCGGTGTGTTATAGACCACGGTTTCTGGGGTGGGCTCAGGCTCTGCGCATGCTGTGGGACAAAATCATCCGAGGCATTCCATGGAGGTTGGGGATCATCCCAGCATCATCTGTTTTATTTTTTGTGGCCATTTGGGTAGACAAAAGGGCAAAACGATGTAAATGGGGTATTTTTAGGCCAAATTGGTGTGCTATAGCCCACGGTTTCGGGGGTGGGCTCGGGGTTTGGGTGTACGGTTGGCCAAAAAATGATTGGGGCATGTCGTGGAGGTTGGAGATCATCACAGTGTATTCCGTTTAATTTTTCATGGCCATTTGGGTGGACAAACAGGCAAAATAGCGCGAACGGTGCATTTTTGGGCCAAATCGGTGTGCTATAGCCCTGGGTTTTAGGGGTTAGCCCAAGGTCCGAGCGTGCTGTAGGCTAAAAATTGGTCGGGGCATGTTAGGGAGATTATTGATCGTCTCTGTTTGGTCTGTATAATTTTTTGTGGCTATTTGGGTGGACAAACGGGCGAAACGGTGTGGATGGGGCATTATTAGGGTAAATTGTTGTGCTATAGCCCATGGTTTCAATGGTGGGACCGGGTTCCGGGCGTATCGTGGGATGAAAATTGACTAGCACATGTCAGAGAGGTTGGGGATCATCCCAGTGTAGTCCATTTAATTTATCGTGGCATTCGGTGGACAAATGAGGAAAACGGCAAGAATGGGGCATTTTTAGGCCAAATCAGTGTGCTAGCCCACTCTTTTGGGGGAAGGCCTGGGATCCAGGCATGCTATGGGCAAAAATCGATCGGGGCGAGCCAGGGAGGTTGGGGAATGTCCCAGTGTGCTTCATTTAATTTTTTTGGCCATTTGGATGGACAAACGGGCGAAACAATGCGAATGGAGCATTTTTGGTCTAAATCGGTCAGATATAGCCCCCGATTCTGAGGGTGGGCCCGGGGACCAAGCGTACTATAGGCTGAAAATCTACATGGGTATGCTAGGGAGATTCGGAATCATTCCAGTGTGGTCCGTTTAATTTTTTCTGGCCATTTTAGTGGACAAATGGGTGAAACGGGACCAACGGGGCATTTTTGAGCCAAATTAGTGTGTTATTGCCTCGGGTTTTGGGGGTGGGTTCGAGTTTCGGGCGAGCTGAGGGTCAAAATTCGACTGCGGAGTCTCATATAGGTTAGGGATCATCCAAGTGTGCTCCATTTAATTTTTTATGGCCATTTGGGTGGATAAATGGGCAAAACGGCTCGAATTGGGAATTTTCGAGCCAAATTAGTGCACTATAGCCCATAGTTTCGTGATAGGACTCGGGTCCGACCGTGCTGTGGGCCAATAATCGATTGGGGTATGCCTGGGAGGTTGAGGATCATCCCAGTATGGTACGTTTAATTTTTTGTGGCCATTTGGGTAGACAAACGGGCCAAACGGTGGGAACGGGGAGTTTTTTGGGACAAATCGGTGTGCTATAACCCACATTTACAGAGTTGGGCTTAGGTTCCGAGTGTGCTGTGGGCCACAGTTCGACCGTAGTATGGCAGGGAGGTTGGGGTTCAATCCAGTGTGGTCCATTTAATTTTTTGTGGCAATTTAGGTGGACAAATGGGTGAAACGAAGTGAATGGGGTATTTTAGGGCCAATTCGGTGTGCTATAGCCCACGATTTTAGGGGTGGTACCAGGGTCCGAGTGTGCTGTGGGTCAAAAATAAACCGAGGCATGCCAGGTAGGTTAAGGATCATCCCAGTTTTGTCTATTTAATTTATCGTGGCCATTTGGGTGGACAAACGGGTGAAACAACTCGAATAAGGCATTTTTAGGCCAAATTAGTGTGCCATAACACACGGATTTGGGGGTAGGCCGGAGTCCAGGCATGCTGTGGGCTAAAAATCGACTGAGGCATACCAGGGAGGTTGGGGATCATCCCAGTGTGTTCCGTTTAATTTTTCGTGGCCATTTGGGTGGACAAACAGGAAAAACAACGTGAACGGAGCATTTTCAAGCCAAAATGGTATGCTATAGCCCACATTTTTTAGGGTAGCCCCGTGGTTCGTGCGTGATGTGGACCAAAAATCAACCGGGGCATATTGGGGAGATTGGGGATCATTTCAGTGTGGTCCGTTTAATTTTTTGTGGCTATTTGGGTAGAGAAACGAACCAAACAGTCCAAACGGGGAGTTTTCAGGATAAATCGGTGTGCTATAGCCCATAGTTATGGAGTTGGCCTCAGGTTTCGGGCGTGCTATGGGCCAAAATTTGATCGTAGTATGGAAGGGGGGTTGGGGATCAACCTAGTGTGGTCCGTTTAATTTTTCGTGGCAATTTGGGAGGACAAACGAGTGAAACGGTGTGAATGGGGTATTTTAGTGCCAAATCGATGTGCTATAGCTGATGGTTTCGGGAGCAGGCCCGGGGTCCGAGTGTGCTGCGGCAAAAAATCAACTGGGGCGTGCTAGGGAGGTTAGGGATCCTCCCAGTGTGGTCCGTTTAATTTATCGTGGCCATTTGTGTAGAAAAACGAGCAAAACGGCGAGAATGGGGCATTTTCGGGCCAAATCGGTGTGCTAGACAACTATTTGAAGGGTAGGCTGGGGTACAGGCATGTTGTCAGCCAAAAATCATCCAGGGCGAGCCAGGGAGGTTGGGGAATGTCCGAGTGTGCTCAGTTTAATTTTTTTTGGCTATTTAAGTGGACAAATAGGCGAAACGAGATTGGGGATCATCCCAGTTTGGTCCGTTTAATTTATCATGGCCATTTGGGTGGACAAACAAGTGAAATAGTGTGACTAGGGCATTTTTGGGCCAAATTGATGTGCTATAGCCCACGGTTTTAGGGGTGGGCCTGGGGTCCAGGCATGTTGTGGGCTAAAAATCGACCGGGGCATACCAGGGAGGTTGGAGATCATCCTAGTGTGATCCATTTAATTTTTCGTGTCCATTTGGGTGGACAAACAAGCAAAACAGCGCAAACGGGGAATTTTCAGGTTATATCGGTGTGCTATAGCCCATGATTTTGAGAGTGGGACCATGGTCCGTGCGTGTTGTGGGTCAAAAATCGATCGAGACATGCCAGGGAGATTGGGGATCATTCCAGTATGGTCCGTTTAATTTTTTGTGGCGATTTAGGTAGACAAACGGGCCAAACAGTGCGAACGGGGAGTTTTTGGGATAAATCGGTGTGCTATATAGCCTACAGTTATGGAGGTGGGCCCGGGTTTCGGGCGTGCTGAGCGCCAAAATTCGATGGCAGCATGGCAGGGAGGTTGGGGATCAAGCCAATGTGGTCCGTTTAATTTTTTGTGGCAATTTAGGTGGATAAGCGGGCAAAACAGCGTGAACGGTGTGTTAAAGCAGTGTAGTATAGTCCACGGTTTCAAGGTAGGCCCAGGGTTTGAGCGTGATGTATGCCAAAAATCGACCGGGGCATACCAGGGAGGTTAGAGATCATCCCAGTGGGGTCTATTTAATTTATCGTGGCCATTTGGATGGACAAACGGGTGAAACGGCACAAATGGGGTATTTTGTGCCAAATTGGTGTGCTATAGCCCACAATTTTGAGGGTGGGCCCGGCGTTCGGGCTTACTGGGGGCCGAAAATCAACCGGGCATGCCCAAGAGATTAGGGATCATCCCAGTGTGGTCCGTTTAATTTTTTGTGGCCATTTTGGTGGATAAATGGGCGAAACGGTGCAAACTAGGCATTTTTGGGCCAAATTATTGTGTTATTGCCTAAGATTTTTGGGGTGGGCCTGGGGTCAGGGTGAGCTGTGGGTTAAAATTCAACTGCGGCGTGCCAGGGAGGTTGGGGATCATCCCAGTATGGTCCGTTTATTTTTTCGTGACCATTTGGATGGACAAACAAGAAAAATGATGCAAATGGAACATTTTCGGGCCAAATCGATATGTTATAGCGCACAGTTTTTGGGGTAGGATGGGGTTTCGGGCGTGCTGTGGGCCAAAATTTGACCACAGCGTACTAGGGAGGTTGCGAATAAGCCCAGTGTGGTCCGTTTAATTTTTTATGGCCATTTGGGTTGATAAACTGGCGAAACGGTGTGAACAAGGTATTTTCAGGCCAAATCGATGTGCTATAGCCCACTATTTTAAGGGTGGGCTCGGGTTCCAAGCATGATGTGGGCCAAAAATTGATCAGGGCGAGCCAGGAAGGTTGGGGATCATCCCAGTGTGGTCCGTTTAATTTATCATGGCTATTTGGGTGGACAAACAGGCGAAATGACGTGAATGGGGAATTTTTGGGCCTAATCGGTGTACTATAGCCCACGATTTTAGGGGTGGACCAGGTGTTCATGTGTATGGTAGGCCAAAAATTGATCGAGGCGTGCCAGGAAGGTTGGAGATCTTCCCAGCGTGGTCCGTTAAATTTATCGTGGCCATTTGGGTGGACAAAAGGGCAAAACAGTGTGAACAGGGCATTTTCAGGCCAAATCGATGAGCTATAACCCATTGTTTTAGGGGTGGGATCGGGGTTAGGGAGGTTGGGGAACATCCCAGTGTACTCCGTTTAATTTTTCCTGGCTATTTGTGTGGACAAACGGGCGAAACGGCGCGAATGGTGCATTTTTTGGCTAAATCAGTGTGCTATAGCCCACGATTTTGAGGGTGCGCCCGGGGTTCGGTTTACCTGTGGGCCAAAAATCAATCGAGGCATGTCAGGGAGATTTTCGGGCCAAATCGGTGTTTTATAGTCCACAGCTTTGGAGGTGGGCCTAGGATCTAGGCATTCTGTGGGCCAAAAATTGTTTGTGGCATGCAATAAAGGTTGGGGATCATCCCAACGTTGTCCATTTAATTTTTTGTGGCCATTTGGTGAACAAACGGACGAAATGACACGAATGGGGCATTTTTGGGGCAAATCAGTGAGATATAGCCTGGGGTTTGAGCGTGTGGTGTGCCAAAAATTGATCGGGGCATGCCAGGGAGGTTGGGGATCATCCCAACATTGTCCGTTTAATTTATCGTGGCCATTTGGGTGGACTAACGGGCGAAACGATGTGAATGGGGCATTTTTGGGCCAAATTGGTGTGCTATAGGCCACGGTTTTAAGGGTGGGCCCGAGGTTCAAGCGTACTGTAGGCAAAAAATTGACCGGGGCATGCCAGGGAGGATGTGGATTTTCTTGTGTGCTCTGTTTATTTTTTCATGGACATTTGGGTGGAGAAACGTGCTGAACGATGCAAATGGAGCATTTTTGGGCCAAATCGGTGTGCTATAGCCCATGGTTTTGAGGGTGGGCCTAGGATTCGGGTGTGTTGTTGACCAAAAATTGATCGGGACATGCCAAGGAGATTGGGGACCATCCCATTGTGGTCCGTTTAACTTTTCGTGTCTATTTGTGTGGAAAAACGGGCGAAACGGTGCGAACGACGTATTTTCGGGCCAAATTGGTGTGTTATAGCCTACAGTTTTGGGGGTGGGCCTGGTGTCCGGGTGAGATATTGGTTGAAATTTGACTGTGGCATGCCAGAGAGGTTGGCATCATCCCAGTGTGGGTATTTTTATTTTTCGTGGCTATTTGGGTGGGGAAACAATCGAAACGGTGCGAACAGGGCATTTTTGAGCAAAATTGATGTGTTATAGACCATAGTTTCGGGGATGGGCCCGAGCTCTAAGCGTACTGTGGGAGAAAAATCATTCGGGGCATGCCATGGAGGTTGGGGATCATCCCAGCGTCATCTGTTTTATTTTTCATGTCCATTTGGATAGATAAAAGGGCAAAACGATGCGAATGGGGTATTTT
>NC_061113.1:235923489-235952717 GCF_002878395.1 Capsicum annuum
TTAAATGGACCAAATTGGGACGATCCCAAACCTCCCTGGCATACCCCAGTCAATTTTAAGCCCACAGCATGCCCGAACCCCTTGCCCACCCATAAAACTATAGGCTATCGCACACCGATTTGGCCCAAAAATACCCCGTTTGCTCCGTTTCACCCGTTTGTCCACCCAAATGGCCACGACAGATTCAACGGACTACACTGGGATGATCCCAACCTCCCTGGCATGCCCTGGTCAATTTTTACCCATCGCACGCCTGGACCTGGGCCCACCCTCAGGACTGTGGGCTATAGCACACCGATTTGGCCTGGAAATGCCCCGTTCGCATCGTTTCTCCCGTTTGTCCACCCAAATGGCCATGAAAAAATAAAACGAACCATACTGGGATGATCCCTAACCTCCCTGGCACGGCCCGATCCATTTTTAACCTACAGCACTCCCAGACCCCTAGCCAACCCAAAAAATCGTGGGCTATAACACGCCGATTTGGCTTGAAAATGCTCCGTTCACACTGTTTCGCCCGTTTGTCCATGCAAATGGCCACAAAAAATTAAATAGACCACACTGGAATGATTCCCAACCTCCCTGGCATTCTTCAGTCAATTTTCAGCCCACAGCACGCCCGGACCCCAAGTACACCCCCTAAACCTTGGGCTATAGCTCACCGATTTGGCCCTAAAATGCCTCGTTCGTGCCGTTTTGCTTGTTTGTCCACCCAAATGGCCATGAAAAATTAAACGGAGTACACTCGGACGATCCTTAACCTCCCTGGCATGCCCCGTTCGCACCGTTTCGCTCGTTTGTCCACCCAAATAGCTACGAAAAATTAAATAGACCATACTGGGATGATCTTAAACCTTCCTGGCATTCCCCGATCGATTTTTGGCCCACAGCACACCCGGACCCTAAGCCCACCATTGAAGCCGTGGGCTATAGCAAACCGATTTTGCCAAAAAATGCCCCGTTTGCATCGTTTGTCCACCCAAATAGCCATAAAAAGTTAAACAAACTACACTACGATGATTCCCAACCTCCCTGGCATTCCCCGGTCAATGTTTGTCCTACAATATGCTCGTGCCCCACGCCCACACCCAAAACAGTGGGATATAGCCAGTCGATTTGGCCCAAAAATGCCCCGTTCGCGTCGTTTGTCTACCTAAATGGCCACGAAAAATTAAACGGACTATACTGGGACAATCCCAACCTCCCTGTAATGCCCTGGTCGATTTTTGGCACAAAGTACGCCCAAACCCCGGGCCCTCCCCCAATATCGTGGGCTATAGCAGACCATTTGGCCTGAAAATGCCCCAAATGCGTCGTTTCACCCATTTGTCCATCCAAATAGTTACAAAAAATTAAACGAACCACACTGAGATGATACCCAAACTCCCTAGTATGCCTTGGTCAATTTTTGGCCTACATCATGGCTGAACCTCGGTCCCACCCTCGTATCGTCGATTTGGCTCAAAAATGCCCCGTTTGCCCCGTTTCGCCCATTTCTCTACCCAAATGGCCACAAAAAATTAATCAAACCACACTGGGACGATCCCCAACCTCCATGGAATAGCCCAATCAGTTTTTAGCGTACAGTACGCCTAGACACCGGGCCCACCCCCAAAATCGTAGGCTATAGCTCACTGATTTGTCTTGAAAATGCTCCATACGCATTTTTTCGCTCGTTTATCCTCCCAAATGGCCATGAAAAAAATAAACGGACCACACTGGGATGATTTCTAACCTCCCTAGAATGCCCCAGTCAATTTTTGGCCCACAGCACGCCCTGACCCCAGGCCTACCCGCGAAACCGTGGGCTATAGCAAATCGATTTAGCCCAAAAATGCCCCGATCGCTCCGTTTGTCCACCCAAATGGCCACAAAAAATTAAATAGACCACACTAAGATGATTCCCAACCTCCCTGGCACACCCCGGTCGATTTTTGTCCCACAGCACGCCCGAACCCCGGGCCCACCCATAAAACCGTAGGCTATAGTAAAACTGATTTGGCCCAAAAATGCCCTATTCGTGTTATTTGTCCACCCAAATGGATACAAAAAATTAAATGGACCACACTGGGATGATACCCAACCTCCTTGGCATGCCCTGGTCATTTTTGGGCTAACAGTACGCCTGAAACCCGCGCCCAACCCTAAAATCGTGGGTTATAGCACACCTATTTGGCCTGAAAATGACCCATACACGTTGTTTTGACCATTTGACCACCCAAATGGACACAAAATTAAAAGGACCACACTATGATGATCCCCAACCTCCCTGTCATGCCCTAGTTACTCTTCGGCCTACAGCACGGTAGAACCCTGATCCCACCCCCAAAACCATCGATTTGGCTTGAAAATGCCCCGTTTGCATCATTTCTCTCATTTTTCCACCCAACTGGCCACAAAAAATTTAACATACCATACTGGGATGATCCTCAACCCCCTAGCATGCCCTAGTCAATTTTTACCCTATAGCACGCCCAAATCCCAGGCCCACCCCCAAAATCGTGGGCTAAAGCATACTGATTTATCTTTAAAATGCCCTATTAGCACTGTTTCGCCAGTTTATCCTCCCAAATAGCCAGGAAAAATTAAACAAACCACACTGGGATGATCCCCAAAATCGTGGGCTATAGCACACCGAGTTGTCCTGAAAATGACCGATATGCGTCATTTCGCCCGTTTGTCCACCCAAATGGACATAAAAAATTAAATGGACCATACTGTGATGATCCCCAACCTCCCTGGAATGCACCGATTGATTTTTGACCTACAAAACTCTTGAACACCGGGCCTACCCTTGAAACCGTGGGCTATAGCACACCAATTTGGCTCGAAAATGCTCTGTTCGCACTGTTTTGCCCGTTTGTCCACACAAATGGCCACAAAAAATTAAATGGACCACACTGGGACAATCCATAACCTCCCTGGTATGCCCCGATCGAATTTTACCTCAAAACACGCCCGGACCCCAAGCCCACCCCCAAAACCATTAGTTATAGCACACCGATTTGGCCCCAAAATTCCCCGTTCGTGCTGTTTAACTCATTTATCCACCCAAATGTCCACAAAAAATTAAACGGACCACACTGAGATGATTCTCAACCTCCCTGACACGCCTAGGTTGATTTTTGACCCTTGGTACACCCGAACCTCGAGACCACCCATTAAACCATGGGTTATAACACATCAATTTGGCCTGAAAATGCCCCGTTCATGCTGTTTCGCCTGTTTGTCAACCCTAATGGCTATGAAAAATTAAATAGACCATACTGAGATGATCCCTAACCTCCCTGGCACGCCCCGTTTAATTTTCGACCCACAGCATGCCTGGACCCCGGGCTCACCACTAAAACTGTGGGCTATAGCACACCGGTTTAGACCAAAAATGCCCCATTCATGCCGTTTTTCTGAAATCATGGGCTATAGCATACTAATTAGGTCCAAAAAAGCCCCGTTCGCGCCATTTTGCCCGTTTTTCCACCAAAATGGCCACAAAAAATTAAACAAACCACACTGGGACGGTCCGCAACCTCCCTAGCATGCCTCGATTAATTTTTGGTCCACAGAATGTACAGGCCCCATGCCCAACCACAAAATTGTGGGCTATCGCATACCAATTTGCCTCGAAAAGGCCTCGTTTGCGTCATTTCGCCCGTTTGTCTACCAAAATGGACACAAAAAATTAAACAGACCCTATTGGGACAATACCCAACCTCCCTAGCACGCGCTGGTCAATTTGTGACCCACAGCACGACTGAAAACTGGTCCCACCCCCAAAAGAGGGGCTATAACACGCTGATTTGGCCCGAAAATGCCCCGTTCGCGTCGTTTCACTCGTTTGTCCATGCAAATGACCACAAAAATTAAACGGACCAAAATGGGATGATCCCAAACCTCCTGGCATGTCCCAATTAATTTTTGGCCCTCAGCACGCCTGTACCCCGATCCCATCCCCAAAATCATGGACTATAGCACACCGATTTGGCCTGAAAATGCCCCATTTGCATCGTTTCCCTAGTTTGTCCACCCAAATGGCCACAAAAATTTAAATGGACCACACTGGGATGATCCCCAACCTCCATGGCATGCCCTGGTCGATTTTCAACCTATAGCACGCCCGGACCCCAGGCCAACCCTAGAAATCGTGGCCTATAGCACATCGACTAAGCCTGAAAATGCCCCGTTTGTGTCGTTTCACCTATTTTTCCACCCAAATGGCCATGAAAAATTAAACGGACCATACTAGGATGATTCTCAACCTCTTTGGCACTCTCCGGTTGATTTTCAACCCACAACACACCCGGACCCTGGGCCCACCGCCAAAATCGTGGGTTATAGCACATTGATTTTGCTCGAAAACTTCTCGTTTTACATTGTTTTGCCCGTTTGTCCACCCAAACGGCCACAATAAATTAAAAAGATCACACTGGAATGATCCCTAACCTCCCTGGTATATCCCGGTCAATTTTCAGCTCACAACATGCTCGAAACTCGGTCGACCCCCAAAACCGTGGGCTATAGCACATCGATTCCGCTTGAAAATGCCCTGTTCACGTCGTTACGCCTATTTGTACACCTAAAAGGCCACTAAAAATTGAATGGACTGCACTGGGACAATCCTTAACATCCATGGCACGCCCTGGTCGATTTTCAGCCCATAGTACGTCCGAACCCTAGCCCATCCCCGAAATAATGGGCTATAGCGAACAGGTTTGACCCAAAAATGCTTCGTTCACACCGTTTGTCCACCCAAATTGCCATAAAAAATTAAAACTGACTACAATGAGATGATTCCCAACCTCCCTAGCATGTCTCGATTGATTTTTGGCCCACAGCACGCTCAGACCCTGAGCACACGATCAAAATAGTGGTCTATAGCTCCCCGATTTGGCTTAAAAATTCCTTGTTCGTGCTGTTTCACTTGTTTGTCCACCCAAATGGCCGCAAAAAATTAAACGGACTACAATGGGTTGATCCCCAATCTCCCTGGCATGGCCTGATCGATTTTTGGCCCGAAGAATGACCGGACCCCAAGCCCACCTCCAAAACTGTGGTCTATAGAAAACCTATTTAGCCCAAAAATGCCCTGGTTGCGTCATTTGTCCACCCAAATGGCCACAAAAAATTAAATAGACTACACTTGGAGGATTCCCATTCCCCCTGGCATGCTACGGTCGATTTTCGGCCTACAGCACACCCGGACCCCAGGCCCACCCCAGAAACCGTGGGCTATAGCAAATCGATTTGGCTAAAAAATGCCCCATTCACTCTGTTTCTCCACCTAAATGGCCACTAAAAATTAAACGAACCATACTGGGATGATCTTCAACGTCCCTTGCATTTCTAGATTGATTTTTAGCCCATAGCACGCCCGGACCCTGGGCCCACCCCCAAAACCGTGAGCTTTAGCAAACCGATTTAGCCATAAAATGCTCTGTCCGCGTTGTTTGTTCACCCAAATGGCCATGAAAAATTAAGCGGACCACACTAGAATGATCCCCAACCACACTGACACGCCCTGATCAATTTTTGACCCACAACACGCCCGAACCCTATGCCCACCACAAAAACTGTGGGCTATAGCACCCCAATTTGTCCCAAAAATACCCCATTCATGTTGTCTTACCCATTTGTCCATTCAAATGGCCACAAAAAATAAAACGGACCATACTAAGAAATCCCCAACCTCCCTGGCATACCATGGTCAATTTTGGCCCACAGCATGCTCGGATCCTAGGCTCACCCCCAAAATTGTGGGCTATAGAACACCGATTTGGCCCAAAAATGCCCCGTTCACTTTGTTTTGCCCGTTTGTCTAGCTAAATGGCCATGAAAAATTAAACGAAACACACTGGGATGATCCCCTACCTGATTTGATCTAAAAATGCCCCTCTCGCGTTATTTCACCCGTTTGTCCACCTAAATGGCCATAAAATATTAAACAGAACACACAGGGACGATCCCCAACCACCCAGGCATGTATCAATTAATTTTTAGCCTACAGCATGCACGGACCCCAGGCCCACCCCAAAAATCGTGGGTTGTAGCACACCAATTTGGCTAAAAAATGCCTCGTTTGCGCTGTTTCGCCTGTTTGTCAACCCAAATGGCCACAAAAAAATTAAACAAATCACACTGGGATGTTCCCCAACCTCCCTAGCATGCCCTGGTCAAGTTTTTGCCCGCAGCACGCCGAACCCTGGGCCCACCCCCAAAATAGTGGGCTATAGCACATCGATTTGGCTCGAAAATGCCCCGTTCACATCGTTTCGCCAGTTTGCCCACATAAATGGCCATAAAAAATTAAATGGACCTAACTGGGATAATACCCAACCTCCCGAGAATGCCCCGGTCGATTTTGGCCCATAGAATGCCTGGACCCCGATCCCACCCCTGATACCGTGGGCTATAGCACACCGATTTAGCCTGAAAATACTCTGTTTGCACCTTTTCGTTCATTTGTCCACACAAATAGTCACAAAAAATTTATTGGAATACACTGGGATGGTCCCTAACCTCCATGGTATGCCCCGGTCAATTTTAGTCCACAGCATGCCCGGACCCCTGGCCAACCCTAGAAATAGTAGGCTATAACACACCGATTAGGCTAGAAAATGCCCCGTACATGCCGTTTCACCTGTTTGTCAACCCAACTAGCTACAAAAATTAAAAGGACCATACTAGGATGATCTCCAATCTCCCTGGCATGCCCCGATCAATTTTTGACCCACAACATGCCCGGATCCCAGGCCCACTCCTAAAACCGTGGGCTATAGCATATTGATTTTACCCGAAAATGCCCCGTTCTTGCTGTTTTGCCTGTTTTTTCACCCAAATGTCAACAAAAAATTAAACGGATCACAATGGGATGATCCCCAACCTCCCTAGCATGGCTTGGTCCATTTTTTTCCCACAGCATGCTCGAACCCCCGGCCCACCCCCAAAATTGTTGGCTAGAGCACACCGATTTGTCTCGAAAATGCCCCATAAGTGTTGTTTCGCCCGTTTATCCTCCCCAACAACCATGAAAAATTAAACGGACCATACTGGGATGATCTCCAACCTCCCTGGCATACCTCGGTCAATTTTTTGCCCATAGGATGCCAGAATCCTGGGCCCACCCCTAAAACCACGAGCTTTAACACACCGATTTGGCCTGAAAAAGCCCCATTTGCATAATTTCGCCCATTTGTCCACCCAAATGGCCATGAAAAATTAAATGGACTATACTAGGATGATCCCCAACCTTTCTGACATGCCCTGGTCGATTCTCGACCCTCAGCACGCCCAAACCCCAAACCCAACCCTAAAATCATGGGCTATAGCACACTGATTTAGCCCAAAAATTCTCCGTTCGTACCGTTTCGCTCGTTTGTCCACCAAAATGGCCATAAAAAATTAAACGCACCCCACTAGGACGATCCCCAACCTCCCTAGCACGGCTTGATTAATTTTTGACCCACATCACACCCGGAGCCTGGGCCCACCACCAAAACTGTGGGCTATAGCACACCCGGAGCTTGGTCCCACAACCAAAACTGTGGACGATCCCCATTCATGCTATTTCACCTGTTCGTCCACCCAAATGCCACGAAAAATTAAATAGACCACACTAGAATGATCCCCAACCTTCCTGGTTTACCCCGGTCAGTTTTCAGCCTACACCACACCCGGATCTTAGGCTCACCCCCAAAATTGTGGGCTATAGCACACCGATTTGGCCTAAAAATGCCTCGTTCGCTCTGTTTCGCCCATTTATCCACCTAAATAGCCATGAAAAATTAAATTGTCCACAGTGAGATGATCCCCAACCTCCCTGGCATGCCCCAATCGATGTTCAGCCTACAGCATGCCTGGACCCCGAGCCTACCTCCAAAACCGTGGGTTATAGGACACAGATTAGGTCTAAAAATGCCCCATTCATGCTATTTCGCTCGTTTAGCCACCCAAATGGCTACAAAAAATTAAAATGACCACACTGGGATGATCCCCAACCTCCCTGTTACACCCTCGTCAATTTTCAACCGATAGCTTGCCTGGACCCCAAGCCCACAATTTTAGCACACCGATTAGGTCTGAAAATGCCCTGTTCGGGCCATTTTGCTCATTTGTCCACCCAAATGGCCACAAAAAATTAAACAGACCACACTAGAATGATCGCCAAACTCCCTTGCATTCCCCAGTTAATTTTTGGCCAACTGCATGCACGAACCCCGGGCTCACCCCCAAAATCGTGGGTTATAGCACATCGTTTTGGCTCGAAAATGCCACGTTCACACTGTTTCGCCCCTTTGTCAACCCAAATGGCTACAAAAAATTAAACAGACCACACCGAGATGATCCCCAACCTTCCTCGCATTCTCTGGTTTAATTTTTGGCCCACAGCACGCCCAGACCCCTAGTCCACCCCCCAAATAGTGGGCTATAGCACACTGATTTGGCCAAAAAATGCATCGTTCGTGCCATTTCACCTGTTTTTACACACAAATGGCCACAAAAATTTAACGGACCAAACTAGGATGATCCCCAACCTCCCTAGTATGCCCCGATTGATTTTTGGCCTACTGCACCCTGGACACTGGGCCCACCCCTAAAACCGTGTCTATAGCACACCTATTTAGCCTGAAAATGCCCCGTTCATGCCATTTTGCTCGTTTGTCCACCCAAATAGCCATAAAGAATTAAACGGACAACACTTGGATGATCCTTAATCCCAATGACATACCCCGGTCAATTCTTTACCCATAGCACACGCGGACCCCTGGCCAACCCCAAAAACCATGGGCTATAACATACCAATTAGGTCTAAAAATGCTCCGTTCACGTTGTTTTGCCTGTTTGTCCACCCAAATGACCACTAAAATTTAAACAAACCACACTGGCATGATCCCCAACCTCCCTGGCACGCTCCAGGTGATTTTTGGCCTACAACATACCCGAACCCCGGCCCCACCCCCAATACTGTGGGCTATAGCACATTAATTTTTCCCGAAAATACCCCATTCACGCTGTTTTGCCAGATTATCCACTCAAATAGCCACGAAAAATTAAATGGATCATATAGGAACGATCCGCAATATCCCTGGCACGCTCTAATCGATTTTGGACCCAAAACATACTTGGACCTCGATCCCACCCCTAAAATCGTGGGCTATAGCACACTGATTTAGCCTAAAAATGCCCCGTACACACTGTTACGCCCGTTTGTGCACACAAAAGGCCCTAAAAAATTAAATGGATCACACTGAGATGATCCCCAACCTCCCTGGAATGTCCCGATCAATTTTTGGCACACAGTACGTTCAAACCTCGGGACCACCCCCAAAATCGTGTGCTATAGCAAATTGAGTTGGCCCAAAAATTCCCTGCTTACGTCGTTTGTCCACCCAAATGAACACCAAAAATTAAAGGGACCATATTGGGACGATTCCCAACCTCCCTGGCATGCCTAGATCGATTTTTGGCCCACAGCACGCCTGGACCCCGAGCACACCCCCAAAACCGTGGGCTATAGCTCACCGATTTGGCTAAAAAATGCCCTGTTCACACTGTTTTGCTCGTTTGTCCACGAAAATAGCCACAAAAAATTAAACGGACCACACTGGGACAATCCCCAACCTCCATGGAATGCCTCGATAGATTTTCTGCCCACAGCACGTCCGAACCTTGAGCCCACCCGCAAAACCTTGGGATATAGTAAACTGATTTGGCCCAAAATGCCCCGTTCATACCGTTTGTCCCCCCAAATGGCCACAAAAAATCAAACGAACCACACTCGGATGATTTCCAATCTCTCTGGCATGCCTCAATCGATTTTTAGCCCACAGTACGCTCGAACCCCAGGCCCACCCCAGAAACCGTCGGCTATAGAAAATTGATTATGCTCAGAAATGTCCCGTTCGCGAAGTTTGTCCACTAAAATGGCTATGAAAAATTAAACAGACCATACTGTGACAATCCCCAACCTTTCTGGCACACCTCGGTCAAATTTTGGCTTACAGAAAATCGATCCCTGGTCCCACCCCCAAATTCGTGGGCTATAGCATAATGATTTGGCCCAAAAATACCCCGTTTACGTTGTTTCGCCCGTTTGTCCACCCAAATGGCCACAAAAATTAAACGGACCACACTGGGATGACCCCGACCTTCCTAGTATACCCCAATCAATTTTTGGCCCACAGCACGCTCAAACCCTGGGCCCATCCCCAAAACCGTGGGCTATAGCACATTATTTTGGACTTAAAATGCTCCGTTCGTACCGTTTTGACTATTTGTCCACCCAAATAGCCACAAAATAATAAATGGACCACACTAGGATGATCTCTAACCCCTCTAGCACACCTCAGTCTATTTTTAGCCTACAGCACGCTCGAACCCCAGGCCCACCGCCAAAACCATAGGCTATAGCACATCGATTGCTCGAAAATGTCCCATTCACGTTGTTTCGCCCGTTTATCCTCCCAAATAGCCACGAAAAATTAAGCGGATCACACTGGGATGATCTCCAACCTCACTGGCATGCCCTGGTCAATTTTTGGCCTAGTGTACACTCGAACCCCAGGCCCACCCCCAAAAGTGTGGGCTATAATACACTGATTTAGCCTGAAAATAACCTGTTTGCGCCATTTTGCCTGTTTGCCACCAAAATTACCACAAAAAATAAATGGACCACACTGGGATAATCTCTAACCTCTATAACATACCTCGATCAATTTTCAACCTAAAACATGCTCCGACCCTGGGCCCACTCCCAAAACCGTTGGCGATAGCACACCGATTTGGCCCAAAAATGCCCTGTTCAAGATGTTTAGGCTATTTATCCACCCAAACATCCAAGAAAATTTTAATGGATCACACTGGGATGAACCCCAAACTCCCTGGCATGCCCTGGTCAATTTTCTCCCCTCAACACGCCCGGAACCCATGCCCACCCCCGAAGCTGTGGGCTATAACACATCGATTTGGCCTAAAATTCCCCATTTGTGCCATTTCGCCCATTTATCCTCCAAAAGAGCCATGAAAATTTAAATGGACCACACTAGGAAGATACGCAACCTCCTTGGCATGCCCTGATCAATTTTTGGTCGACAACACGCCCGGACCCTAGGCTCACCACACAAACTGTGGGCTGTAGCACACCGATTTGGCCCAAAAATGCCCCATTCACGCTATTTCACCCATTTGTCCACTCAAATGGCCACAAAAAATTAAGCAGACCACACTGGGATGATCCCCAACCTCCCTGACATGCCCTAGCTAATTTTTGGCCCACAACACTCCTAAATCTCGGGCTCACCCCCAAAACCGTGGGCTATAGCACACTGATTTGGCATAAAAATGCCCCATACGCTCCGTTTACCCCATTAGTCCACCCAAATGGTCACGAAAAATTAAACGAACCACACTGGGATGATCACCAACCTCCTTGGAACACCTCGATCAATTCTTATCCCACAGCATGCTCGAAACCTACACTCACCTCCAAAACCGTGGGCTATAACACACCGATTAGGCCTGAAAATGCCCCGTTCGCGCCATTTCGCCCGTTTGTCCACCTAAATAGCCACAAAAAATTAAACGGACCACGCTAGGACGATCCCAAACCTCCCTGGCATGGTGTGGCTGATTTTTGGCCCACAGCATGCCTGGACACTGGGCACACTGACAAAACCGTGGGCTATGGCACACAGATTTGACCCGAAATTGCCCCGTTAGCGCCATTTTACCTGTTTGTTTACCAAAATAGCGACAAAATATTAAATAGAACACATTGGGATGATTCCAAACATCCCTGGAATGCCTTGATTAATTTTTGGCCCACACCGATTTTGCCCAAAAAGGCAGCATTCGTGCCGTTTCGCTCGTTTGTCTGCCCAAATAGCGATAAAAAATTTAATGGACCACACTGGGATGATCGCCAACTACCCTACCACGCCCCAGTTGATTTTCGGCTCTCAGCACGCCTGAACCCTGGGTATACCCCCAAAACCATGGGCTATAGCACACCGATTTTGCCTGAAAAAGCACCGTTCATGTTGTTTCGCATGTTTGTATACCCAAATAGCCATGAAAAATTAAACGGACCATACTGGGATGATACCAAACATCCCTGGCATGCCCCAGTTGATTTTTAGCCCACAGCATGGCCTGACCCAGGGAACACACCCAAAACTATAGGCTATAACACATCAATTTTGCCAAAAAATGCCACGTTCGCGCCGTTTCGATCATTTGTCTTCCCAAATAGTCACTAAAAAATTAAATGGACATACTGGGATGATACCCAACCTCCCTGGCATGCTTTGATCAAATTTTGACCCATAGCACTCCCGAACTCTGGGCCCACCCTCAAAATCGTGGGCTATACCATACTGATTTAGCCCAAAATGCCCATTCGCTCTGTTTCCCTCATTTTTTCACCTAAATGGCCATGAAAAATTAAACGAACCATATTGGGGTGTTCCCTAACCTCCTTGGCATGCCTCGGTCAATTTTATTCCCACAGCACGACCGGACCCCAGGCTCATCCCCGTTGGCGCTATTTCGCATGTATGTCCACCCAAATAGCCATAAAAAAATAAAACAAACCACACTGGGATGATACCTAACCTCCCTGGCATGGCCTGACTAATTTTTGGCCCACAGCATGCCCGTACCCTGGGCACACCCACAGAAACGTGGGTTATAGCACACCGATTTGGCCTGAAAATGCCTCATTAGCGCCGTTTTGCCTATTTGTCTACCCAAATGGCCATAAAATATTAAACAGAACGCACTGGGATGATCCCCAACATCCCTAGAATGCCTCGGTTGATTTTTGGCCCTCAACAAGCGCGGACCCCAGGCCCACCCCCAAAATCATGGGCATTAGCACACCGATTTTCCCAATAAATGCACCATTAGCCACCAATTTTTGACCTACAAAACGCCCAGATCCTGGGCACACCCCCATAACCATGGGCTATAGCACATCGATTTGGTCTAAAAATGCCCCAATCGCACTGTTTGTCCACCCAAACAGCCACAAAAAATTAGATGGACCATACTGGGACGATCCCCAACCTCCGTGGCATGCCTCGATCTATTTTTGGACCACAGTACGCCTGAACCCCGAGCCCACCCTCAAAATCATGGTGTAAAGCACATCGATTCCGCCAAAAAATGCCCCGTTTACATCGTTTTGCCTGTTTGTCCACCCAAATGGCCACAAAAGATTAAATGGACCACACTAGGACGATCCCCAATATCTCTGTCATGCCCCAATAGATTTTTGACCCACAAAACGATCGAAACCTGGGTTCACACCCAAAATTGTGGGCTATAACACACCAATTTGGCTCAAAAATGCCCAGTTCGATCTGTTTAGCCCGTTTGTCCACCCAAATAGCCACGAAAAATTAAATTGACCATACTGGGATGATTCCCAACCTCCTTGGCATGCCCCTATCAATTTTTGGCCTAAAGCAGGCTCGTACCATGGGCCCACCCCCAAAATTATGCGCTACAGCACACCGATTCTACCCGAAAATGCCTTGTTTGCGTTGTTTTGCCTATTTATCCACCCAAATGACCACAAAAATTAAACGGACCATACTGGGATGATCCCCAACAGCCCTGGTATGCCTCGGTTAATTTTTGACCTACAGCACACATGAAATCTGGACCCACCCCTAAAACCGTAGTCTATAGCACACCGATTTAGCCCGAAAACATCCCGTTTGAGTTGTTTTGCCAGTTTGTCCACTCATATGGCCACAAGAACTTAAACAGACCATATTGGGATGATCCCCAACCTCCCTGGCATGCCTCAATTGATTTTTGACCCACAGCACGCCTGGACCCCAGGACCATCACAAAACAGTAGGCTATAGCACATCAATTTCACCCAAAACGCCCCATTCGCGCCGTTTAGCCCGTTTGCCCACCCAAATGGCCACAAAAAATTAAACAAACCATACTAGGATGATCCAAACCTTCTTGGCATGCCCCCGCCAATTTTTATCCCTCAGCATGCCTGGACCCCGGGCCCACCCCCAAAACCGTGGGCTATAGCACACCGATTTGACTTGAAAATGCCCCGCTCGTGCTGTTTCTCTTGTTTTTCCTCCCAAATAGCCATAAAAATTTAAGGGGACCATATTGAGATGATCCCCAACCTCCTTGGCATGCCCCAGTTGATATTTAGCCTATATCACGCCCGAACCCTGGGCCTACCCCTAAAACTGTGGGCTATAGCACATCGATTTAGCTAAAAAATGGCACATTCGTGCTGTTTCACCTGTTTGTCCACCCAAATGGTCACAAAAAATTAAACGGACCATACTAGGATGATCCTCAACCTCCCTGGCATGCCTCGGTTAATGTTAGACCCACAACATGCTCGGATCCTGAGCCCACCCTAAAAACCGTGGGCTATAGCATACCTATTTGGCCCGAAAATGCCCCATTCGCAGTGTTTCACTCGTTTGTCCACCTAAATGGCCATAACAAATTAAACGGACCACACTTGGACAATACCCAACCTCCCTGGATTACCCCGATCAATATTTGGACCACAAAACACCTGACTCCCAGGCGTACCCCCGAAAACATGGGCTATAGCACACCGATTTAGCCCTAAAATGCCCCATTCACACCGTTACGCCCGTTTGTCCAACTAAATAGCCACAAAAAATTAAACGGATCACACTGAGACAGTCCCCAACCTCCCTGGTATGCCCCGATCAATTTTTATCCCTCAGCATGCCCGGACTCTAGGACCAACCCCAAAACCGTGGGCTAAAGCACCACAATTTAGCCCAAAAATGTTGCGTTCGTGCCGTTTTGCCTATTTGTCAATCCAAATGGCCACAAAAAATTAAACAGATTATAATAGGATGATCCTTAAACTTCCTGGCATGCTCTGGTCGATTTTTAGCCCACAGCACACCAGAACCCTTAACCCACCCCCAAAACTATGGGCTATAGCACACCGATTTAGCTAAAAAAATCCTCGTTTGTGCCGTTTTGCCCGTCTGTCCACCCAAATGGCCACGAAAAATTAAACAGACCACATTAGGATGATACCCAACCTCTCCTGCATGCCTCGATAAATTGTTGGCCCAAAGCACGCCCGGACCCCGATCCCTGCCCTAAAATTGCTTGCTATAGCACACTGATTTAGCCCAAAAATACCCCGTTCGTGCCGTTTTACCCGTTTGTCCATCCAAATGGCCACGAAAAAATTAAAAGGATCATACTAGAATGATCCCAACCTCCCTAGCATGCCTCAATCAATTTTCGGCCCACAACACGCCTGAACCCTTAGCCTACCCCCAAAACTGTGGGCTATAGCACACCAATTTAGACTGAAAATGCCCCATTAATGCTGTTTCACCTGTTTATCCACCCAAAAGGACATGAAAAAATAAAAGGACCACACTGGGATGATCCCCAACCACCCTGTCATACCCTGATCAATTTTTGGACCACAGCACGCCTGGACCTACCCTCAAAACCGTGGGCTATAGCATACTAATTTGTCATGAAAATACCCCATTCACGTTGTTTCGCCAGTTAGTCCACCCAAATAGTTTCGAAAAATTAAACGGACCACACTGGGATGATCTCCATCCTGCCTAATATGCCCTAATTTGGCCCCCCGCAAGCCCAGACCTCGGGCCCACCCCCAAAACCATGGGCTATATAGCACATTGATTTTGCCTAAAAATGCTCTGTTTGAGATATTTCACCCATTTGTCCACCCAAATGGCCATGAAAAATTAAACGGACCATACTGGGATGATCCTTAACCCCCCTGACATATCCCGGTTAATTTTTGGCCCACTGCACGCCCAGACCTCAGGCTCACCCCCAAAACCATGGGCTATTTGGCGCAAAAATGCCCCATTCACTCCGTTTACCCCATTTGTCCACCCAAATGGTCACGAAAAATTAAAAGAACCATACTGGGATGATCCCCAACCTCCTTGGCATGCCTTGATAAATTTTTATCCCAAAGCACGCCTGAAACCTAGGCTCACCCCCAAAACCGTGGGCTATAGCACACTGATTAGGCCTGAAAATGCCCCGTTCGCTCCATTTCGCCCGTTTGTCCACCCAAATAGCCACAAAAATTTAAACGTACCACACTGGAAAGATCCCCAACCTCCCTGGCATGGGCCAACCAATTTTTGGCCCATAGCATGCTCGGAAACTGGGCACACCCATAAAACCGTGGGCTATAGCTCACCGATTTGACCCGAAAATGCCCCATTAGCGCTGTTTTGCCTATTTGTTTACCCAAATGGCCATAAAATATTAAACAGAACACACTGTGACAATCCCAAACATCCCTGGCATAGCTCAATTGATTTTTGAACCACAGCACGTGTGGACCCAGGGCCCAATCCTGAAATCGTGGGCTATAGCACACCGATTTTGCTCAAAAAGGCACCATTCATGCCGTTTCGCCCGATTGTCCACCCAAATAGCAATAAAAAATAATGGACCACACTGGGATAATCTCCAACCTCCCTGCCATGACCTGGTTGATTTTCAGCTCTCAGCACACCCGAACCCTGGCCATACCCTCGAAACCATGGGTTATAGCACACCAACTTGGCCTGAAAATGCATCGTTCGCACTGTTTCACTCATTTGTCTACCCAAATGGCCATGAAAAATTGAACGTACTATACTGGGATGATACCCAATATTCCTGGTATGCCTTAGTCGATTTTTATCCCGCAGCATAGCCGGACGCAGGGCACCCCCCCAAAACTGTAGGCTATAGCGTATCAATTTTGCACAAAAATGCCCCGTTCGCGCTGGTTTGCTCGTTTGTCCTCCCAAATAGCCACAAAAAAATTAAACGGACCATATTGGGGATCAATGTCCTCCCAAATAGCCAAAAAAAAATTAAATGGACCATACTGGGATGATCCCCAACCTCCCTGGTATGCTCCGATCAAATTTTGACCCATAACATACTGATTCGGCCCAAAATGTCCCGTTCTCTCTGTTTTCCCCATTTGTCCACCTAAATGGCCACGAAAAATTAAATGAACCACAGTGGGGTGTTCCCTAACCTCCTTGGCATGCGTCGGTTGATTTTTATCCCACAACACGATCGGACCCCAGGCTTACCCCCGAAACCATGGGCTATAGCACACCTATTAGGCCTGAAAATGCCCCGTTTGTGCCATTTTGCACGTTTGTCCACCCAAATAGCCACAAAAAATTAAACAGACCACACTGGGATGATACCCAACCTCCCTGGCATGGCATGGCTGATATTTTGCCAATAGTACGCCCGGACCTTGAGCACACCCACAAAATCGTGGGTTATAGCACAGCGATTTAGCTCGAAAATGCCTCGTTAGTGCCGTTTTGCACGTTTTTCTACCCAAATGGCCACAAAATATCAAACAGAATGCACTGGGATGATCCCCAACATCCCTAGCAAGCCCCAGTTGATTTTTGGCCCAATGCACATGTGAAACCCCAACCCACCCCCAAAATCGTGGGCTATAGCCCACCGATTTTGCCAATAAATGTACCATTCGAGCCGTTTTGCCCATTTGTCCCCCTAAATGGCCATGAAAAATTAAATGGACCACACTGAGACGATATCCAACCTCCCTTGCACGCCCTAGTTGATTTTCGGCTCTCAACATGCCCGTACCCTGAGCATACCCCTAAAATCGTGGGCAATAGCACACCAATTTGGCCTGAAAATGCACCGTTCACGCCTTTTTGCTCGTTTGTCTACCCAAATGGCCATGAAAAATTACATGGACCACACTGGGACAATACTCAACATCCCTAGCATGTCCAAAAGATTTTTGGCCTGCAGCACGGCCGGACCCAGGGCACACCCCAAAAATCATGGGCTATAGCACATTAATTTTTCCCAAAAATGCCCCGTTCGCGCCGTTGCGCCTGTTTGTCCTCCCAAATAGTCACAAAAAATTAAACAGACCACACTGGGAATATCCCCAACCTCCCTGGCATATTTTGGTCAAATTTTGACCCACAGCACTCCCAAACCCCGAGCCCACTCCTAAAATCATGGGCTATAGTACACCGATTTAACTCAAAAATGTCCCATTCGTGCTGTTTTGATCGTTTGTCCACCCAAATGGCCATGAAAAAATTAAACAGATCACAATAGGACGATATCCAACCTCCCTGGCAAGCCCTGGTCGATTTTCCGCCCACAGCACGCCTAGACCCTGGGTCCACCCCTAAAATTGTAGGCTATAACACACCTATTCGGCCCGAAAATACCCTGTTCATGCCGTTTTGCCCGTTTGTCCACCCAAATGGTCTCGATAAATTAAACGAACTACACTAAAATGATCCCCGACCTCCCTGTCATGCCCTGATCAATTTTTGCCCACAGCACGCCCGAACCCCGGATCCACCCCCCAGACCATGGGCTATAGCACACCAATTTGGCTCGAAAATTCCCCATTCGCACCGTTTTGCCTGTTTGTCCACCCAAATGGCCACAAAAAATTAAAAGAACCATACTGGGACAATCACCAACCTCCTTGGCATGCCTCAGTCAATTTTTGGCCCACAGCATACCCGAACCCCGAGCTCACCCCCAAAACCGTGGGCTATAGCGTGCTAATTTGGCTCGAAAATGCCCCATTCACGCTGATTCGCACGTTTGTACACCCAAATATCCACAAAAAATTAAACAGACCACACTAGGATGATTCCCAACCTCCCTGACATGCCCCAGTCAATTTTTGTCCCACAACATGACTGGACCCCGAGCACACCCCCAAAACCGTGGGCTATAGCTCACCAATTTGACCCCAAAATGCCTTATTTATGCCATTTTGCTTGTTTTTCCACCCAAATAGCCATAAAAATTTAAACAGACCACACTGGGATGATCTTCAACCTCCCTGGCATACCTCGATCAATTTTTGGCCAACAACACACCCAAACCGCGGGCCCACCCTCAAAACCATGGACTTTACCAAATTAATTTAGCCCAAAAATACCCCATCCACGCTATTTGTCGACCCAAATGGCCACAAAAAATTAAACGAACCATACTGGGATGAGCCCCATACTCCCTGGCATGCCTCAGTCAATTTTCAGCCCACGGCACGTCCGAATCCCAGGCCCACGCCTAAAACTGTGGGCTATAGCAAATTGATTTGGCCTAAAAATGCCCCGTTTGTGCCGTTTGTCCACCCAAATGGCCACGAAAAATAAAATGGACAACACTGGGATGAATCCCAACCTCCCTGGCATACCCCAATCAATTTTCAGCCCACAGCAAGCCTAGACCCGGGCCCATCCCCAAAACCATGGGCTATAGCAAACTGATTTCCCCCAAAAATGCCATGTTCGCGTCGTTTGTCCACCTAAATGGCCATAAAATATTAAATGGATCATACTGGGATGATCCCAAAGCTCCTTGGCATGCCCTAGTCGATTTTTGGCCACCGTACATCGGACCCCGAGCCCACCCCCGAAATAGTAGGCTATAGCACACCAATTTAGCCTGAAAATGCCCCATATGTGTCTCTTCGCCCGTTTGTCCACTCAAATGGACACAAAAAATTAAACGGTCAACACTGGGACTATCCCCAACCTCCCTGGTATGCCCCGATCAAGTTTTAGCCTACAACAAGATCGAACCCCGATCCCACCCTCAAAACTATTGATCTGCCCCAAAAACGCCTCATTCGTAGCGTTTCGCCTATTTATCCACCCAAATGGCTACGAAAAATTAATTGGACCATACTCAGATAATCCTCAACCTCCCTGGCATACCCCAATCGATTTTTTGCCCACAGCACGCCCGGACCCTGGGCTCACCCCTGATACCGTGGGCTATAGCACACCAATTTGTCCCGAAAATACCCCGTTCGTGCCGTTTTGCCTGTTCGTCCACCCAGATGGACATAAAAAATTAAACGGACCATACTGGGATGATCCCCAACGTCTCTAGCATGCCCCAATCGATTATCTACCCACAATACGCTCAGACCCCGGGCCCACCCCCAAAGCCGTGGGCTATAGCACATCGATTTAGCCCGTAAATGCCTTGTTCATGCTGTTTCGCCCGTTTGTCCACCCAAATGGCCATAAAAAATTAAACGGACCACACAGGGATGATACTCAACCTCCCTGGCATGCCTCAGTCGATTTTTGGCCCACAGCATGCTCGTACCTCGGTCTCACCTCCAAAACCATGGGTTATAACACTGTGATTTTGCTCGAAAATGCCCCGTTCCCGTCGTTTCGCTCGTTTATCCACCCAAAAGACCATAAAAAATTAAATGGACTATAGTGGGATGATCCCCAACCTCCCTGTAATACCTCAGTCAATTTTATGCTCACAGCATTCTCGAATCCCGAGGCCACCCCAGAGACCGTGGGCTGTTGCATACCGATTTTTCGCGAAAATACCCCGTTCACCCCGTTTCGCCCATTTGTCCACCAAAATAGCCATAGAAAATTTAACCAACTTCACTAGGATGATCCCCAACCTCCCTGACATGCCCCAGTTGATTTTTCCCCACAACACGCCTGGACCCCAAGTCCAACACCAAGACCGTGGGCTATTGGACACCGATTTGTCCCAAAAATGTCTTGTTCGCATCGTTTTGCCCATTTGTCCACCAAAATGGCCATAAAAAATTAAAAAGACCACACTGGGATGATCGCTAACCTCCCTGGCATGCCTCAATCAATTTTCAGCTCACAGCACAACTGAACCTCGGTACAACCCCAAAAACCGTGGGCTATAGCACGCCAATTTTGCTATAAAATGACCCGTTTGCCGTGTTTCATCCGTTTGTTCACCCAAATGGCCACAAAAAATTAAACGAACCATACTGGAATGATTCCAAACACCCCTGGCATGCCCTGGTTGATTTTCAGCCCACAAAACGCCTAGACCCCGATCACCCACCAAAATCGTGGGCTATAACTCATCGATTCGACCAAAAATTACCCAATTGATGCTGTTTCACCCCATTTGTCCACCCAAATGGCGACCAAAAATTAAACAGACCATACTGGGATGATCCCCAACCTCCCCGGCATACCCTGGTCGATTTTCAGCACACAGCACACCCGATCCTTGGGCCCACCCCCGAAATCATGGGCTATAGCACACCTATTTGGCTCAAAAATGTCTCGTTCGCACCTTTTGTCCACCTAAATAACCATGAAAAATTAAAAGAACCACACTGAGGCGATCCTCAACCTCCCTGGCACACCTCGATAGATGTTTTACCCGCAGTACGCCCAGACCTTGGGCCCACCCCTGAAATTGTGGGCTATAACACACCGATATGTCCCGAAAAGCCCCATTTGCATTGTTTCGCCCGTTTGTCCACCCAAATGGCCACAAAAAATTAAACGGATCACACCGGGATGATCTCCAACCTCCCTGGCATGCCTTGATAAATTTTCAGCCTACAGCACGCTCGAACCCCTGGCCCAACCCCGAAACACGGGGCTATACCACACTGATTTGGTTTGAACATGTCCCATTCACTCTTTTTCACTCATTTGTCTACCCAAATGGCCGTAAAAAATTAAATTAACCATACTGGGATGATCTCCAACCTCCCTGGCATGCCCCAATCAATTTTTGGCATACAGCACGCTCGAACCCTGGGCCTACCCCCAAAATCGTGGGCTATAGCACATCGATTTAGCCTAAAAATGCATTATTTGCGCCGTTTCATCCGTTTATCCACCCAAATTGACGTAAAAAATTAAACGGACCATACTGGGATGATCCCCAACCTCCCTAGCATACCCCAATTAATTTTCGCCCTATGGAACAGTCAAACCTCGGTCCCACCCCCAAAATTGTAGGATATAGCCCACCGATTTATCTTGAAAACACCCCGTTCGTGCTGTTTTTCTCGTTTGTCCTCCTAAATGGCCATTAAAAGTTAAACGGACCACACTGGGATGATCTCCAACCTTCTTGGCATACCTCGATTAATTTTCGGCCCACAGCATGCCCGAAACCTAGGCCCACCCCCAAAACTGTGGGCTATAACACACCGATTTGGCCTGAAAATGCCCTGTTCACGTCATTTCGTCCGTTCGTCCACCGAAATGACCACAAAAAATTAAACGTACAACACTGGGATAATCCCCAACTTCTCTGGCATGCCTCGATCAATTTTTGGCCAACAGCATGCCCGAACCCCGAGCCCACCCTCAAAATCGTGGGCTATAGTACACCGATTTGGCTCGAAAATGCTCCATTCACGCCATTTCACCCGTTTGTCCACCCAAATAGCTACAAAAAATTAAACGGATCACACTAAGATGATTCCCAACCTCCATGGAATGCCCTAGTCAATTTTCAGCACATAACGCGCCCAAACCCTGGGCCCACTCCCAAAACCATGGGCTATAGCTCACTAATTTGGCCTAAAAATGCCTCGTTCACGCTGTTTTGCCCGGTTGTCCACCCAAATGTCCATGAAAAATTAAACAAACCACACTGGGATGATTCTTAACCTCCCTGGCATGCCCTAGTCAATTTTCGGCCCTTAGCACACTCGAACCCCGAGCCCACCCCCAAAACCGTGGGCTATAGCACACCAATTTGTCTTGAAAATACCCCATTCGTGCTGTTTTGCATCCTCCTAAATGGATACAAAAAATTAAAGGAACCACACTAGGATGATCCCCGACCTCTCTGGCTTACCTCAGTCAATTTTTAGCACATAGCATGCCCGAACTCCGGGCCTACCCCTAAAATCGTGGGCTATATAGCACACTAATTTGGCCTTAAAATGCCTCGTTCACACCGTCTCTCCCATTTGTCCACCCAAATGGCCATTAAAAATTAAACGGACAACACTGGGATGATCCCCAACATCGCAAGAATACTCTGATCGATTTACAGCCCATAGCATGCCTGAATCTCGGGCCCACCCCGGAATCAAAGGCTATAGCACACCAATTGGCCCGAAAAATGCCCCGTTCGAACTGTTTCTCCGGTTTGTCCACCCAAATAACCATGAAAAATAAATAGACCATACTGGGACTATCCCTAACCTCCCTGGCATGCCTCGATCGATTTTCGACCCAAACCACGCTCGGACCCTGGGCCCACCCCTTAAACCATCGGTTATAGCACACCAATTTGGCCCAAAAATGCCCCGTTCGCGTCGTTTAGCCTGTTTATCCACCTAAATATACACGAAAATTTAAACGGACCATACTGGGAGGATCCCCAACCTCCCTGACATGCCTCTGTCGATTTTTATCCCTTAGCACACCCGAACCCCAGGCCCACCCCTAAAACCGTGGGCTATAACACACTAATATGGCCCAAAATTGCCCTATTCACACCGTTTTGCCCGTTTGTCCACCCAAATGGCCATAAAAAACTAAACAGACCACACTGGGATGATCCCCAACCTCCCTGGCATGTCCTGATCAATTTACGACCCACAACACGCCCAAATTCCAGGCTCACCCCCAAAATCATGGGTGATAGCACACCGATTTGGCCAAAAAATGTCGTGTTCACTTCTTTTGCCTGTTTGTCCATCCAAATGGCCACGAAAAATTAAACGGACCTCACTGGGATAATCCCCAACCTCCCTGGCATGCTTCGATCAATTTTTAGCCAACAGCACGCCCGGACCCTGAGCCCACCCCCAAAACTATGGGCTATAGCACACCGATTAGGTCTGAAAATGCCCTGTTTGTCGTATTTTGCCCATTTGTCCACCCAAATGGGCATAAAAAATTAAATAAACCACTTTGGTATATTCCCCAACCTCCCTGGCATGGCCCAGTCAATTTTTTGCCCAAAGCATGCCCGGACCCTGGGCACACCCCAAAAACCTTGGTTTATAGTACACTAATTTAGTCCGAAAATGTCCCATTCTCGCCGATTTGCCTGTTTGTCTACCTAAATGGCCACAAAATTAAATGAAATACACTGGGATGATCCCCAATATCCTTGGCATGCCCTGGTTCATTTTCGGCCCATAGCACACCTGGGCCCCAGACCTACCCCCAAAATCGTGGGCTATAGCACACCGATTTTGCTCAAAAATGCCCCTTTCGTACCATTTTGCCCATTTGTCAGCCCAAATAGCCACAAAAATTAAACGGACCATACTTGAATGATCTCCAACCTCCCTGGCATGCTCCGGTCAATTTTCAGCCTCCAGCAAGGTTGGACCCTAGGCCCACCCCTGAAACCGTCCTCTACAGCACACCAATTTACCTTGAAAATGCCCCGTTCGTACCGTTTTGCCCGCTTGTACACTCAAATAGCTATATAAAATTAAACGGACCACACTGGTACGATACCCAACATCCCTAGCATACCCCAATTGGTTTTTGGCTGAAAGAACCGTCGAACCCCAGGCACACCCCCAAAACCGTGGGCTACATCACATCGATTATGCTTGAAAATTTTTGACCAACAGCACGCCTGGACCCCGAGGCCACCCAAATGGCTACTAAAAATTAAACAGATCATATTGGGATGATCCCCAACCTCCATGGCATGCCCTGGTTGTTGTCGGCCCACAGCACGCTCGGACCCCGAGCCCACCCCCAAAACCGTGGGGTATAGCACACCGATTTGGCTAAAAAATGCCCTGTTAGCACCGTTTTGCCCGTTTGTCCACCAAAATGGCCACAAAAAATTAAACAAACCAATATGGGATGATCCCCAACTTCTCTGACATGATCTAGTCTATTTTCGACCCACAGTACGATCGGACCCCGTTCGCGCCGTTATGCCCCTTTGTCCACCCAAATGGCCACGAAAAATTAAATGGACCACACTGGGATGATCCCCAACCTACCTAGCATGCCCTGGTCGATTTTTGGACAACAAAATGCTCAGACCCCGGCTACCCCCAAAATTGTGGGCTATAGCATAGCGATTAGCCTTGAAAATGCCCCGTTCCCGCCGTTTCACCCGTTTGTCCACCGAAATGGTGACAAAAATTTAAATGGACCACACTGGGATGATCTCCAACCTCCCAAAATGGCCCCGATCAATTTTTGGGCCCCATCACGCTCGAACCCTGAGCCCACCCCTGAGCTGTGGCCTATAGTACACTGATTTGCCCCGAAAATTCTCCGTTCGCACTGTTTTGCCCATTTATCCTCCCAAATGGCCACAAAAAATTAAACAGACCATATTGGGATGATCCTCAACCCCCCTGGCATGCCCCAATCGATATTTAGTCTACAACACACTTGGACCCCGGGCCCATCCCCGAGACCATGTTCTATAGCACACTGATTTAGCCTGAAAATGCCCTGTTTGCGCCATTTTGCTCGTTTGTCAACCCAAATGTTCACGAAAAATTACATAGAACACACTGGGATAATCTCCAACTTCCTTGGCATGCCCCGGTCGATTTTTGGCCCACAGCACGCGCGAACCCAGGGCTCACCCCAGATACCGTGGGCTGTAGCACATCGATTTATCCTGAAAATACCCTGTTCGTGCCGTTTTTCCTGTTCGTCCACCCAAATGGCCACAGAAAATTAAAGGACTATACTAGGACGATCCCCAACGCCCCTAGCATGTTCCAATCGATTATCTGCCCACAATACGCTCGGACCCCGGGCCTACCCCTAAAACCGTGAGCTATAGCACATCGATTTAGCCCGAAAATGCCTTGTTCAAGCTATTTTGCCCGTTTGTCCACCCAAATGACCACAAAAAATTAAACAGACCATACAAGGATGATTCTCAATCTCCCTGGCATGCCTCAGTCGATTTCTGGCCCACAGCATGCTCGGAGCCCGGTTTCACCTCCAAAACCATGGGCTCTAGCACTGTGATTTGGCTCGAAAATGCCCCGTTCCCGCCGTTTCGTTCGTTTATCCACCCAAAAGGCCATCAAAAATTAAATGTACTATAGTGGGATGATCCCCAACCTCCCTGTAATTCCTCAATCAATTTTTGGCTCACAGCATTCCCGAATCCCGACCCGACCATAGGCTGTTGCATACCGATTTATCCCAAAAATACCCCGTTCGCCCTGTTTCACCAATTTGTTCACCAAAATAACCACAAAAAATTTAACTAACTTTACTAGGACGATCCCCAACCTTCCTGGCATGCCCCATTTGATTTTTACCTACAACACACCTGGACCCCGAGTCCACCACCGAGACTGTGGGCTATTGCACACCGATTTGTCCCAAAAATGCCTTGTTCGCATTGTTTTGCCCATTTGTCCACCCAAATGGCCACAAAAAATTAAAAAGACCACACTGGGATGATCCCTAACCTCCATGGCATGCCCTAGTCAATTTTCAGTTCACAGCACAACAGAACCTCGGTACCACCCTAAAAACCATGGGCTATAGCATGCCAATTTTGCTATAAAATACCCCGTTTGTACTGTTTCGCTCGTTTGTTCACCCAAATGGCCACAAAAAATTAAACAAACCATACTGGAATGATTCCAAACCCCACTAGCATGCCCCAGTTGATTTTCAGCCACAGCACCCCAGACCCTAAGCACCCCCAAAACCGTGGGCTAATAACTCACCGATTCGACCAAAAATTGCCCCGTTGATGTCGTTTCACCTATTTGTCCACCCAAATAGCCACCAAAATTTAAATAGACCATACTAGGATGATCCCCAACCTCCATGGCATGTCCTGGTCGATTTTTAGTACATAGCACACCCAGACCTTGGGCCCACCCCCGAAATCATGGGCTATAGCACACCGATTTGGCCCAAAAATGTCTCGTTCGCTCCTTTTGTCTACCCAAAGAGCCACAAAAAATTAAATGGACCACACTGGGACAATCCTCCACCTCCCTGGCACACCACGATTGATTTTTGGCTCACAGTACGCCCAGACCCTGGGCCCACCCCTGAAATCGTTGGCTATAACACATCGATATGTCCCAAAAAGCCCCATTTGCATTATTTCGCCTGTTTGTCAACCCAAATGGCCACGAAAAATTAAACGGATCACACCGGGATGATCTCCAACCTCCCTGGCAGGCCTTGATGAATTTTCAGCCTACAGCATGCTCGAACCCCGATCCCACCCCCAAAACACGGGACTATACCACACTGATTTGGCCCGAAAATGTCTCATTCACGCTGTTTCACTCATTTGTCTACCCAAATGGTCATAAGAAATTAAACGGACCACATTGGGATGATCCCCAACCTCCCTGGCATGTCTCAATCAATTTTTGGCACACAGCGCGCCCGAACCCTGGGCCTACCCCCAAAATCGTGGGCTATAGAACACCGATTTGGCCTAAAAATGCATCATTTGCACCGTTTAATCCATTTATCCACCCAAATTACCGCAAAAAATTAAACGGACCATACTGGGATGATCCCCAACCTCCCTGGAATACCCCAGTTGATTTTCGGCCCATGGTACGACCGAACCTCGGGCCCACCCCCAAAATTATAGGCTATAGCCCACCGATTTGTCTTGAAATCACCCCGTTTGTGCTGTTTTTCTCATTTGTCCTCCCAAATGGCCATTAAAAATTAAATGGACCACACTAGGATGATCCCCAACCTCCCTGACATACCCCGATTAATTTTCAGCCCACAGCATGCCCGAAACCTGGGCCCACCCCCAAAACTGTGGGCTATAACACACCAATTTGGTCTGAAAATGCCCTGTTCATACCGTTTCATCCATTTGTCCATCGAAATAGCCACGAAAAATTAAACGGACAACACTAGGATAATCCCCAACTTCCCTGGCATGCCCCGATCAATTTTTGGCCCACAACAAGCCCGAACCCCGAGCCCACCCTCAAAACCGTAGGCTATAGCACACCGATTTATCTTGAAATTGCCCTATTCATGCCGTTTCACCCATTTTTCCACCCAAATAGCTACAAAAAATTAAACGGATCACACTGAGATGATTCCCAACCTCCATGGAATGCCCTAGTCAATTTTCAGCACACAGCGCACCCGAACCCTAGGCCCACTCCCAAAACCGTGGGCTATAGCGCACCAATTTGGCCTAAAAATGCCCCGTTCACGCTGTTTTACCTGTTTGTCCACCCAAATGGCAATGAAAAATTTAACGAACCATACTGGGATGCTCCCTAACCTCTTGACAAGTCTTGATTGATTTTTAGCTAACAGTACGCTCAAACTTCAGGACCCCCCCAAAACCGTGGGCTATAGCACACCGATTTGTCCTAAAAATGTCCCGTTCGCGCTGTTTACTAGTTTGTCCACCCAAATGGCCCCAAAAAATTAAACGAACCACACTGGGATGATCTTCAACATCCCTGACATGCCTTGGTCAATTTTCAGCCTGCAGCACGCCCGAACCCTATGCCCACCCCCAAAACTGTGGACAATAACACATCGATTTTGTCCAAAAATGCACTGTTTGTGCTGTTTCGCTTGTTTATCCACCCAAATGTCCACGAAAAAACTAAATGAACCATACTGGGATGATCCCTAATCTCCCTGGTATGCCCTGATCAATTTTTCGTCCGCAGCACGCCCAAATCCCGGTCCCATCCCTAAAATCATATACTATATCTCACTGATTTGGCCCAAAAATGCCTCATTTGTGTCGTTTAGCCTGTTTGTCCACCCAAATCGCCATAAAAAATTAAAAGGACCATATTGGAATGATCCCCAACCTTCCTGGCATGCCTTGGTCGATTTTTGGCCCACAACACTCCCGGACCCCAGGCCCATCCCTAAAATCGTGGGCAATAGCACACCGATTTGGCTCGAAAATGCCCCATTCGTGCTATTTTGCTCGTTTGTCCACCCAAATAGCCATGAAAAATTAAACGGACCACACTGGGATGATCCTGATAACGCTTAACTTACACTTTAATTTAGTGAAAGACAGTCGTCGTCAATATATGTTTCCAACTTTGGACTCGGGGTTGAATCCACAGGGAACAATGTGAGTGGCGATTAAACTAGTTTAAAACTAAAGATACAAGTTAAATTCAAACAAATGATACGAAAAGACAAATTGGGGGTTTCTGATAATCAGCAAATAATTGTTGGTCACTTTAGTTTCGGTGTTTGTAAATCAAGAATTTATGAAATAACTAGAATTATGTTCACTAGGGCTTCCGGTACATGACAGATGCTAAAAGTGGTTCAAGATTCTCACGGTGGGTAGGATAACGAGCTATCTTTATCGATGTTATGCTTAAATGTCTCTCGACCTACTTAAGCATTTAATTCCCTAATCCTCTCGGACTTAGGGAATTTCTATTTACT
>NC_061113.1:235952817-235971687 GCF_002878395.1 Capsicum annuum
AATTTCTATTTACTGCCCAGATTTTACCTCAAGTTAACCAACCTTGTTACAATGCTGATTATTAAACGAAGTATTTTTGTGTCCCTGTTGATAATTCACTTCCTACTATATTTGATTTCTTTATCAAGCAAATTAAAGCAGGTGTGTCTACTGTTTGCAACCAACAGACATTAATCAAAACTTCAGAATTATCAAGAAATCCTACCACCTTTTGAATCTTGAATACTTAGTACCTTATCAAGACCTTACCCTAGATCCTATAATTCAGGTTAAAGGAATTTAGCCGCTCATGATGTAATAATCGAAACACATAATTTGAAAGATAAACTCATAGAGATGAATAATAACTAGTGAATCACAGATTAGATCACAAAAGAAATCCCAAAATAATGATAATAATCTCTTCAAAGTATTCGCTTTTTCAAGCCAAGAAACTTGAGAGAAAAAATATCAAAGTACGTCTCTTAAAACTCAAGTGCCAACCCCCTTGTGCGGAATAATAATAATGATAATTATTCTCTAGAAAACCCTAAAACAAAGCATTAAATAGTTTACCCTAAATAAGGAAACAAAATCGAGCTTATAGCTTTTTCTTGAAATAGACGACGACTATTGGTGAAGCCTTACTAGGATCCTGACGACTTATCAAGAATGTCGTTAGGTCTTCTTCAAATATACACTAGTCCTGTCTTAGGTTAACGACAACTTCTGACGGCTTATCAAGATTATAAAGACTTATCAGAAATGTCATCACACTTTTGCTCCAATTTTTATGTCCTGCCTAAGTCTGACGGCATTCCTAATGACTTATCACCATTATGGTGGCCTATCACAAAATTTGTCGATTCTACCAGCTGGAACTTATTCCCTGTTTAAGGCTGACGATGGCCTTGATAGCCTATCACTGGGCTGATGACCTATCATGCATCTCGTCAGCTGTACTTTTCTTTTAATTGCTTCAGATTATAGCATTTTTTTCTTCCATTATTGTTGGTTCTCCATCATATCAGCATTTACTGCAAAATCAAACATAAAACAATCAAAAATGACAAAAGATGCTCAAGACCTTGCAATTATTTAGATTTAAAAACCTCAAATGTGTTAGCATCAGCTCACACATCAGATCCCCAACCTCCCTGGAAAGCCCCGGTGCATTGTCGTCCCATATCAAACTCGTACCCCGGGCTCACCCCTAAAACCATAGGCTATAGCACACCGATTTGGCTCAAAAATGCCCTGTTTGCGCTGTTTCGCTTGTTTGTCTACCCAAATGGCCATGAAAAATTAAACAGACCATACTGGGACGATCCCCAACCTCCCTAGCATGCCTCAGTCAATTTTTGACCCATCTCATGCCCAGACCTTGGGACCACCCCCAAAACTGTGGGCTATAGAACACCGATTTGGCCCGAAAATGCTTTGATCGCACCGTTTTGCCCGTTTGTCCACCCAAATAGCCATGAAATATTAAATTGACCATACTGGGAAAATCCCTAACCTCCTTGGCATGCCCCGGTCAATTTATGGCAAACAAAGCGCCCGGTCCCCAGGCCCACCCGTACGTAATAGCACATCGATTTGGAAAAAAATGCTCCATTTGTGCCGTTTTGCCTGTTTGTCCACCCAAATGGACATGAAAAATTTAGTGGACCACACTGGGATGATCCCTAACCTCCCTAGAATGCCACGATCAATTTTTGGCCTTCAGAACGCCCGAACCCTGGGCCCACACCCAAAACCGTAGGGTATAGTACACTAATTTGGCCTAAAAATAACCCATTAGTGCCGTTTTGCCTGTTTGTCCACCCAAATAGCCATGAAAAATCAAACTGATCACACTGGGATGGTCCCTAACTTCTCTGTTACACCCTGGTCGATTTTTGGCCCACATCACGCCCAAAGCCCAAGCCCACCCTCGAAATCATGGGCTATAGCACACTAATTTAGCTCAAAAATACCCTGTTCGCGCCATTTCTCCTGTTTGTCCATCCAAATGGACACAAAAAATTAAACAGAACTCACTTGGATGATCCCCAACCTTCCTGGCATGCCCCAGTTGATTTTCAACCCACAACACGCCCGAACATCGGGCCTACCCCTAAAACCATGGGCTATAACACACCGATTTGGCCTGAAAGTGCCCCATTCATATCGTTTCACCCGTTTGTCCACCCAAATGGCTACAAAAAATTAAATGAACCATACTGGGACAATATCCAACCTCCCTAGCATACCTCTATAAATTTTTGGCCCACAACACGCTCGGACCACGTGCCCACCCCCAAAACTATGGGCTATAGCACATCGATTTGGCTCAAAAATGCCCTGTTCTTTCTGTTTCGCCCGTTTGTCCTCCCAAATGGCCACAAAAAATTAAACGCACCACACTGGGATGATCCCCAACTTCTCTGGCATGCCCCGATCAATTTTTGGCACACAACACTCTCTAACCCCTGGCCCAACCCCGAAACTGTAGGCTATAGCACGCTAATTTGGCTCAAAATTGCCCCATTCACACCGTTTTGCTTGTTAGTCCACCCAAATAGCCACGAAAATTTAAACGGACCATATTGGGATGATTTTTAACCTCCCTAGCATACCCCGGTCTATTTTTGGCCTACAACACTCCCGTACCTCGGGCCCAGCCCCAAAACTATAGGTTATAGCACACCAATTTGGCCTAGAAATGCACCGTTCATGCTGTTTCACCCGTTTGTCTACCCAAATTGCCACGATAAATTAAATGGATGATACATCCAAATTACAACTCTCGTTAGAAAGTGCAAGCGGTCGCTGTCAAATATAAAACCCAACTAGGTTGGGTGTTGAATCCCATAGGGAATACTGTGCTCACTAAGTATTGTAATCGTTAATGGGCTGTTGATCAGAGGTTCCTGAATAAGGGTTTTTTTGGTTTTTAACTTATAAAATAATTAATTGTGACAAGAGTATTCTAGCAAATGATTCTCTTTCTAATTTGTAACTTTATGAGATTAAACAAACCAGGGCTACGGTCACCAAAATGATAGCACAATTTGGGTTGTGAATCACTTATGAGTTCCATTTAGTAAATTCAATTACAAGAATGGTTAAGACCTATTCTTTATCCCTTATTTTCTCAACCTAAGTGGACAAATTATCCTCTAATTCTCTCAAACTTAAAGGATGCATTGTTCTTTTAACAAAATTTCTCATGTAAGCTAATCCTGTTAGGTCATTTGCCATTACTCTAAAGGTTAAGGCCCTTATAATTCATGTAAACACTTTTTTTCCCAACAAACAATTTCTTTTTAGAGAAGTAATGTTCTTGGGCTCACTTTTCAAGTTTGTAACCAAGAAAAGTCGTTAAATTGAAGAAAGGTTTATACAATATCATTCAGTCGCGGAACTAAATTTGATTCACAACCCATAGATGCTTTTCACATAAGGATCCCATAACCCTAGTTATGGGACCTTAGCCGCAAAACTCAATAGAAGAAGGAGAAATAATTCTTGTATTATTCATAAATAGATTTAGAATTCACTTACAAAGAATCCCAAGAATCAGTTCTAGAATCTTCAATTAATAATATTCAAAGCTAAAACTTCTCCAAGATCTCTGTCAATCCCTTCAAGTACTAGGTTACAGAGCGTTTCAATAGAAGATACAACATGTAAAAGATAAAAGGTAAGTCTCTTAACCCTAGAATTTGGTATTTATATGTTCCCAGATAAAAAAGAAATTTAAAATTTAAAAGCAAAAAAGCCGCGTCCAAGTTGATGGTCCATATGGTGGTTTGTCACAGTGTTGACGGTCCACCATCTGGTCCGTCATTTATTTCTTCAAAATTGTAACTTCTGGATAAGTCCTGACGGTGAAACTGGTGGTCCATCACAAGATTGACGGTGCACCATGTTGATTATCACTAACTGGTGGTCCATCACAAGATTGACGGTGCACCATGTTGATTATCACTAAGTCCTTCTGAGAGGTGTTTTCTGTATAAGGATTGACGGTGACACTGGTGGTCCGTCGCACGACTGATGATCCACCATGTTGATCGTCACTCTCTCTTTTCTGCTATTTTTTTTATTTTTCTTCTGTGGTTTTCTCCTTTCACTGAAAGCACTAAAAAACTTTATTAAATAACACTTTGCTTGCTCGTAATCATACAATTTTCATAAGTAAATAATACTAACAATTTCGTAAGATACCGGAACATCAACACCCTCAACTTAAGATAATTGCTTGTCCTCAAGTAACTCAGCACCTAATTGCACACATGAATAATAAAATGACATGCAACCAACCATTGAAACATTTTGATGCAACTATTCACTTATCAGTTCAATCACATGCATTTAACACCTTAGGATTCAGACCCAGCATTGATCATAGTTCAACTCAACATTCTGCAGAAAATAGAAAAGTTCAGTGAAACTTTGTTTTCCCTCACAACAATGAAATCCACTACTCATTTTATGATGTGGACACAATCTAACTCTCACACTCACAAAGAAGGTACAACCATAGTCTAAGAACCCATAGGTTTTCCCTAGTCATACGACACTTCCTCAAGGTTGACTCACTTGGATCAAACAGGTCTTTTCAAGGCTTGCAATAAGGTTTCGGGTCAGGTGGGGTATGCTCTTGGGTAAAGTGACTCATTGATACTTAACTATCCTTGATCTAGAATCTTTTCAACCTCAATTTGCAATTTTAGCATACATTTCTCTTTTTTTATTACCCTCAACTCATGCTGAGGCAGTCATTGGCCAATTTTCTCTAATTAAATTCTAACTTACTTTCTATTTGGCTCTTTTATTTTTGACATTAGCCACCCTCGACTTAGATGATTTGTGTAAGTTGAAATGTACAATGCTTAGTATTTGGCCCAGGCTAGAGCTGAATGTTGAAGCTCTACGGAGAGTAACTAACAGTGACAGGATTTTAAAATAGGTTTCAAAGACATAAGATGGGTTCAAAGTACAAGGAGGCCTGTTATCCTATCCTAATGACTCCCCTAGAAGACTGTATCAATGACTCAGGAAAGTTCTAGGCCTTAACCTATGAAAGAACTGCAAGTCAAACCTCATACTCACAGGCAACAAATTAAACTTCCTTTGCAATTCTTGGAATGTTCATCACATGTTTCATGCACCTCTTCTAGACTAATGCTAAATGCATAATTAATGAGAGTTATATACACATGTTTACATGACAGAGTAAGCAATTACATACACCTGCTCAAAGTCTTATGCCAACATCAAAAACCCTCATAGATAATCATTAAACATTAAACAGATGTATTTACATCACAACTTGCAAAATTGAAATGCAATAATAAAACCAACCTAGACATGCCATTTCTACTAGATAGTACATGATTAGATTTAGAATATCAATAATAACATCCAACCATGATGTAAATACACCCACCCCCACATAGAAAAATAACCATTGTACTCAAAGCAATGAATTACTATACATGGTTGGAATGGGCTATTTACTTCACCTCCTATTCCTCTGAGGCATCTATCAGGTGGGGTGATGTTTCTGTGTCCTCCCCCTGCACAATGTTGGATCCTATGGTGGTAGGAGCACTCACAACCTCAACTTCCACAATTGGAGGAATCATCTCCTGAACTGATCGTGCACTTTGCGCCCTTTCTGGGGCATCACTAGTAGAGACTCTTGCTGCTTTATTTTTTACCTCCCGTTCCTTCCTTTCAGCTTCTTTCTTTGACTTTTTTGTATATCTTTTTAGGTTATGTTGATCTAACTCTTCGGGTGACATGGCTTCTCTCTTCCTCTTTTTTTCTTCTTTCCTTGCTGCTTCTCTATCCATTTGCTGCTTGCCTTTATCTTTCACGGGTCTACCCATCAGGTCCATAATGCCTTCCTTATCATTACTTATCGCTAAAGTCAGGTTAAATGCAGGTGACTATGACTGTTTCACCTTTAACTCAGCTATGTCAGCCTTTTCTTGCTCAAACTCTGCCATGAGCTTGGCAAGATCAGGGAGAGACAGTGAATCTAGCCTTTTTGTTGATGTAGGCTTCCATGTTATCCATTCTAACTTGAATAGTTTGAAATGGCCTAACTGCTTCGGCCACAATTACATCCAAAAAAGTTTTGAAATCTCCAACCCACTTTTCTAGCATTTTTTGAAACCGCTTTTGATTCTTCACCACCTTAATGAAATTGTGCTAGTTGAACCTGTATTCTGCAAACTCTGCTCCACCAGCAAACTGTGTAGAATCTGACCCTATAAATATGCCCTGAGGTACATAATCAGGTGGTACATACATGGTGATAGGTAAAGGCATACCTTCAGGCATTTCTGTGGTCTCGAGAATAGGAGCAGACTGAGGCTGATATGCTAGAGGTTTGGTCACCCAAATTTCAAATTTCAATTCGTTCTTCGAATTCTCAATGTCCTACCTATGTGTAGCCTATACTTTGTTATCAACCCCATGGATCAGTGGCACACCGGCTTATTTGCATAACCTAGTGATCAAACATGGAAAGGGTATAAAAGTGGTCACTTTATGTGCCCGCACGAATATCTCGTTTGCAATTAGCTAGCCAAAATCAATTTGTAGTCCTAAAACCAAACTGGCTACTTCTATTGCTTTGTGATCATCCAAGTTTCTATCTCCTTTTGTTGGCATTAACCTCAACCAAACAATATCCCACCAGAACTTAGCTTTAAAGCTAAGAGTGAACTTTGCTATGAGCTCTTTGGGATTAGTCAACTAGGAAGGATTTCCATCATCGGTCAATAAAAAAGCAGCCTAACATCTCTGACCAGAAGCATTTTGCATTCTATACTCAAAATTTAGGACAGCGGGTGGAGCCAATATCCTGGCCCGAATAGCATTCTATTAATTATTTGGGCTGAGATATCAACAGCGACCTCTCGAAATGAAAAAGACTCCCTATTTGGTCTATTTGAGATTAGAGTCCCCTTTGTGCAATCAAATTTCACCAAACACAGATAATATGCAAAGAATTCTCTTACCCAATTCGGTTGGTACTCCCCTGGTGGTCTTCTCACCCATGCCATTCCATATTCGTTGAACCAATTCTCTAATTTGGGATATTCATAAAGTTCTGTTATCATAATCTGATGTTTCTCTATGAATGATCTTCTGATCCCTCGAGCTGTGGGTGTCAACCCATCATAGAACTCTTTTTGTGCTCCTTCTATCTGCAACCTGATATCCTATCGAATCTATGGAGCCTTCCGCCTAATAACATTATCACTCTCCAGTTTAGCTTCAGCATTAGGAACCTCCATTTGATCCTCCACAATAACCTTTTCAGTTTCACCCTCTACCTACAACGGTTGAGTTGCAGTAATAGTTGCCTCATCGGGGCTTGAACTTGAACTGCTAGAGGTACTCTTACTTTTCTCTTCAGAATGGGAGAGTATGAGAGCTTCTCTTTTATTTTGTCTGGTATTGTAAGCCGGTGTGTATGCATTCCTACCTCGTTGAGATCTTCCTCCTCTGGTTGATGGAAGTTTAGGAGCCATATCACCTGAAAACTACTTAAGAAACCAGTTTTGAATTCAAAAACAATCAAAATAGTGCAAAATATGGTCTGATGGTAGATTTGACAGTCTACCAACTCTGTCATTAGCCTTTAAGTAGTGTTCCATAAAATCTTGAGTCCTCTGATGGTAAACTTGGTGGTCTGTCACAAAGTTGATGGTCCACCAAATTGACTGTCATGGCTTATACAAAAGGTACATATGCATTGAGTCTTCTGGCAGTCAACTTGGTTGTCCGTCACAAAGTTGACGGTCCACCAGTTTGACCATCGCACCTTCATCTTCAGCCACAATTTTGGGTTCGACCAATTTTTTAATCAAACAACATAGCAGAGCTATTTTCAAGCTATACACATCATTAAAGCCACTATGAAAGAATTTATAACCTTATTTGAATAGATTAATCCATCTCAGAACTCACCTAACAAGTTAACTACGAAGAGAGAGTTCGAGAGATGAACATACCACGATGTTGCAGTACTCTACTTTCTTGAGACTTTCAGATATAAAACTACTTACAACTTTTAGCACCTGTGTTACTCTTTGGTTTTTGTTGGAGAGAAGGGAGGAATGATTTGGTTTAAATAAGGCACAAATGGAGGAGATGAGAAGTCTCAGATGGGATAACTCCCTTCAGGTTCTTCGAATCTTGAGGGAGTGAAACAGGCAAAGGTCATGGAATGGTTACAATGAATGTACCCGCTCAAATTTATTCTTAAAATTCACTTTGGGCCAAATACTGGATACTTATAAAGAGTATCGGGTTAACCCGACCTGATTTAGAACTAGGGTTAAAGTGATGGTACACTTGATGGTCCGTCACATGTTTGACGGACCACCACTCTGAACGTCACTCATCACCTGAGTTTGAATGTTTCTATTTTGGTGTGACGGTAAGTGGGACGGTCCACCAAATATGTGATGGTCTACCAGTTTCACCGTTACTTCTTACCAGAATATGGGTCACCGATCTTACTTCTGACGGTTGTTGTGATGTCCTACCAGGTTTGTGACGGTCTGCCATTCAGTCTGTCATGGATTATCCAGTGAATGCATTTTCTTTCCTGCTCTTGACGGTTGGAGATAGTGGTCTGTCAGGGAACTGGTGGTCCATCAAGTCATCCATCACAATGTTACAGTAGCTCAGATGTATCCCTTATTTTCCCTTTTACTGCATTTCTGGTCCTGCACACTTCACAAACATATCAAAATTGCACAAAAACATGAAATGGACTCTAACTATGGTTACAACAACATATTGTGTGTTGCCTCCCACTAGCACCTTATTTAACGTCGCGGCACGACTCAGGTGTCTCGAGTACTCAGACTTCATCGAGATAAAAAAAGTCAACACTTCTTATCAAGTCTTTTAGACCAATATAAAGTTTAATTCTTTGCCCGTTCACTTTGAAGACACTGCCATCTTTGTTTTCAAGCTTGCCTACTCCAGATGAGTGGACTTGGCTGATTTTGAACGGACCAGACAACTTGGATTTCAACTTACCTGGAAACAGCTTCAGTCTGGAGTTGAAAAGAAGCACCAAATCACCTTTCCTGAATTCTCTCTGTGCAATCCTTCGATCATGGTATTTATTCATCTTCTCTTTATACAAGTCTGCTCTTTCATAGGCCTTGAGACGGAATTCATCCAGCTCATTTAGCTGCTCCAATCTTAGATCTGCGCTTCCTTCCAATGCATATTAAGCCTTTTGAGAGCCCACAAGGCCTTATGCTCAAGCTCGATTGGTAAATGACATGCCTTTCCATAGACTAGCTAATACGGTGACATGCAAATTGGTGTCTTAAAAGCAGTTCGATACGCCCACAAGGCATCATCAAGCTTTTAAGACCAATCTTGCCTATTAGCATTCATAGTTTTGGTAAGAATGACCTTAATCTCACGATTTAACACCTCCACTTGCCCACTAGTTTGTGGGTGATACGGAGTTGCTACTCGGTGTTGTTTTACTCCATACTTCACCAAAATAGCCCTAAAAACTTTATTCCAGAAATGGGATCCCCCATCACTTATGATTGTTCTTGGTACTCCAAAACAGATGAATATGTTCTTCTTCAGAAATGGCATAACTCTTTTTCCTTCATTGCCAGCCAAAGCAACATCTTCCACCCATTTTGAGACATAGTCACAGCCACTAGGATGTATTTTAACCCGTACGAGCTTACAAACAGTCCCATGAAGTAGATGCCCCATACATCAAACAACTCTACTTTTATCATCTTGGACATCGACATCTTATGGCGTTTAGATATTGATCCTTGTCTCTGACATTGATTGCATCTACGAGCAAACTCATGTGTATCTCCGAATAGGGTAGGCCAATAGTAGCCACTCTCCAATACTTTCTGAGCAGTCCGGTCACTTACATGATGACCACCAACAGGTGAAGCATGGCATGCTTCCAAAATACTCAGCACTTCTACTTCTGGGACACAGCACCTAATAATACCATTTTCACATTGCCAAAAAAGGTAGGGCTCATCCTAGAAATATTGGGTCACATCATGAAGGAATTTTTTATTTTTGTGAAAGGAAAGATTATCCGACATCACCTCACTTACCACGTAGTTTGCAAAATCAGCATACCAAGTATCTGCTCGAGCTTCGCAGCTAGTATCTTCTCATCCATAAAGGAATCATCAATATCTAACTCGTCCTTGATTGATTGGTCACCTTCAAGTCTAGATAAGTGATCTGCCACTTGATTTTCACATCCCTTACGATCCTTGACCTCAAATTCAAATTCTTGAAGCAATAACACCCACTGGATCAATCTCAGCTTTGTATATTTCTTTTCTATTAAATACCTCAGAGCTGCATGATCCGTGTGGACCACCACCTTGGTCCCTAGCAAATACGCTCTGAATTTCTCAAAAGCATAGACTACAGCCAGGAGCTCCTGTTCAGTGATGGTGTAGTTCTTTTGAGCTCCATTCAGGCCCTTACTGGCATAATAGATTAGGTGAAACAACTTATCCTTCTTCTTCCCCAACACAGCTCCAAGCGCCACCCCGCTAGCATCACACATTAGTTCAAACCGCTTTGTCCAGTCAGGAGTAATAATAATTGGAGCCTCTACTAATTTTAGCTTAATGCATTCGAACACCTGTATACAGTCAGCATCAAAATAGAACTTGGCCTCCTTTTAAAGAAATTTCCATAATGGGTTTGCAACCTTCGAGAAATCTTTTATAAATCTGCGATAGAATCCTGCATGGACAAGAAAGCTACGCACCCCTTTTATTGAGATGGGTGGAGGTAGTTTATCAATGACCTCAACCTTGGCCCTATCCACCTCAATAGCTTTCACAGAAATTTTATGACCAAGAACAATGCCTTTCTTCACAATGAAGTGGTATTTTTCCCAGTTAAGGACCAGATTAAACTCTTCATACCATTGTAATGCTTGACTTAGATTCAGCAAGCACAAGTCAAAGGAATCTCCAACCACTGAGAATTCATCCATGAACACCTCCAAGGTGTCCTCAACCATATCAGAGAAGATCGACATCATTCACTTTTGGAAAGTGGCCGGTGCATTGTATAAACCAAAAGGCATCCTTTTAAAAGCAAATGTGTCATATGGGCATGTGAACGTCGTCTTCACCTGATCTTCAGGAGCAATGAAGATCTGGTTATACCCCAAATAACCATCCAAGAAGTAGTACCAACCCCTTTCTGCCAATCGATCAAGCATCTAATCCATGAATGGCATCGAAAAGTAATCTTTTAGTGTTCATGAGTTGAGCTTTCGGTAATCCATACACACCCTTCACCCAATGACAGGCCTGAGTGGGATCAATTTGTTCTTCTCGTTGGCCACTACTGTCATGCCCCCTTTATTGGGCATGCACTGTACAGGGCTCACCCACTTACTGTCTGATATCAGATACACCATCCCTGCATCCAACCACTTGATGATTTTGTTCTTCACCACTTCTTGCATAGATGGGTTCAGGCGACGCTGATGCTCAATAGTAGGCACACAATCTTTCTCTAACTGAATCTTGTGCATACATATGCCAGGAGAGATACCAATGATATCTGTAATAGTCCAGCCAATAGTTTTATTATACCTCTTAAGAACAAAGATGAGAGCTTCCACTTGTTGTTCTCCCAGATCGGCAGTAATAATAACCGGTAGTGTATTTCCACTACCCAAGAATACATACCTTAAATGACTGGGTAACTCTTTCAATTCTAACACCGGTGGATCTTCAATAGATGGCTTCGTCGATGGTGAAGGTCGATTCTTAAGGTCAAGATCAAGCTTATTAGAGGCATAAGAGTACGACCCCATTCCTGTCAAAGCACAGAAAGTCTCTTCGTACTCCTCAGTATCCTCACAATCAAAATTCATAAGCACAACAGCTAATGGATCAACAACAAGCTGCTCTTCTATAAATACTTCTTTCTCATCCTCACTATGGAGAACACACTTATTTCTTTATGTTGCTTTATTGATTTGCATACATCAAAACGTACCTCTTCATCATTCATCCAAAATAAGATCTCATTAGCCCGTAAATCAATCAACACACTTTTGGTTGTAAGGAAAGATCGACTCAAGATTATGGGCACCTTGAAGTCCACCTCTCAATCGAAAATGACAAAATTCGCAAGGAAAATGAAGGTAGCCACCTTCACCAATACATCATACAGAATACCAACAGGTCATTTTACAGACCTATCTGCCATCACAAGCCACATATTAGTTGGTGTAGGATCTCTCAAACCCAGCTTTTTATAAATGGTTAACAACATAAGATTAATTCTAGCCCCCAGATCACATAAAGCCTTAGAAAAGTCCAAAGACCCAACCGTGCAAGGAATAGTGAAAGCTCCCAGATCTGCCTTCTTCTGTACTAAGGACCTTGTGGCAATCATACTACAATGATGGAAATTATCCACTAGTTCATAGCTTGTTTCCCTTTTATTTTTCAAGAGGTCCTTCATGAATTTGGTATACCCTGGTATTTGCTCCAGTGTCTCTACTAAAGGCAAATTTATAGTCAGCTGCTTTAGCATTGCCATGAATTTACTGAACTTTATGTCATCAGCCTTCTTTTTCAGTCTCTAAGAAAAGGAGGGTGGTGGTTTTGGGAGAGTTTTCTCCATCACTTTCTTTTCCTTATTTTTCTCTTCTTCAAACTCATCAGACTATTGACAGTTGGGTGTAGCATCATGAATAATGTCATCAGGGTTTTCAGCTTCTACGGGATGATCACAATCTACTTCATCAACACTCTCTACTACACTATCAACCACAGGCTTACCCATAGATGGGTTTACCAACACCTTACCACTCTGGTGGTAATTTTCATATACGACCCATACTTTCTTGGATTTTGTATTGTGTCACTTGGTAGAGTGCAAGGCTTCCTTTGATTAAATGTCGTAGACAGTTGACTCATTTGCTGCTCCAATTATTTTATTAAAGTGGAATGCGAATCAACCAATTGATTCATCGAAGATCAATTATTTTTTACCTTAGCTACTCTTGTGTTGGTTTCCTCTACTCCCTTCAACAGCTTAGCCATCATGTCCTCCATGGACATCTTCCTAGAATTAGATGCAGCAGCCTCACAATTCCCAGAATGAACATACAAACCATTCTTGTCATTCTTATTCTTCCAATTTCCTTGGTCTCGGTCTTTGTATCTGGATTTTTCATAGTAGTTCCGACCTTGGTTTCCTTGGCCACTGCCTTGGAAACCCTCCTGATTATTCAAGTAATTTGCTTTTTTCTCATAGTCGGAGTTAGCTCTTCCCTATGATGCAATAACTTTAACCTTCTCTGTCTTTCCTGATAATAAATGCTTAGTAAAAAGGTCCATCTGTGTTTTCATGTGAGCCATATCTTGGTCACTTTCCTTCTCCATACGCCTATGTTCTGTAGTTATACTAATAGATACAGTAGAGCTTACTACCTCAGAATCTCTGGTATGCCAAGCTCTACTCTGCTTTGTCATACGATCCATCATCTCAGACGCCTCAAGAAAAGTGAGGTCTATGGATGACCCACCCACAACATGATCCACCACTAGCTTAGTCATAGAATTCAAGGCCCTATATAATATCTCTTTCAGGTGGATGTTGGTCATATGATGATTCGGGCACTGTGTGAGCTTCTTTTTGAACCTTTCCCAAGTTTCATGAAGAGCTTCAGTTGGAAGTTGCCTAAAATTTTACTGATTTCATCTATTAACTGTGCCCTCTGGGACGACAGAAAGAACCTTTCTAAGAAAGCATATTTCAATTGCCTCTAATTTGTAATAGAGTCAGGGTTTAGCCCATTCAACCATAATGTTGCTTCTCCAGAAAGAGACAACGGGAATAATCATAGCCGAATAGCATTTTGCCCAACTCCCGGATTGTCAAACGACTTGCATATTGAGATGAAGTTGATCAAATGTATATTCGGATCATCACCAGCAAGTCCACCAAACAATCCCCTCAGATGCAACAACTGGATCATCGTACATGTAATATTAAACTTGGCTCCGGGTGCAAAGGGCGGAGGAATAATAGCCTCTGTGGCACCAGCCCCATCCAACTTGTCATTATCATCATAAAGAGCAAACTGAACAGTTCGGCGTTAGGGTCTCATTCTAGCCTGGCGATTTCTGTTGACATTTCTATCCACTGGTGCAACTTCATCATCTGCACGCCTTGAATTTAGTAACTCATCATCACCTAGGTCTTCATCGTCTGGGTTTACCTCCCAACCAGCATTATCAGTATTCTGCTTGTTTACTTGAGCAGCAGTCTGCTCTTGCTGAGCAGCTACCCTTTCTGGGTCCCGTTTACCATCCATTCTGCCAATAAGATGTGGTTCAGGATTAATAGGTAATAATGGTTGACCCGATCTTCATGTACTTGGCATGCAAGACACTCAACCTACACGAAACAAAAACAACAAACAAAAAGTAAAATTTAGGAATCTTTGACCAAATGATCGATTAACAATCACAAACTTAGTTGACAACTGTATTCCCCGGCAACAGTTCCAAAATTTGATACGCCCAAATTACAACTCGCGTTAGAAAGTGCAAACGGTCACTGTAAAATATAAAACCCAACTAGGTTGGGTGTCGAATCCCACAGGGAATACTGTGCTCACTAAGTATTGTAGTCGTTAATGGACTGTTGATCAGAGGTTCCTGAATAAGGGTTTTTTTAGGGTTTTAACTTATAAAATAATTAATTGTAACAAGAGTATTCTAGAAATTAATTCTCTTTGTAATTCGTAACTTTATGAGATTAAACAAACCAGGGCTATGGTTACCAAAATGCTAGCACAATTCGGGTTGTGAATCACTTATGAGTTCCATTTAGCAAATTGAATTGCAAGAATGGTTGAGACCTATTCTTTATCCCTTAGTTTCTGCACATAAGTTGATAGATTATCCTCTAATTCTCTCGAACTCAAAGGATGCATTGTTCTTTCAACCAAATTTCTCATGTAAGCTAATCCTGTTAGGGCATTTGCCATTACTCTAAAGGTTAAGGCCCTTAGAATTCATGTAAACACTTTCTTTTCCCAACAAACACTTTCCTTTCAGACAAGTGATATTCTTGGGCTCACTTTTCAAGTTTGCAACCAAGAAAAGTCGTTAAATTGAAGAAAGGTTTATACAATATCATTCAATCGTGGATTAATTTGATTCACAACCCATAGATGCTTTTCACATTAAGGATCCCATAACCCTAGTTATGGGACCTTAGCCGCAAAAGTCCATTCCCCCGTTTGCACACCAAAATGATCGTGAAATATGAAACGGGCCATACTAGGATGATCCTCAATCTCCCTGTCGTGCCCCGATTGATTTTTGGCCCACATCACGCATGAAAACTGGGCCCAGCCCTAAAAGCACAGGCTATAGCACACTGATATAGCCCGAAAATGCCCTGTTCACGTTGTTTTGCCCGTTTGTCCACTCAAATAGCCACGAAAAATTTAACAGACCACACTAGGAAGATGCCCAACCTCCATGGCATACCTCGATTGATTTTTCTCCCATTGAAGACCCGAATTCAAAGTCCACCCCAAAATCGTGGGCTATAGCACACTGATTTGGCCCAAAAATACCCCATTCACGCCGTTTCACTTGTTTGTCCACCCAAATAGCCATGAAAAATTAAACGGACCACACTGGAGCAATCCCAACCTCCCTGGTATGCCTTGATCAATTTTTGACCTACGTCATTCCCAGACCCCAGGCACACCCCTATAACCATGGGCTATAGCATACCAATTTGGCCCAAAAATGCTCTGATCGCACTGTTTGTCAACCCAAATAGCCATAAAAATTAGACAAACTATACTGGGATGATCCTCAATCTCTGTGCCATGCCCCGGTCTATTTTGGGCCCACAGTACGCCTGGACCCCGAGCCCACCCTTAAAATCGTGGGCTATAGCACATCAATTCTGCCCGAAAATGCCTCGTTCACATTGTTTTGCCTATTTGTCCACTCAAATGGCCACAAAAGATTAAACGGACCACACTGGGATGATCCCCAATATTTCTATGATTCCTCTGTCGATTTTTGACCCACAACACACTCAAACCTTAGACCCACCACCAAAACTGTGGGCCATAGCACACCCATTTGGCCTAAAAATGCCCTGTTCGCGCTGTTTAGCCTTTTTGTCCACCCAAATGGTCACAAAAAATTAAACTAACCATACTGGGATGATTCCCAACCTCCTTGGAATTCCCCGACCAATATTTGAGCCACAGAACGCCCGGACCACGGGGCCACCCCTAAAATCATGAGCTATAGCACACTGATTCTACCTGAAAATGCCCCATTCATGTTTTTTTGCCTGTTTATCCACCCAAATAACCATGAAAATTAAACGGACCACACTGGGATGAACCCTAACCTCCCTCGAATGCCCTAATAATTTTTGACCTACAACACACCTGAACTCTGGACCCACCCCCAAAACCGTGATCTATAGCATACTGATTTAGCCCCAAAATATCTCGTTCGAGTTGTTTTGCCCGTTTGTCCACCCATATGGCCACAAAATCTTAAACAGACCATACTGGGAAAATCCCTAACCTCCTTGGAATGCTCCGATCAATTTTTCGCCCACTGCACGCCCGGACCCCAGGCCTACTACAAAAACTGTAGGCTATAGCATATCAATTTCGCCCAAAACGCCCCAATCACAGCGTTCAGCCCGTTTGTCCACCTAAATGGCCATGAAAAATTAAAAGGACCATATTAGGATGATAACTAACCTCCTTAGCATCCCCCAGTAAATTTTTGGCCTACAGCACGCTCGGACCCCGAGCCCACCCCCAAAACCGTGGGCTATAGCACACCGATTTGACTTGGAAATGCCCCGTTCGCGCTGTTTCTCTTGTTTGTCCTCCCAAATGGACACGAAAATTTAAACGGACCATATTTAGAGGATCCCTAACCTCCCTGGCACGCCCAATTGATTTTTGGCCCACATCACGCCCGAACCCTTGGCCCACCCCTAAAACTGTGGGCTATAGCACACCGATTTATCTCGAAAATGGCACATTCGCGCTGCTTCACTCGTTTGTCCACCCAAATGGTCACAAAAAATTAAACGGACCCTACTGTGATGATCCTCAACCTCCCTGGCACGCCCCGGTTGATGTTAGACCCATAATACGCCTGGAACCAGGGCCCACCCCAAAAGTCATAGGCTATAGCATACCGATTTGGCCCAAAAATGCCCTGTTCGTAGTGTTTCGCTCGTTTGTCCACCTAAATGGCCACCAAAAATTAAACGAACTACACTTGGACGATCCCAACCTCCCTATCTTGCCCCGATTAATTTTTTGCCCACACCACACCCGAATCCCGAGCCCACCCCCGAAAACGTGGGCTATAGCACACCAATTTAAGCATAAAATGCCCCATTCGTGCCGTTTCATCCGTTTGTCCACTCAAATGGCCATGAAAAAAATAAAAGGATCACACTGGGATGATCCCCAACCTTCTTTGCATGCCTCGATAAATTTTTGGCCCAAAGCACGCTCGAACCCCAAGCCCTGCCTTGAAATCGCTTGCTATAGCACACCGATTTGGCCCAAAAATGCCCCGTTCATGTTGTTTCACCCGTTTGTCCACCTAAATAGCCACGAAAAAAATTAAAAGGACCATACTAGAACGATCCCCAACCTCCCTGGCATGCCTCAGTCAATTTCGGCCAACAACACGCCCGAACCCTAGGCCCACCCTCTAAACTGTGGGCTATATCACACCGATTTAGCCTGAAAATGCCCCGTTCACGTTGTCTCATCGGTTTATCCACGCAAAAGGACATGAATAAATAAACAAACCACACTGGGATGATCTCCAACCTCCCTGGCATGCTCCGCTCAATTTTTGGCCCACAATATATCTGGACCTACCCTCAAAACTGTGGGCTATAGCACACTGATTTGTCCTAAAAAAACCCCATTCGAGTCATTTTGTTAGTTAGTCCACCCAAATGCCCTTGAAAAATTAAATGGACCACACTAGGATGATCTCCATCCTCCCTAAAATTGAATTTTTGGCCCACCACAAGCCTGGACTTCGGGCCCACCCCCAAAACTGTGGGCTATAACACATTGATTTTTCCTAAAAGTTCTCTGTTCTAGACATTTTACCCGTTTGTTCACCCAAATGGCCATGAAAAATTACACAGACCACACTGGGATGATCCCTAACCTCCTAATATGCCCTGGTTAATTTTTGGCCTACAGCACGCCCAGACCTCGGGCTCACCCCTAAAACCGTGGGCTATAGCACACTGATTTGGCACAAAAATGCTCCGTTCACTCTGTTTACCCCATTTGTCCACCCAAATGGTCACAAAAAATTAAACGAACTATACTAGGATGATCCCCAACCTCCTTGGCAAGCCTCGATCGATTTTCATCCCACAGCACGCCCGGACCCTAGTATTACTCCCAAAACTGTGGGCTTTAGCAAACTGATTTGGCCAGAAAATACCCTGTCCAAGCTGTTTGTCCTCCCAAATTGACACAAAAAATTAAGCGGACCACACTAGAATGATTCCCAACCACACTGACATGCCCTGATCAATTTTTGACCTACATCACGCCCGGACCCTGTGTCCACCACAAAAACTGTGGGCTATAGCACATCGATTTGTCCCGAAAATGTCCCATTCATGCCGTTTTATCCATTTGTCCATCCAAATGGCCACAAAAAATTAAACAGACCATACTAGAAAGATCCCCAACTTCCCTGGCATGCCGTGGTCAATTCTCGAATCCCAGGCTCACCCCAAAACCGTGGGCTATAGAACACC
>NC_061113.1:235974687-236009085 GCF_002878395.1 Capsicum annuum
ACACCCGGACCCCAGGTCCACCCAAGAAACCGTAGGCTATAGCAAATTGATTTCACTCAAAAATGCCCCGTTCGCGCTGTTTGTCCACCCAAATAGCCATGCAAAATTAAATGAACTACACTGGGAGGATGCCCAACCACCCTAGCATGCCCTGATCAATTTTTGGCATACAGTACGACCGGACCCCGAGCCCAACCCCAAAATCGTGAGCTATAGTACATCTATTTGGCCCAAAAATGCCCTATTCATGTCGTTTTACCCGTTTGTACACTAAAATGGCCACGAAAAATTAAAAGGGACACACTAGGATGATCCAACCTCTTTGGCATTTCCTGGTCAATTTTTGACTTACAAAATGACCAAACACCATTTGCACCCTTAAACTGTGGGCTATAGCACAACGATTTGGCCCGAAAATGCCCCATTTACGTCGTTTCGCCTGTTTGCTACCTAAATAGCCACAAAAATTAAACGGACCACACTGGGATGACCCCAACCTCCCTGGCATACCTCGATTAATTTTTTCCCCACAGCACGATCAAACCCCGAGCCCACCCCCAAAGCCATGGGCTATAGCACACCGATTTGGCCTAAAAATGTCCCGTACATGCCCTTTTGCCTGTTTGTCCACCCAAATGGCCACTAAAAAAATAAATGAACCATACTGGGATGTTCCACAACCTCCCTGGCATTCCTCAGTTGATTTTCATCCCACAGCACGCTCGAACCCCAGGCCCACCCCAAAAACTGTGGGATATAGAACACTGATTTGGCTCGAAAATAACTCATTCATGTTGTTTTGCCCGTTTATCCTCCCAAATGGCCACGACAAATTAAACGGATCACACTGGGATGATCTCCAACCATCCTGGAATGTCCCCGTCGATTTTTGGCTCATATCACGCCCGAACCCCAAGTATACCCCCAAAAGCGTGGGCTACCGATTTGGTATTTAACTGCCTCGTTCACGTCATTTTGCTTGTTTCTCCACCCAAATGGCCATTAAAAAACAAATAGACCACACAGTGATAATACACAACATTCTTGGGATACCTCAGTAGCTTTTCAGCCCACAGCACTTCCGAACCCTTGGCCCACCCCAAAAATCGTGGCCTATAGCACACCGATTTGGCTCGAAAATGGACCACACTGGGATGATCTCCCCAACCTCCATGACATGCCTCAATTGATTTTTGGCCCAAAACACACTCGGACCTCGGGCCCACCCAAAACCGTTGGGGATAGCACATCGATTTGGCCCAAAAATGCCTTATTTACGCTGTTTTGCCCGTTTATCCACCCAAATATCCATGAAAAGGTAAACAGACCACACTGGGATAATCCCCAACCTCCATGGCACACCTTGGTCAATTTTTGGCCCTCAGAATGCCCGAACCCTGGGCCCACCCCCGAAACCATGGGCTATAGCACACCGATTTGGCCCAAAAATGCCCCGTTCATGCCGTTTCATTGTTTTGTCCACCCAAATGTCCATGAAAAATTAAACGGACTACACTGGGATGATCCCCAACCTCCCTGGCATTCCTCGATCAATTTTTGGCCCACAACACTTCCGAACCCTGGGCCCACCATAAAAACTGTGGGCTATGGCACACTGATTTGCCCAGAAAATGCCTCATTCGCGGCGTTTCACCCGTTTGTCCACCCAAATGGCCACAAAAAATTAAACGTACCATACTAGGATAATCCCCTACCTCCCTGGCATGCCCTGGTCAATTTGTAGTCCACAACATGCTCGGACCTCAGGGTCACCCCTGAAACCGTGGGATTTAGCACACCGATTTGGCCTGAAAATGCTCGGTTTGCTCTTTTTTGCCAGTTTGTCGACCCAAACAGCCACAAAAAATTAAACGGACCACACTAGAACGATCCCCAACCTCCCTAGCATGGCTCGATCAATTTTTTCCCATAGCATGCTCGGACCCCGGTCCCACCCCCAAAACTATGGGCTAGAGCACACCGATTTGTCTCGAAAATGCCCCAAAAGCGCTGTTTCACCCGTTTATCCTCCCAAACGGCCATGAAAAATTAAACGAACCATACTGGGATGATCCCCAACCTCCCGGGCCCACCTCTAAAACCATGGGCTATAACACACTGATTTGGCCCGAAAAAGCCCCATTCGCGCTATTTCGCCCATTTGTCCACCCAAATGGCCATGAAAAATTAAATGGACCATACTAGGATGATTTCCAACCTCTCTGATATTCCCTGGTCTATTTTCAACCCTTAGCACGCCCAAACCCCGAACCCAACCCTAAAACCGTGGGCTATAGCACACCGATTTAGCCTAAAAATTTCCCGTTCACACCGTTTCGCTCGTTTGTCCACAAAAATGGCCATGAAAAATTAAACGCACCACAATGGGACGATCCCCAACCTCCCTGGAATGCCCTGATCAATTTTCGACCCACAGCATACCCGAAGCCTGGGCCCACCCACCAAAACTATGGACGATCCCCATTCGTGCTGTTTCACCCATTTGTCCACCCAAATGGCCATGAAAAATTAAATAAACCACACTAGAATAATCCCCAACTTACCTGGCATGCCCCATTCATTTTTCAGCCCACAGCACGCTCGGATCTCAGGCTTACCCCTAAAACCGTGGCTATAGCACACCGATTTGGCCTAAAAATGCCCTTTCACTTTGTTTCGCCTGTTTGTCCACCTAAATAACCATAAAAAATTAAATTGTCCATAGTGGGATGATCCTCAACCTCCCTGACATGCCCCAATCAATTTTCATCCCGCAGCATGCTCGAACCCCGAGCCTACCCCTGAAATCGTGGGTTATAAGATACATATTAGGTATGAAAATGCCCCGTTCATGCCATTTCGCTCGTATTACCACCCAAATGGTTACAAAAAATTAAAATGATCACACTGGGATGATCCCCAACCTCCCTGGCATGCCCTGGTCGATTTTCAACGGACAGCATGCCCGGACCCCAAGCCCACTCCTGAAATTATGGGCTATAGCACACCGATTAGGTCTGAAAATGCCCTGTTCGCTCCATTTTGCCCGTTTGTTTACCCAAATGGCCATAAAAAATTATACAGACCATACTAGGATGATCACCAAACTCCCTAGCACTCCCCGATTAATTTTTGGCCGACTACATGCACGAACCCCGGGCTCACCCCCAAAATCATGGGTTATAGCACACCATTTTGGCTTGAAAATACCACGTTCACGCCGTTTCACTCGTTTCTCAACCTAAATGGCCACAAAAAATTAAACAGACCACACTGAGATAATCCTCAACCCTCCTCATATGCCCTGGTTAATTTTTGGCCCACATCACGCCCAGACCCCGAGCCCACCCCTAAAATAGTGGGCCATAGCATACTGATTCAGCCAAAAAATGCATCGTTCGCGCCGTTTCACCTGTTTATCCACACAAATAGCCACAAGAAATTTAACATACCAAAATAGGATGATCCCCAACCTCCCTAGCATGCCCCGGTGGATTTTTGACCTACTGCACCCTAGACACCGGGCCCACCCTCAAAACCGTATCTATAGCATACTATTTAGCCTGAAAATGCCTCGTTCGTGTCATTTTACTCGTTTGTCCACCCAAATAGCCATAAAAAACTAAACGGACGACACTGGGATGATCATTTTAAGCCCACAGTATGGCCGGACCCAGGGCACACCCCCAAAATTGTAGGCTATAGTGCATCAATTTTTCACAAAATCGCCCCATTCGTGCTATTTCGCTCGTTTGTCCTCCAACGTAGCCACAAAAAAATTAAACAGACCATACTGGGATGATCCCCAACCTCCCTGGTATGCTCTGATCAAATTTCTACCCATAGCACTCCTGGACCCCGGGCCCACCCTAAAAATTGTGGGCTATAACATACTGATTTGTCCCAAAATGCCCCGTTTGCTCTGTATCCCCCGTTTGTCCACCTAAATGGCCACGAAAAATTAAAAAAACCATAGTGGGGTGTTCCTTAACCTCCTTAGTATGCCTCGATCGATTTTTATTCCACAGCACGATCGGACCCCAGGCTTACCCCCGAGACTGTGGGCTATAACACACCGATTAGGCCTGAAAATGCCCCGTTCACGCCATTTTGCATGTTTGTCCACCCAAATAGCCACAAAAAATTAAACGGACCACACTAGGATGATCCCCGACCTCCCTGGCATGGCATGGATGATATTTCGCCAACAGTATGCCCGGACCCTGAGCGCACCCACAAAACCGTGGGTTATAGCACACCGATTTAGCTCGAAAATGCCTCGTTAGTGGTGTTTTGCCTGTTTGTCTACACAAATGGCCACAAAATATTAAACAGAATGCACTAGGATGATCCCCAATATCCCTAGCATGCCCTGGTTGATTTTTGGCCCACCCATGAAATCGTGGGCTATAGCACACCGATTTTGCCAACAAATGCACCATTCGTGCCGTTTCGCCCGTTTGTCCCCCCAAATGGCCATAAAAAATTAAATGGACCACACTTAGATGATCTCCAACCTCCCTTGCATGACCTAGTTGATTTTCGACTCTCAGCATGCCCGGACCCTGAGCATACCCCTAAAATTGTGGGCAATAATACACCGATTTGGCCTGAAAATACACCGTTCACGTCGTTTCGCCCGTTTGTCCACCCAAATGGCCATGAAAAATTAAACGGACCACACTGGGATGATACCCAACATCCCTGGCACACCTAGTCAATTTTTTTCCAGCAGCACGGCCGACCCAGGACAGCCCCCAAAATCGTGGGCTATAGCACATTAATTTTTCCCAAAAATGCCTCGTTCGCGTCGTTTCGCCTGTTCGTCCTCCCAAATAACCACAAAAAAGTAAACGGACCACCCTGAGAATATCTCCAACCTCCCTGGCATGTTCTAGTCAAATTTTGACCCACAGCACTCCCGGACCCGGAGCCCACCCTCGAAATCATGGGCTAAGCACACCGATTTAGCTCAAAAATGCCCCGTTCGTGCCGTTTTGACCGTTTATCCACCCAAATGGCCATAAAAAAATTAAACAAATGAGAATAGGATGATCCCCAGCCTCCCTGGCAATCCCTGGTTGATTTTCGGCCCACACCATGCCTAGACCCCAGGTCCACCACGAAAATTATAGGCTATAGCACACCTATTTGGCCCAAAAATACCCCGTTCACGTCGTTTCGCCCGTTTGTCCACCCAAATGGCTACAATAAATTAAACAGACTACACTGAAATGATCCCCGACCTCCCTGTCATGCCCCGATCAATTTTTGTCCACAGCAATCCTGGAACCCGAATCCACCCCCGAGACCGTGGGCTATAGCACACCAATTTGGCTCGAAAATTCTCCGTTCGCACCGTTTCGCTTGTTTATCCACCCAAATGGCCACAAAAAATTAAAATAACCACACTAGGACAATTACCAACCTCCCTGGCATGCCCTAGTCAATATTTGGCCCACAGCATACCCGGACCCCGAGCTCACCCCCAAAACCATGGGCTATAGCACGCCGATTTGGCCCAAAAACGCCCCATTCACGCTGATTCGCACATTTGTCCACCCAAATGGCCATGAAAAATTAAACAGACCACACTAGGATGATTTCTAACCTCCCTGGCATGCCCCATTCAATTTTTGTCCCACAGCATGACTGGACCCCAAGCACACCCCCAAAATCGTGGGCTATAGCTCACCGATTCGACCCAAAAAAGCCTCATTTGTGCCGTTTTGCTTGTTTGTCCACCCAAATAGCCATGAAAAGTTAAACGGAACACACTAGGATGATCTTCAACCTCCTTGGCACACCTCGATCAATTTTTGGCCAACAGCACACCCGAACCCCAGGCCCACCCTCGAAATCATGGGCTTTAGCAAATTAATTTAGCCCCAAAAAAACCCCATCCGCGCTATTTGTCCACCCAAATGGCCACAAAAAATTAAATGAACCATACTGGGACGAGCCCTATACTCCCTGGCATGCCTCGGTCAATTTTCAGCCCACAGCACGCCCGAATCCTAGGCCCACCCCCGAAACTGTGGGCTATAGCAAACCGATTTGCCCTAAAAATCCCCCGTTCGTGTTGTTTGTCCACCCAAATGGAAATGAAAAATAAAATGGACAACACTGGGATGAATCCCAACATCCCTGGCATGCCCCGGTCGATTTTCAGCCCACACCACGCCCGAACTCTAGGCTCATCCCCAAAATCGTGGGTTATAGCAAGCTGATTTGCCCTAAAAATGCCATGTTCACGCCATTTGTCCACCTAAATGGCCACAAAAAATTAAATGGACAATACTGGGATGATCCCAAAGCTCTTTGGCATGCCCCGATCAATTTTTGGCCACCGTACACCTGGACCCCGGGCCCAGCCCCAAAATAGTAGGCTATAGGACACCGATTTAGCTCGAAAATGTCCCATACATGTCTCTTTGCCCGTTTGTCCACTCAAATGGCCACAAAAAATTAAAGGGACAACACTGGGACTATACCCAACCTCCCTGGCATGCCCCGATCAATTTTTAGCCTACAACACGGCCGAACCCCGGTCCCACCCCCAAAACTATCGATCTGGCCCAACAATGCCTCATTTGTAGCGTTTCGCTTGTTTATCCACACAAATGGCTACAAAAAATTAAATGTACCACACTCGGACAATCCTCAACATCCCTGGCATGCCCCAATTAATTTTTTCCTACAGCATGCCCGGACCCCAGGCCCACCCCCAAAATCATAGGCTAAAGCACACGATTTGGCCTGAAGACTCCCCTTTAGCGTCATTTTGCCTGTTTGTCTACCCAAATGGCCACAAAAAATTAAACGGACTACACTGGGATGATCCCTAATCTCTATGGCATGCCCTAGTCGATTTTCGGCCCTCATCACACCCAAACCCTGAGCCCACCCCCAAAATGATGGACTATAGCGCATCAATTTTTCTTGAAAATACCCCATTTGTGATGTTTTGCATCCTCCCAAATGGCCACAAAAAATTAAACGAACCATACTGGGATGATCTCCGACCTCTCTGGCTTATCTCAGTCAATTTTTAGCACACAGCATACCCGAACCCCAGGCCTACCCCTAAAACCGTGGGCTATATAGCACACCGATTTAGCCATAAAATGCCTCGTTCACACCGTTTCTCCTATTTGTCTACCCAAATGGCCATGAAAAATTAAACGGACAACATTAGGATGATCCCCAACCTCCCAAGAATACTCTGATCGATTTTCAGCTAGTAGCATGCCTGAATCCCAGGCCCACCCCGAGATCAAAGGCTATAGCACACTAATTGGCTTGAAAATGCCCCGTTCGAACTGTTTCGCTGGTTTGTCCACCCAAATAGCCATAAAAAAATAAATAGACTACACTGGGACTGTCCCCAACCTCCCTGGCATACCTCAATCAATTTTTGACCCAAAACACGCTTGGACCCCGGGCCCACCCCCGAAACCATCAGCTATAGCACATTGATTTGGCCCAAAAATGCCCTGTTTGCATCGTTTAGCCTATTTATCCACCTAAATGTACACGAACAATTGAACGGACCACACTGGGAGGATCCTAACCTCCCTGACATGGCTTGGTCAATTTTTAGACCTCAGAACGCTCGAACCCTAGGCCCACCACTAAAACCGTAGGCTATAATACACTAATATGGCCCAAAATCGCCCTATTTGTGCCGTTTCACCCGTTTGTCCATCCAAATGGCCATGAAAAACTAAACGGACCACACTAGGATGATCCCCATCCTCCCTGGCATGCCCTAATCAATTTACAACCCACAACACGCCTGAATCCCAGGCTCTCCCCCAAAATCACGGGCGATAGCACACCGATTTGGCCAAAAAATGCCACGTTCGCTCCTTTTGCCTGTTTTTCCACCCAAATGGCCACGAAAAATAAAACAGCACTAGATAATCCCCCACCTCCCTGGTATACCTCGATCAATTTTTAGCCAACAGCATGCCTGTACCCCGAGCTCACCCCGAAAACTATAGTCTATAGCACACCGATTAGGTTTGAAAATGCCCCATTCGTCATGTTTTGCCCGTTTGCCCACCCAAATGGCCATAAAAAATTAAACGAACCACTCTAGAACAATCCCCAACCTCCCTGGCATGGACCAGTCAATTTTTTGCCCACAGCACTCCCGGACCCTGGGCACACCCCAAAAACCTTGGTCTATAGTACACCGATTTAGTCCAAAAATGCCCCGTTCTTGCCATTTTTCCTATTTGTCTACCCAAATGGCCTCAAAATTAAACAGAACGCACTGGGATGATCCCTAATATCCTTGGCATGCCTCGGTTGATTTTGGCCCATAGCACACCTGGGCCCCAGACCTACACCCAAAATCGTGGGCTATAACACACCGATTTCGCTCGAAAATGCCCCTTTCATACCGTTTTGCCCATTTGTCAGCCCAAATAGCCACGAAAAATTAAACGGACTATATTGGAATGATCTCCAACCTCCCTGGCATGCCCCGGTCAATTTCAGCCTCCAGCAAGGTTGGACCCTGGGCCCACCCCTAAAACCATCCTCTATAGTACACGAATTTGGTTTGAAAATGCCCCGTTTGCGCCATTTCTCCCATTTGTACACCCAAATAGCTATAAAAAATTAAACGGACCACAATGGTACGATACTCAACATCCCTAGCATACCCCAATTGATTTTCATCCTACAGCACTGCCGGACCTTAGGCACACCCCCAAAATCGTGGGCTACAACATATCGATTATGCTTGAAAATACCCCATTCGCGTCGTTTTGCCCATTTGTCCACTCAAATAGCCACAAAAAATTAAATGGACCACACTCGATCCTAAACCTCCCTGGCTCACTCTGATTATTTTTTGACCCACAGTACACCTTGACCCTGGGGCCACCCCTAAAATCACGGGCTATAGCAAATGATTTGGCTCGAAAATGCCCCGTTCACGCTATTTCATCTGCTTGTCCATCCAAATGACCAGAAAAAATTAAACAGATCATACTGGGATAATTCCAACCTCCCTGGTATGCCCTAGTTGTTTTCCTCCCACAAAATGCCCAAATCCTAGGCCCACCCCCAAAATCATGGGCTATAGCACACCAATTTGGCTCGAAAATGCCCCATTAGCGCCATTTTGCCCGTTTGTCCACCAAAATGGCCACAAAAAATTAAACGAACCAATATGGGATGATCCCCAACTTCCCTGGCATGATCCAGTCTATTTTTGACCCACATCACGACCGGACCCCGTGCCCACCCCCAAAACCGTGGGCTATAGCACACCAATTTGGCCCAAAAATGCCTCGTTCGCACCGTTACGCCCTTTTGTCCACCCAAATGGCCACAAAAAATTAAATAGACCACACTGGGATGATCCTTAATCTACCTAGCATGCCCTGGTAGATTTTTGGCCCACAGAACGCTCGGAACCCATCCCACCCCTAAAATTGTGGGCTATAGCACATCGATTAGGCCTGGAAATGCCCCGTTCTCGCCGTTTCACCCGTTTGTCCACCCAAATGGCAACAAAACTTTAAACGGACCATACTAGGATGATCACCAACCTCCCAGGCATGCCCCGATCAATTTTTGGCTCCCAGTACGCTCAACCCTGAGCCCACCCCCTAGTTGTGGGCTATAGTACACCGATTTGCCCTGAAAATGCTCCGTTCGCACTATTTTGCCCATTTATCCTCCCAAATGGCCACAAAAAATTAAACAGACCATACTGGGACGATCCTCAACCCCCTGGCATTCCCCGATCGATATTTAGTCCATAAAACGCTTGGACCCCGGGCCCATCCCCGAGACCATGTTCTATAGCACACAGATTTATCCTAAAAATGCCCTGTTTGCGCCGTTTTGCCCGTTTGTCCACCCAAATGTTAATGAAAAATTACATACATCACACTGGGATAATCTCCAACTTCCTTGGCACGCCTCGATCAATTTTTGGCCCACAGCACGCCCGGACCCTGGGCTCACCCTTGATACCATGGGCTATAGCACACCAATTTGTCCCGAAAATATCCCGTTCATGCCGTTTTGACTGTTCGTCAACTCAAATGGCCACAAAAAATTAAACGGACCACACTGGGAGGATCCCGAAAGTCCTTATTATGCCCCAATCGATTATCTGCCCACAATACGCTCGAACCCCAGGCCTACCCCCAAAATCGTGGGCTATAGCACATCAATTTAGCCTGAAAATGCCTTATTCACGCTGTTTCACCCGTTTGTCCACCAAATGGCCATGAAAAATAAAACGGACCACACTTGGATGATATTCAACCTCCCTGATATGCCTCGGTTGATTTTTGACGCACAGCATGCTCTAACCCCAGTCTCACCTCCAAAACCATGGGCTATAGCACTGTGATTTGGCTAGAAAATGCCCCGTTCCTGTCGTTTCCCTCGTTTATCCACCCAAAAGCCCATCAAAAATTAAATGGACTACAATGGGATGATCCCCAACCTCCCTATAATGCCTCAGTTGATTTTTGCCTCACAGCATTCCCGAATCCCAAGCCCACCCCAGAGACCGTGGGCTATTGCATACCGATTTATCCCAAAATATCCCTTTCGCCCCGTTGTGCCCATTTATCTACTAAAATAGCCTCAAAAAATTTAACCAACTCCACTGGGACGATCCCCAACCTCCTTGGCATGACTTAGTTGATTTTCGCCCACAGCACGCCCGGACCCCGAGTCCACCACCGAGATCGTGGGCTATTGCACACCGATTTGTCCCAAAAATGCCTCGTTCGCATTGTTTTGCCCATTTGTCCACCCAAATGGCCATAAAAAATTAAACAGATCACACAGGGATGATCCCTAACCTCCCTGGCATGCCCCAGTTAATTTTCAGCCTATAGCACAACCGAACCCCAGTACCACCCCAAAAAATATGGGCTATAGCATGCCAATTTTGCTCTAAAGTGCCCCATTTGTACTATTTCGCCCGTTTGTTCACCCAAATGGCCACGAAAAATTAAATGAATCATAATGGAATGATTCCCAACCCCCCTGGCATGCCTCGATTGATTTTCAACCCACAACACGCCCAGACCCCGAGCACCCCCCGAAACCGTGGGGTCTAACTCATCGATTCAACTGAAAATTGCCCCGTTGATGTCGTTTCACCCGTTTGTCCACCTAAATAGCCACCAAAAATTAAACAGACCATACTGGGATGATCCTCAAACTCCCTGGCACGCCCTGGTCGATTTTTAGCACATAACACACCTGAACGTTGGGCCTACCCCCAAAATCATGGGCTATAGCACACCGATTTGGCCTAAAAATGTCTCGTTCGTGCCTTTTGTTCAACCAAATAGCCACGAAAATTAAACGGACCACACTGGGGAGATCCTCAACCTCCCTGGCATGCCCTGATTGATTTTTGGCCCACAGTACGCCCAGACCCTGGGCCCACCCCTAAAATCGTGGGCTATAACACACCGATCTGTCCTGAAATGCCCTATTTTACTTGTTTCGCCCATTTGTCCACACAAATGGCCACAAAAAATTAAATGGATCACATCGGGATGATCTCCAACTTCCCTTGCATGCCTTGATAAATTTTTAGCCTACAACGCACTCGAACTCTGGGTCCACCCTCGAAACACGGGGTTATACCATATCGATTTGGCCCAAAAATTCCCCATTCACGCTGTTTCACTTATTTGTCTACCCCAGACCACACTAGGCTAATCCCCAACCTTCCTGGTATGCCCCAATTAATTTTTGGCATATAGCACACCCGAGCCCTGGGCCTACCCCCAAAATCGTAGGCTATAGCACACTGATTTGGCTCGAAAATACACCGTTCGCGTTGTTTCATCCATTTATCCACCCAATTACCGCCAAAAATTAAACGACCCATACTGGGATGATCCCCAACCTCCCTGGCATACCCTAGTCGATTTTTTTCCCATGGCACGGCCGAACCTTAGGCTCACCCCCAAAATTGTAGGCTATAGCCCATCGATTTGTCTTGAAAATACCCCGTTCGTGCTGTTTCTCCAGTTTGTCCTACCAAATAGCCATTAAAAATTAAACGGACCATACTGGGATGATCCCCAACCTCCCTGGCATACCCCAATTAATTTTTGGCCCACAGCATACGCGAAACCTAGGCCCACCCCCAAAACCGTGTGCTATAACACACCGATTTGGCCTGAAAATGCCCTGTTTGTACCGTTTAGTCCGTTTGTCCACCGAAATAGCCATGAAAAAAATAAACGGACAATACTGGGATAATTCCTAACCTCCCTGGCATGCTCCGGTCAATTTTTAGCCCACAACATGCCCGAACCCCGAGCCCATCCTCAAAACCGTGGGCTATAGCACATCTATTTGGCTCGAAAATGCCCCATTCACACCGTTTCACCCGTTTGTCCACCGAAATAGCCACAAAAATTTAAACGGATCATACTAAGATGATCCCCAACCTCTGTGGAATGCCTTGGTCAATTTTTAGCCCACAGCGCACCCGAACCATGGGGCCACCCCCAAAACCGTGGGCTATAGCTCACTAATTTGGCCTAAAAATGCCCTGTTCATGCTGTTTTGCTCCTTTGTCCACCCAAATGGCCATGAAAAATTAAACAAACCACACTAGGACGCTCCCCAACCTTTCTGACATACATTGATTGATTTTCAGCTAACAGTACACCTGAACCTCAGGCCCACCCCCAAAACCATGGGCTATAGCACACCGATTTATCCTAAAAATGTCCCGTTCATGCCGTTTGCTAGTTTGTCCACCCAAATAGCCACAAAATATTAAATGGACCACACTGGATTGATCCTCAACATCTCTGACATGCCGTGGTCAATTTTCAGCCCACAGTACGCCCGGAACCTAGGCCCACCCCCAAAACTGTGGACTATAACACATTGATTTTGTCCAAAAATGCACCGTTTGTGCTGTTTTGCCCGTTTGTCCACCCAAATATCCACAAAAAAATAAATAGACCATACTGTGATGATCCCCAATCTCCCTGGTATACCCCAATCAATTTTTCATCCACAGCACGCCCGAATCTCGAGCCCATCCCCAAAATCATAGGCTATATCTCACTGATTTGGCCCAAAAATGCCCCATTTGTGTCGTTTAGCCTGTTTGTCCACCCAAATGGCCATAAAAAATTAAAAGGACCATACTGGGATGATCCCCAACCTTTCTGGCATGCCTTGGTCAATTTTTGTCCTAGAACACTCTCGGACCCCAGGCCCACCCCCAAAATTGTGGGCAATAGCACACCGATTTGGCTCAAAAATGCCCCGTTCGCGCCAGTTTACCCATTTGTCCACCCAAATATACATGAAAAATTAAATGGACTACACTGGGATGATCCTGATAACGCTCAAATTACACTTTAATTTAGTGCAAGGAAGTTGTTGTAAATGTATTTTCCCAACTTTGAAGTCGGGGTTGAATCCATAGGGAACAATGTGAGTGGCAATTAAACTAGTTTGAAACAAAAGCTACAAGTTAAATTCAAACAAATGATACGAAAAGACAAAATGGGGTTATTTGATAATTAGCAAATAATTGTTGGTCACTTTAGTTTTGGTGTTTGTAAATCAAGAATTTATGAAATAACTAGAATTATGTTCACTAGGGCTTCCGGTACATGACAGATGCTAAAAGTGGTTTAAGATTCTCACGGTGGGTAGGATAACGAGCTATCTTTATCAATGATATGCTTAAATGTCTCTCGACCTACTTAAGCATTTAATTCCCTAATCCTCTCGGACTTAGGGAATTTTTATTTATTGCCCAAATTTTACCTCAGGTTAACCAACCTTGTTATAACTCTGATTATTAAACGAAGTATTTTTATGTCCCTTTAAATAGTTTACCCTAAATAAGGAAATAAAATCAAGGTTATAGCTTTTTCTCAGAATAGACGACGACTATTGGTGACGCCTTATCAAGATTCTGAAGACTTATCAAGAATGTCGTCAGGTCTTCTTCAAATCTGCAGTAGTCCTGTCTTAGGTTAATGGCAACTTCTGACGGCTTATCAAGACTGTGAAGACTTATCAGAAATGTCATCACACGTTTGCTCCAATTCTTATGTCTTGCCTAAATCTGATGGCATTCTTGATGACTTATCACCATTATTATGGCATATCACAAAATTTTGTCGATTCTACCAGTTGGAACTTACTCCTTGTTTAAGGCTGACGATGGCCTTGATAGCCTATCACTGGGCTGACGACCTATCATGCATGTCGTCAGTTGTACTTTTCTTTTAATTGCTTCAGATTTTAGCATTTTTTGCTTCCATTATTATTGGTTCTCCATCATATCATCATTTACTGCAAAATCAAACATAAAACAATCAAAAATGACAAAAGATGCTCAAGACTTTGCAATTATTTAGAGTTAAAAGCCTCAAATATGTTAGCATCATCTCACACATCTGATACCCAACCTCCCTGGCATGCCCTGGTGGATTGTCGGCCCATAGCACACTCGGACCCCGGGCTCACCCCCAAAACCATAGGCTATAGCACACCGACTTGGCCCCAAAATACCCTGTTTGTGCCGTTTCGCTCGTTTGTCCACCCATATGGCCACAAAAATTTAAAAAGACCATACTGGGATGATCCCCAACATTCCTAGCATTCCTCAGTTGATTTTTGACCCACCACAAGCCCGGACCTTGGGACCACCCCCAAAACAGTGGGCTATAGAACACCAATTTGGCCCGAAAATGCTCCGATTGCACCGTTTTGCTCGTTTGTCCACCCAAATGGCCATGAAAAATTAAATTGACCATACTATGAAGATACCCAACCTCCTTATCCTACCCCAGTCAATTTATGGCATACATCGCGCCCGGACCCCATGCCCACCCTCAAACCCGTACGTAATAGCACACCGATTTGGCCAAAAATGCCCCAGTTGCGCCGTTTTACCCGTTTGTCCACCCAAATGGCCATGAAAAATTAAGCGGACCACACTAGGATGATCCCCAACCTCCCTGGAATGCCTCGGTCGATTTTTGGCCGACAGCATGCTCGGACCCTAGGCCCAGACCCAAAATCGTGGGATATAGCACACTAATTTGGCCTAAAAATAACCCATTATTGCTGTTTTGCCTGTTTGTCCACCCAAATAGCCACGAAAAATCAAAAATATCACACTGGGATGATCCCCAACCTCTCTGTTACACCCTGATCAATTTTCGGCCCACATGACGCCCAAACACTGGGCCCACCCTCGAAATCATGGACTATAGCATGCCAATTTGGCTAAAAAAATACCTCATTCATGCCATTTCTCCTTTTTGTCCATCCAAATATCCACAAAAAATTAAATGGAACTCACTTGGATGATCCTAACCTTCCAGGCATACCCCGGTTGATTTTCAACCCATAGCACGCCCGAACCCCAGGCCTACCCCCAAAACCATGGGCTATAGCACGCCTATTTGGCCTGAAAGTGCCCCGTTCATACTGTTTCACCCGTTTGTCTACCCAAATGGCTACAAAAAATTAAATGGACTATACTGGGACAATCTCCAACCTCCGTGGCATACCCTGATGAATTTTTGACCCACAGAATGCTCGGACCCCATGCCCACCCCCAAAACTATGGGCTATAACACACCGATTTGGCTCGAAAATGCCCTGTTCTCTCTGTTTCGCCCGTTTGTCCACCCAAATGGCCACGAAAAATTAAATAGATCACACTGGGATGATCCCAACCTCCCTGGTATATCCTAGTCAATTTATGTCCCACAGCATACCCGGACCCTGAGCTCACCCCCAAAACCATGGGCTATAGCGCGCCGATTTGGCTTGAAAATGCCCCATTCACGCTGATTTGCATGTTTGTCCACCCAAATGGCTACAAAAAATTAAAAAGACCAAACTAGGATGATTTCTAACCTCCCTGGCACACCCCGGTCTATTTTTGGCCCACAACACTCTCGGACCTCGGGACCACCCCCAAAACTATGGGCTATAGCACACAATTTGGCCTAAAAATGCACAATTCATGCTGTTTCACCCGTTTGTCCACCCAAATTACCACAATAAATTAAATGGATGATACCCTTAAATTATAACTCTAGGTCGCTGTCAAATATAGAACCCAACTAGGTTGGGTGTTGAATCCCATAGGGAATACTGAGCTCACTAAGTATTGTAATCGTTAATGGACTATTGATCAGATGTTCCTGAATAAGGTTTTTTTTTGGTTTTTAGCTTATAAAATAATTAATTGTAACAAGAGTATTCTAGCAAATGATTCTCTTTGTAATTCATAACTTTATAAGATTAAACAAACTAGGGATATGGTCACCAAAATGCTAGCACAATTCGGGTTGTGAATCACTTATGAGTTCCATTTAGCAAATTGAATTGCAAGAATGGCTGAGACCTATTCTTTATCCCTTAGTTTCTTAACCTAAGTGGACAGATTATCCTCTAATTCTCTCAAACTCAAAGGATGCATTGTTCTTTCAACCAAATTTCTTGTGTAAGCTAATTCTGTTAGGTCATTTGCCATTTCTCTAAAGGTTAAGGCCCTTATAATTCATGTAAAAACTTTTTTTCCCAACAAACACTTTCCTTTAAGACAAGTGATGTTCTTAGGCTCACTTGTAAAGTTTGCAACCAAGAAAAGTCATTAAATTAAAGAAAGGTTTATACAATATCATTCAGTCGTGGAACTAAATTTGATTCACAACCCATAGATGCTTTTCACATAAGGATCCCATAACCCTAGTTATGGGACCTTAGCCGCAAAACTCAATAGAAGAAGGAGAAATAATTCATGTATTATTCATAAATAGATTTAGAATTCACTTACAAAGAATCTCAAGAATCAGTTCTACAATCTTCAATAAACAATATTCAAAGCTAAAACTTCTCCAAGATCTCTGTCAATCCCTTTAAGTACTAGGTTACAAAGCGTTTCAATAGAAGATACGACTTGTAAAACATAAAAGGTAAGTCTCTTAACCCTAGAATTTGGTATTTATATGTTCCCAGATAAAAAAGGAATTTAAAATTTAAAAGCAGAAAAGCCGCGTCCAAGTTGTTGGTCCATATGGTGGTTCATCACAGTGTTGACAGTCCGCCATCTGGTCCGTCACTCATTTCTTCAAAATCGCAGCTTTTGGATAAGTCCTGACGGTGACACTGGTGGTCCATCGCAAGATTGATGGTCCACCATATTGATCATCACTAAGTCCTTCTGAGAGGTGGTTTCTGGATAAGGATTGACGGTGACACTGGTGGTCCATCGCATGACTGACGGTCCACCATGTTGATCGTCACTCTCTCTTTTCTGCTACTTTTTCTATTTTTCTTCTGTGGTTATCTCCTTTCACTGAAAGCACTAAAACTTTATTAAATAACACTTTGGTTGCTCATAAACATACAATTTTCCTAAGTAAATAATACTAACTATTCCATAAGATATCGGAACATCAACACCCTCAACTTAAGATAATTGCTTGTCCTCAAGTAACTCAGCACCTAACTGCACACATGAACAATAAAATGAAATGCAACCAACCATTGAAACATTTTGATGCAACTCTTCACTCATCAGTTCAATCAGATGCATTTAACACCTCAGGATTCTCACCTAGCATTGATAATAGTTCAACTCACAAATATGAATATTACATTCTACAGAAAATAGCAAAGTTTAGTGAAACTTTAGTTGCCCTCACAATAATGAAATCCACCACCCATTTTATGATGTAGACACAATCTAACTCTCACACTCACAAAGAAGGTACAACGAATAGTCTAAGTACCCATAGGTTTTCCCTAGCCATACAACACTTCCTCAAGGTTGACTCACTAGGATCAAAAAGGTCTTTTCAAGGCTTGCAATATGGTTTCGGGTCAGGTGGGGTATGCTCTTAGGTAAAGTGACTCATTGAGACTTAACTCTCCTTGACCTAGAATCTTTTCAACCTCAATTTGCAATTTTAGCATACATTTCTCCTTTCTTTATTACCCTCAACTCATGCTGAGGCAGTCAATGGCCAATTTTCTCTAATTAAATTCTAACTTACTTTCCATTTGGGTCTTTTCATTTTTGACATTAGCCACCCTCAACTTAGATGCTTTGTGTAAGTTGAAATGTACAATGCTTAGTATTTGGCCCAGGCTAGAGCTGAATGTTGAAGCTCTACGGAGAGTAACTAACAGTGATAGGATTTTAAAACGGGTTTCAAAGACATAAGATGGGTTCAAAGTACAAGGAGGACTGTTATCCTATCCTAATGACTCCCCTAGAAGACTGTATCAATGACTCAGGAAAGTTCTAGGCCTTAACCTATCAAATAACTGCACGTCAAACCTCACACCCACAGGCAACAAAATTAAACTTCCTTTGCAATTCTTGGAATGCTCATCGCATGTTTCATGCACCTCTTCTAGACTAATGCTAAATACATAATTAATGAGAGTTATATACACATGTTTACATGACAGAGTAAGTAATTATATACACCTGCTCAAAGTCTTATGCCAACATCATCCATTACCCATATTTACAATGAAGTACTAAAACAAAAACCCTCATATATGATCATTAAACACTAAACACATGTATTTACATCACAACTTGCAAAATTGAAATACAATAATAAAAACAACCTAGACATGCCATTTCTACTAGATAGTACATGATTGGATTTAGAATATCAACAACAACATCCAATCATAATGTAAATACACCCACCCCCACACAAAAAAATAAGCATTGTCGTCAAAGCAATGAATTACTGTACATGGTTGGAATGGGCTATTTACTTTACCTTCTATTCCTATGAGGCATCTGTCAGGTGGGGTGATGTTCTTGTGTCCTCCCCCTGCATAATGTTGGCTCCTATGGTAGTAGGAGCACTCACAACCTCAACTTCCACAGTTGGAGGAATCGTCTCCTGAACTGATCCTACACTTTGCCCCCTTTCTGGGGCAGCACTAGTAGAGACTCCTACTGCTTTATTTTTTGCCTCCCGTTGCTTTCTTTCAGCTTCTTTCCTTGACTTTTTTGTAGCTCTTTTTAGGTTATGCTGATCTAACTCTTCTGGTGACATGGCTTCTCTCTTCCTTCTTTTTTCTTCTTTCCTTACTGCTTTTCCATCTATTTGCTGCTTGCCTTTGTCTTTCACGGTTCTACCCATCAGCTCCAGAATGCCTTCCTCATCATCACTTACTATTAAAGTCAGGTCAAATGCAGGCGGCTATGACTGTTTCACCTTTAACTTAGCTATGTCAGCCTTTTCCTGCTCAAACTCTGCCATGAGCTTGGCAAGATCAGGGAGAGACAGTGAATCTAGACTTCTTGTTGATGTGGGCTTCCATGTTATCCATTCTAACTTGAATAGTTTGAAATGGCCTAACTGCTTCGGCCACAATTTCATCCACAAAAGGTTTGAAATCTCCAGCCTACTTTTCTAGCCATTTTTGAAAACGTTTTTGATTTTTCACCACCTTAACAAAATTCTGCTGGTTGAACCTGTATTCTGCAAACTCTACTCCACCAGAAAACTATGTAGAATCTGACCCTATAGATATGCCCTAAGGTACATAATGAGGTAGTACATATATGGTGATAGGTAAAGGCATAACTTCAGGCATTTCTGTGGTCTCGGGAACTGGTACAGACTGAGGCTGAATGCTAGAGGTTTGGTCACCCAAATTTCAAATTTCAATTTATTTTTCAACTTCTCAATGTCCTGCCTATGTGTAGCCTGTACTTTGTTATCAACCCCATGGATCAGCGGAACACCGGCTTGTTTGCATAACCCAATGACCAAATATAGGAAGGGTATAAAAGTGGTCACTTTATGTGCCTGCACGAACATCTCGTCTGCAATTAGCTGGCCAAAATCAATTTGTAGTCCTAAAACCAAACTGGCTACTTCTACTGCTCTGTGATCATCCAAGTTTCCATCTCCTTTTGTGGGCATTAACCTCAACCAAACAATATCCCACCAGAATTTAGCTTTAAAGCTAAGAGTGAACTTTGCAATGCGCTCTTTGGGATTAGTCAACCAGGAAGGATTTCCATCATCGATCAATAAAGAAGCGGCCTAACGTCTCTGACCAAAAATATTTCATATTCTATACTCAAAATCTAGGACAGTGGGTGGAGCCTCATATCCTGGCCCGAATAGCATTCTGTTAACTGTTTGGGATGAGATATCAACAGTGAACTCTCGAACTGGAACAGACTCCCTATTTGGTCTATTTGAGATTGGAGTCCCCTTTGGGCATTCAAATTTCACCAAACACAGATAATATGCAAAGAATTCTCTTACCCAATTCGGTTGTTACTCCCCTGGTGGTCTTCTCACCCATGCCATTCCATATTCGTTGAACCAGTTCTCTAATTTGGGATATTCATGAAGTTCTGTTGTCATAATCTGATGTTTTTCTATGAATAATCTTCTGATCCCTCGAGCTGTGGGTGTCAACCCATCATAGAACTCTTTTTGTGCTCCCTTTATCTACAACCTGATAGCCTCTTGAATCTGTGGATCCTTCTGACTAATAACATTATCACTCTCTAGTTCAGCTTCAGGATCAGTAACTTCCATTTGATCCTCCATAATAACCTTTTCAGTTTTACTCCCTACCGACAACGGTTGAGTTGCAGCAACAGTTGCCTCATCAGGGCTTGAACTTAAACTGCTAGAGGTACTCTCACTTTCCTCTTCAGACAGGGAGGGTATGAAAGCTTCCCTTTCATTTTGTCTGGTGTTGTAAGCCAGTGTGGATGCATTCCTATCTCATTGAGATCTTCCTCCTCTAGTTTATGGAAGTTTAGGAGCCATATCACCTGAAAACTACTTAAGAAACCAGTTTTGAATTCAAAAATAATCAAAATAGTGCAAAAGGTAGTCTGATAGTAGATTTGATGGTCTACCAACTCTGTCGTCAGCCCTTAAGCAGTGTTCCATAAAATCTTGAGTACTCTGACGGTAAACTTGGTGGTCCATCACAAAGTTGATGGTCCACCAAATCGACCGTCATGGCTTATACAAAAGGTGCATCTGCATTGAGTCTTTTGGAGATCAACTCGGTTGTCCATAACAAAGTTGATGGTTGACCAGTTTGACCGTTGCACCTTCATCTTCAGCCACAATTTTGTCTTCGACTAATCCATCTGAACTCACCTAACAAGTTAACTACGAAGAGAGAGTTCGAGAGATGAACATACCTCGATGTTGCAGTACTCTACTTGCTTGAGACTTTCAGATATAAAACTACTTACAACTTCTAGCACCTATGTTACTCTTTGATTTGTGATGGAGAGAAGAGAGGAATAAGTTGGTTTAAATAAGGCACAAATGGAGGAGATTAGAAGTCTCAGATGGGATAACTCCCTTCAGGTTCTTCGAATCTTGAGGGAGTGGAATAGGCAAAGGTCATGGAACGGTTACAATGAATGTACCCTCTCAACTTTATTCTTAAAATCTCACTTTGGGCTAAATACGGGATACTTATAAAGATTATCGGGTCAACCTGACCTAATTTAGAACTAGGGTTAAAGTGATGGTACACTTGATGGTCCATCACATGTTTGACGGACCACCACTCTGAACGTCAATCATCACCTGAGTTTGAATGTTTCTCTTTTGGTGTGACGGTAAGTGGGACAGTTCACCAAATATGTGATGGTCTACCAGTTTTACCGTCATTTCTTACCAGAATGTGGGTCACCAATCTTACTTCTCACGGCTGTTGTGATGTCCCACCAGGTTTGTGATGGTCCGCCATTCAGGACATCATGGCCTATCCAGTGAATGCATTTTCTTTCCAGTTCTTGACGGTTGGAGATGGTGGTCCATCAGGGAAGGTCCATCAAGTCATCCGTCACAATGTTCGTGTAGCTCAGATATATCCCCTATTTTCCCTTTTACTACATTTCTGGTCCTGCATACTTCACAAACATATCAAAATTGCACAAAAACATGAAATGGACTCTAACTATGGTTACAACAATATATTATGGGTTTCCTCCCACTAGCGCCTTATTTAATGTTGCGGCACGACTCAGGTGTCTCGAGTACTCAGACTTCATCAAGATAAAAGAAATCAACACTTCTTATCAAGTCTTTTAGACCAATATAAAGTTTAATTCTTTGCCCGTTTACTTTAAAGACACTACCATCTTCGTTTTCAAGCTCGACTACTCCAGATGAGTGGACTTGGCTGATTTTGAATGGACCAGACCACTTGGATTTCAACTTCCCTGGAAACAGTTTTAGTCTGGAGTTGAAAAGAAGTACTAAATCACCTTTCCTGAATTCTCTCTGTGCAATCCTTCGATCATGGTATTTATTCATCTTCTCTTTATACAAGTCTTCTCTTTCATAAGCCTTGAGATGGAATTCATCCATCTCATTTAGCTGTTCTAATCTTAGATCTGCTGCTTCCTTCCAATGCATATTAAGCCTTTTGAGAGCCCACAAGTCCTTATGCTCAAGCTTAATTGGTAAATGACATGCCTTCCCAAAGACTAGCAAATATGGTGACATGCAAATTGGTGTCTTAAAAGCAGTTCGATATGCCCACAAGGCATCATCAAGCTTTCAAGACCAATCTTGCCTATTAGCATTCACAGTTTTTGCGAGAATGACCTTAATCTCATGATTCAACACCTCCACTTGCCCACTAGTTAGTGGGTGATACGGAGTTGCTACTCGGTGTTGTTTTACTCCATACTTCACCAAAATAGCCCTAAAAACTTTATTGCAGAAATGGGATCCCCCATCACTTATGATTATTCTTGGTACTCCAAAACGGACGAATATGTTCTTCTTCAGAAATGCCATAACTCTTTTTTCTTCATTGCCAGCAAAAACAACAGCTTCCACCTATTTTGGGACATAGTCCACAGCCACTAGGATGTATTTTAACCCATATGAGCTTACAAACAGGACCATAAAGTAGATGCCTTATACATCAAACAACTCTACTTCCATCATCTTAGACATCGTCATCTCATGGCGTTTAGAGATTGATCCTTGTCTCTGACATTGATTGCATCTACGAGCAAACTCATGTGTATCTCTGAATAGTGTAGGCCAATATTAGCCACTCTGTAATACTTTCTAAGTAGTCCGGTAACCTACATAATGACCACCAATAGGTGAAGCATGGCATGCTTCCAAAATACTCAGCATTTCTACTTCTGGGACACAACGTCTAATAATACCATCTGCAAATCGCCAAAAAAAGTAGGGCTCGTCCCAGAAATATTGGGTCACATCATGAAGGAACTTTTTCCTTTGGTAAAAGGAAAGATTATCCGGCATCACCTCACTTACCACGTAGTTTGCAAAATCAGCATACCAAGGTATCTGCTCGAGCTTCACAGCTAGTATCTTCTCATCCAAAAAAGAATCATTAATATCTAACTCATCCTTGATTGCTTGGTCGCCTTCAAGTCTGGATAAGTGATCTGCCACTTGATTTTCACATCCCTTACAATACTTGACCTCAAAGTCAAATTCTTAAAGAAATAACACCCACCGGATCAATCTCGGATTTGTATCTTTCTTTGCTATTAAATACCACAGAGCTGTATGATCCGTGTGGACCACCACCTTGGACCTTAGTAAAAACGCTCTGAATTTCTCAAAAGCATAGACTACAGCCAGGAGCTCCTGTTCAGTGATGGCGTAGTTCTTTTGAGCTCCATTTAGGCTCTTTCTGGAATAATAGATTGGACGAAACAACTTATCCTTCTTCTGCCTCAACACAGCTCCAAGCGTCACTCCGCTAGCATCACACATTAGTTCAAACGGCTTTGTCCAGTCAGGAGTAATAATAATTGGAGCCTCTACTAATTTCATCTTAATGCATTCGAACTCCTGTCTCCAGTCATCATCAAAAGAGAACTTGGCCTCCTTTTTAAGAAGTTTCCATAATGGGTTTGCAACCTTTGAGAAATCTTTTATAAATCTGCGATAGAATCCTGCATGGACAAGAAAGCTACGCACCCCTTTTACTGAGATGGGTGGAGGTAGTTTATCAATGACCTCAACCTTGTCCCTATCCACCTCAATACCTTTCGCAGAAATTTTATGACCGAGAACAATGCCTTTCTTCACCATGAAGTGGCATTTTTCCCAGTTAAGGACCAAATTAAACTCTTCACACCGTTGTAATGCTTGACTTAGATTCAGCAAGCACAAGTCAAAGGAATCTCCAACCATTGAGAAGTCATCCATGAACACCTCCAAGGTGTCCTCAACTATATTAGAGAAGATCGACATCATGCACCTTTGGAAAGTGGCCGGTGTATTGCATAAACAAAAAGGCATCCTTTTAAAAGCAAATGTGTCGTATGGGCACGTGAACGTTGTCTTCTCCTGATCTTTAGGGGCAATGGAGATCTGGTTATACCCCAAATAACCATCCAAGAAGTAGTACCAACCCCTTCCTACCAATTGATCAAGCATCTGATCCATGAATGGCATCGAAAAGTAATCTTTTAGTGTCCATGAGTTGAGCTTTCGGTAATCCATACACACCCTTCACCCAGTGACATGCCACTACTGTCATGCCCCCTTTATTGGGCATGCACTGTACAGGGCTCACCCACTTACTGTCTGATATCAGATACACCAACCCTGTATCTAACCACTTGATGATTTGGTTCTTCACCACTTCTTGCATAGGTGGGTTCAGGCGATGCTGATGCTCAATAGTAGGCACACATTCTTTCTCTAGCTGAATCTTATGCATACATATGCCAGGAGGGATACCAATGATATCTACAATAGTCCAACCAATAGCTCTCTTATACCTCTTAAGAATAGAGATGAGAGCTTCCACTTGTTGTTCTCCCAGATCGACAGCAATAATAATCGATAGTGTATTTCCACTACCCAAGAATACATACCTGAAATGACTGGGTAACTCTTTCAATTCTAATACCGGTGGATCTTCAATAGATGGCTTCGTCGGTGGTGAAGGTCGATTCATAAGGTCAAGATCAAGCTTATTAGAGGCATAAGAGTACGACCCCATTCCTATCAAAGCACAGAAAGTCTCTTCGTACTCCTTAATATCCTTACGATCAAAATTCATAAGCACAACAGCTAATGGATAAACAGCAAGCTACTATTCTATAGATACTTCTTTCTCATCCTCATAATATACATCAACTATGGAGAACACACTTATTTCTTTATGTTTCTTCATTGATTTGCATACATCAAAACGTATCACTTCATCATTCATCAAAAATAAGATCTCATTAGCCCGTAAATCAATCAGTACACTTTTGGTTGTGAGGAAAGATCGACCCAAGATTATGGGCACCTTTAAGTCCACCTCGTAATCCAAAATGACAAAATCCGCAGGGAAAATGAAGGTAGCCACCTTCACCAATACATCATACAGAATACTAATAGGTCATTTTACACACCTATCTGCCATCACAAGCCATATATTAGTTGGTGTAGGATCTCTCAAACCCAGCTTTTTATAAATGGTTAGCGGCATCAGATTAATGCTATCCCCTAGATCACATAAAGCCTTAGCAAATTCCAAAGACCCGACCCAACCGTGCAAGGAATAGTGAAAGCTCCCGGATCTGCCTTCTTCTGTACTAAGGACCTTGTGGCAATACTGCAATGATGGAAATTATCTGCCGGTTATAGCTTTTTTCCCTTTTATTTTTCAAGAGGTCCTTCATGAATTTGATATACCCTAGCATTTGCTCCAGTACCTCTACTAAAGGCAAATTTATAGTCAGCTGCTTTAGCATTGCCATGAATTTACTAAACTTTATGTCATCAACCTTCTTTTTTAGTCTCTGAGAAAAGGAGGGTGGTGGTTTTGGGAGAGTTTTCTCCACCACTTTCTTTTCCTTTTTTTTCTCTTCTTCAAACTCATCAGACTACTGACAGTTGGGTGTAGCATCATGAATAATCTCATCAGGGTTTTCAGCTTCTATGGGATAATCACAATCTACTTCATCAACACTCTCTGCTACACTATCAACCACAGGCTTACCCAAAGATGGGTTTACCAGCACCTTACCACTTTGGTGGTAATTGTCATACACGACCCATACTTCCTTGGATTTTGCATTGTGTCACTTGGTAGAGTGCCAGCCTTCCTTTGATTAAATGTCATAGACAGTTGACTCATTTGCTGCTCCAACTATTTTATTAAAGTGGAATGCAAATCAACCAATTGATTCATCGAAGATAGATCATTTTTTACCTTAGCTACTCCCGTGTTGGTTGCCTCTACTCCCGTCAACAGCTTAGCCATCATGTCCTCCATGGACATCTTCGCAGAGTTAGATGCAGCAGCCTCACGATTCCTAGAAGGAACATACAAACCATTCCTGTCATTCTTATTCTTCCAATTTCCTTGGTCTCGGTCCTTGTATTCGAATTTTTCATAGTAGTTCTGACCCTGGTTTCCTTGGCCATTGCCTTGGAAACCCCCCTGATTATTCAAGTAATTTTCTTCTTTCTCAGAGTCAGAGTCAGCTCTTCCCTATGATGCAATAACTTTAACCTTCTCTGTCTTTCCTGATAATAAATGCTTAGTAAGAAGGTCCATCTGTGTTTTTATGTGAGCCATATCTTGGTCACTTTCCTCCTCGCTACGCCTCTGTTCTGCAGTCATACTAATAGATACAGTACAGCTTGCTACCTCAGAATCCCTGGTATGCCAAGCTCTACGCTGCTTTGTCATACGATCCAGCATCTCAGACACCTTAAGAAAAGTGAGGTCCATGAATGACCCACCCGTAGCATAATCCACTACTAGCTAAGTCACAAAATTCAAAGCCCTATATAATATCTCTTTCATGTGGATGTTGGTCATCTGATGATTCGGGCACTGTGTGAGCTTCTTTTTGAACCTTTCCAAAGTTTCATTAATAGCTTCAGTTGGAAGCTGCCTAAAATTACTGATTTCATCTCTTAACTATGCCCTCTTGGACGACAGAAAGAACCTTTCTAAGAAAGCATCTTTCAATTGCCTATAATTTGTAATAGAGTCGGGGGTTATCCCATTCAACCATAACGTTGCTTCTCCAGAAAGAGACAACGGGAATAATCATAGCCGAATAGCATTTTACCCAACTCCCAGATTGTCAAACGACTTGTATGTTGAGATGAAGTTGATCAAATGTGTATTCGGATCATCACCAGCAAGTCCACCAAATAATCCCCTTAGATGCAACAACTGGATCATCATACTTGTAATATTAAACTTGGCTCCGGGTACAAAGGGTGGAGGAATAATAGCCCCTGTGGCACCAGCCCCATCTAACTTTTCATCATCATCATAAAGAGCAAACTGAATAGCTCGGCGTTAGGGTCTCATTCTAGCCTGGCAATTTCTGTTGACATTCCTGTTCACTGGTGAAACTTCATCATCTGCACGCCTTGGATTTAGTAACTCATCATTGCCTAGGTCTTCATCATCTGAGTTTAACTCCCAACCAGCATTATCAGCATTCTGCTGGTTTACTTGAGCGGCAGCCTGCTCCTGCTGAGCAGCTACCCTTTCTGGGTCCCGTTTACCATCCATTCTGCCAATAAGATGTGGTTCAGGATTAATAGGTAATAATGGTTGACCCGATCTTCATGTACTTGTCATGCAAGACACTCAACCTGTATGAAACAAAAACAACAAACAAAAAGTAAAATTTAGGAATCTTTGACCAAATGATCGATTAACAATCACAAACTTAGTTGACAACCGTATTCCCCGGCAACGGTTCCAAAATCTGATACGCCCAAATTACAACTCGCATTAGAAAGTGCAAGCGATCGCTGTCAAATATAGAACCTAACTAGGTTGGGTGTCGAATCCCACAGGGAATACTATGCTCACTAAGTATTGTAGTCGTTAATGGACTGTTGATCAGAGGTTCCTGAATAAGGGTTTTTTTTGGGTTTTAACTTATAAAATAATTAATTGTAACAAGAGTATTCTAGAAATTAATTCTTTTTGTAATTCGTAACTTTATGAGATTAAACAAACCAAGGCTATGGTTACCAAAATACTAGCACAATTTGGGTTGTGAATCACCTATGAGTTCCATTTAGCAAATTCAATTGCAAGAATGGTTGAGACCTATTCTTTATCCCTTAGTTTCTGCACATAAGTGGATAGATTATCCTCTAATTCGCTCGAACTCAAAGGATGCATTGTTCTTTCAACCAAATTTCTCATGTAAGCTAATCCTGTTAGGGTATTTGCCATTACTCTAAAGGTTAAGGCCCTTAGAATTCATGTAAACACTTTATTTTCCCAACAAACACTTTCCTTTCAGACAAGTGATATTCTTAGGATCACTTTTCAAGTTTGCAACCAAGAAAAGTTGTTAAATTGAAGAAAGGTTTATACAATATCATTCAGTCGTAGAACTCAATTTGATTCATAACCCATAGATTCTTTTCACATTAAGGATCCGATAACCCTAGTTATGGGACCTTAGCCGCAAAAGTCTTTAGAAGAAAGAGAAATAATTCTTGTATTATTCATAAATAGATTTAGAATTCACTTACAAAGAATCCCAAGAATCAGTTCTAGAATCTTCAATAAACAATATTCAATGCTAAAACTTCTCCAAGATCTCTATCAATCCCTCCAAGTACTAGGTTACAGAGTATTTCAATAGAAGATGCAACTTGTAAAAGATAAAAGGTAAGTCTCTTAACCCTAGAATTTGGTATTTATATGTTCCCAGATAAAAAAGGAATTTAAAATTTAAAAGCAGAAAAGCCGCGTTCAAGTTGACGGTCCATATGGTGCTCCGTCGCAGTGTTGACGGTCCACCATCTAATCCGTCACTCATTTCTTCAAAATCGTAGCTTCTGGATAAGGCTTGACTGTGACACTGGTGGTCCATCACAAGATTGACGATCCACCATGTTGATCATCACTAAGTCCTTCTGTAAGGTGGTTTCTGGATAGGGATTGACGGTGACACTGGTGGTCCATCGCACGACTGACGGTCCACCATGTTGATCGTCACTCTCTCTTTTCTGCTACTTTTTTCAATTTTCTTCTGTGGTTATCTCCTTTCACTGAAAGCACAAAAAAACTTTATTAAATAACACTTTGGTTGCTCGAAAACATACAATTTTCCTAAGTAAATGATGCTAACTGTTTCGTAAGATACTGGAATATCAACGGACCACACTAAGATTATCCCCAACTTCCCTGACCCCGATCAATTTTCAGCCCATAGCATGCCAGTACCCTAGACCCAACCCCAAAAACGTTGGCTATAACACACAGATTTGCATGAGAATGCGCCGTTCATGCCATTTCGCACGTTTGTCAACCCAAATGGCCACGAAAAATAAAAAGGACCACACTGGCACATTCCCCAACCTCCTTGGAATGCACCAGTTGATTTTTTTCTCAGAACACACCTAAAACCCGGGCCCACCCCAAAAATAGTGGGCTATAGTATGCCGATTTAGCCTGAAAATGCCCCGTTCATGCCATTTTGTCTGTTTGCACACAAAAATGGCCACAAAATATGAAACGGGCCATACTGGGATAATCCTTAATCTCCCTGGCATTCCCCAATTGATTTTTGGCCCACATCACGCATTAAAACGGGGCCCACCCCCAAAATCGTAGGCTATAGCACATCGATTTAGCCCGAAAATGCCTTGTTCATGTTGTTTCGCTCGTTTGTCCACTCAAATAGCCACAAAAAGTTAAACGGACCACACTAGGGTGGTCACCAACCTCCATGGCATACCTCGATTGAGTTTTGTCCCATTGAAGGCACGGACTCAAGGCCCACCCTGAAATCGTTGGCTATAGTACACCGATTTGGCCCAAAAATGCCCCATTCGTGCCGTTTTGCCCGTTTGTCCACCCAAATAGCCACAAAAAATTAAACGGACCACACTGGAACAATCCCCAACCTACCTGTCACACCTCGATAAATTTTTGACCTACGGCATGCCCAGACCCCAGGCCCACCTCTATAACCATGGGCTATAGAATACCGATTTGGCCAAAAAAATGCCCCGATCGCACTGTTTGTCCACCCAAATAGCCACAAAAATTAGACAAACTATATTGGGATAATACCTAACCACCCTGGCATGCCTTGGTCTACTTTTGTCCCACAGTACGCCAGGACCCCGAGCCCACCCTTAAAATCGTGGCCTATAGCACATCGATTCTGCCTGAAAATGCCCCATTTGCATCGATTAGCCTGCTTGTCCACCCAAATGGACACAAAGATTAAATGGACCATACTGGGATGATCCCCAATATCTCTATCATGCCTCTGTCGATTTTTGACCCACAACACACTTGAACCCTGGGCCCACCACCAAAACAATGGGCCATAGCACACCAATTTGGCCTAAAAATGCCCTGTTCGAGCTGTTTAGCCTGTTTGTCCACCCAAATGGCCATGAAAAATTAAACTTACCATACTGAGATTATTCCCAACCTCCTTGGCATGCCCCGATCGATTTTTGGCCCACAGCACGCCCGGACCACGGGGCCACCCCCAAAATCATGTGCTATAGCACATTGATTCTACCCGAAAATACGCCGTACACGTTGTTTTGCCTGTTTATCCACCCAAATGATCATGAAAATTAAATGAACCACACTGGGATGATCCCCAACCTCCATGGAATGCCCCGGTAATTTTTGACCTACAGCACGCCCGAACTCTGGACCCACCCCCAAAACTATGTTCTATAGCACACTGATTTAGCCCGAAAACATCCCATTCGAGTCGTTTTGCCTGTTTGTCTATCCATATGGCCACGAAAACTTGAAAATACCATACTGGCAATAGCCCCAACCTCCCTAGAATGCCCCAATCGATTTTTGGCCCACTGCACGCCCGAACCCCGGGCCTACTCCCAATATTGAGGGCTATAGCACATCAATTTTGCCCAAAATGCCCCATTCATGTCGTTTAGCCCGTTTGTCCACCTAAATGGCCATAAAAAATTAAAAGAACCATACTAGGATGATCCCCAACCTCCCTGTCATGCCCCAGTCAATTTTTGGCCTTCAGTACGCTCGGACCCCGGGCCCACCCCCAAAACCGTGGGCTATAGCACACTGATTTGACTTGAAAATGTCCCGTTCGCGCTGTTTCTCTCATTTGTCCTTCTAAATAGCCACAAAAATTTAAACGGACTATATTTAGAAGATCCCCAACCTGAATGGCATGCCCAGTTGATTTTTAACCCACAACACGCCCGAAACGTTGGCTCACCCCTAAAATTGTGGGCTATAGCACACCAATTTATCCCAAAAATGGCACATTTGCGCTGTTTCACCCGTTTGTCCACCCAAATGGTCATGAAAAATTAAACTGACCATACTGGGATGATCCTCAACCTCCCTGGCATGCCCCGGTTGATGTTCGACCCACAAAACGCCTCGACCCTGGTCTCAACTCAAAAATCGTGGGCTGTAGCATACCAATTTGGCCCAAAAATGCCCCATTCGTAGTGTTCCACTCGTTTGTCCACCTAAACGGCCACCAAAAATTAAACGGACCACACTTGGATGATCCCTAACCTCCCTAGCTTGCCACGGTTAATTTTTTGCCCACAGCACACCCGAATCCCGAGCGCACCCCCAAAAACGTGGGCTATAGCACACCAATTTAGCCCTAAAATGCCCCATTTGTACCGTTTCATCCGTTTGTCCACCCAAATGGCCACAAAAAATTAAACGTATCACACTGGGATGATCCCCAACCTCCCTGGTATGCCTCGGTCAATTTTTAGCCCACAGTACACCCGAACCCTGGGCCCAAACCCAAAACCGTGGGCTAAAGAACACCGATTTAACTTGAAAATGCTGTGTTTGCATCGTTTTGCCTATTTGTCCACTAAAATAGCCACAAAAAATTAAACGGACCACACTAGGATGATCCCCAACCTCCCTGACATTCCTTAGTTGATTTTCAGTCCATAGCATACCTGGAGCCTGAACCCACCCCCAAAATTGTAGGCCATAGTGCACCAATTTGGCTCGAAAATGCCCCGTTTGCACTATTTTGACCGTTTGTCCACCCAAATGGCCACGAAAAATTAAACAGACCATACTGGGATGATCCCCAACCTCCCTTGCATGCCTTGATAAATTTTTGGCCCAAAGCATGCCCGAACCCCGAGCCCTGCCCCGAAATCGCTTGCTATAGCACACCGATTTGGCCCAAAAATTCCCCGTTCGTATTGTTTCACCCGTTTGTCCACCTAAATGGCCATGAAAAAAATTAAAAGGACCATACTAGAACAATCCCCAATCTCCCTGGCATGCCTCGGTCAATTTTCAGCCCACAACATGCCCGAAACCTAGGCCCACCCTCTAAACTGACCACACTGGAATGATCCCCAACCTCCCTGGCATGCCCCGATCAATTTTTGGCCCACAGTATGCCTGGACCTACCCTCAAAACTGTAGGCGATAGCACAGCGATTTTTCCTAAAAATACCCCATTCGAGTCGTTTCGCCAGTTAGTCCACCCAAATGGCCGCGAAAAATTAAATGGACCACACTGGGATGATCCCCATCCTCCCTAGCATGCCCCAATAAATTTTTGGTCTACCACAAGCCCGGACCTCGGGCCCACCCCTAAAACCGTGGGCTATAGCACATCGATTTTGTCCAAAAATGCTCCGTTCGAGACATTTTACCCGTTTGTCCACCCAAATGGCCATGAAAAATTAAACGGACCGCATGGGATGATCCCTAACCTCCCTAATATACCCCGGTTAATTTTTGGCCTGCAGCACACCCAGACCTCGGGCTCACCCCCAAAACCGTGGGCTATAGCACACCAATTTGGCGCAAAAATGCTCCGTTCGCTCTGTTTACCCCATTTGTCCACCCAAATGGTCATGAAAAATTAAACCAACCATAATGGGATGATCCCCAACCTCCTTAGCAAGACTTGATTAATTTTCATCCCACAACACACCCGGACCCTAGGCTCACCCCCAAAACCGTGGGCTATAGCACACCGATTAGTCCTGAAAATACCCCGTTAGCGCTATTTCGCCCGTTTGTCCACCCAAATAGCCATAAAAAATTAAACGGACCACATTGGGATGATTGCCAACCTCTCTTGCATGGCCCGGCCAATCTTTAGCCCACGGCATGACCGGACACTAGGCACACCCACAAAACCGTGGGCTATAGCACACCGATTAGATTCGAAAATGCCCCTTTAGCGCCATTTTGCTTGTTTGTTTACCCAAATAGCCACAAAATATTAAACAGAACACACTGGGATGATCCCGGACATCCCTCACATGCCTTGGTTGATTTTTGGCCCACAGCATGCTTGGATCTAGGGCCCACTCCCTAAACGTGGGCTATAGCACACTGATTTTGCCAAAAAAGGCACCATTCGTGTTGTTTCGTCCGTTTGTCTACCCAAATAGCAATAAAAAGTTAAATGGACCACACAGGGACGATATCTAACCTCCCTGACATGCCCTGATTGATTTTTGGCTCTCAGCACGCTCAGACCCCGAGTATACCCCCAAAACCATTGGCTATAGCACACCAATTTGGCCTAAAAATGCACCATTCGTGCCGTTTCGCCCATTTGTCCACCTAAAAAGCCATGAAAAATTAAACGGACCATACTGGATGATACCTAACACCCCTAGAATACCCCAATCGATTTTTGGTCCGCAGCACGGCCGGACCCAGGGAACACCCCCAAAATTGTAGGCTATAGCACATCAATTTTGCCCAAAAATGCCCAGTTCACGCCGTTTCGCTCATTTGTCCTCCCAAATAGCCACCAAAAATTTCAACAAACTATACTGAGATGATCCCCAACCTTCCTGGAATGCTCAGATCAAATTTTGACCCATAGAACTCCTGGATCCCGAGCCCAACCTCAGAATCGTACGCTATAGCATACTGATTTGGCCCAAAATGCGCCGTTCACTCTGTTTCCCCTGTTTGTCCACCTAAATGGCCAAGTAAAATTAAATGAACCACAGTGGGGGGTTCCCTAATCTCCTTGGCATGCCTCGATCGATTTTTATCCCACAGCACGATCAGACCCCAGGCTCACCCCCAAAACTATGGGCTATAGCACATCGATTAGGCCTGAAAATACCCCGTTCGCACCATTTTGCACGTTTGTCCACCCAAATAGCCTCAAAAAATTAAATGGACCACACTGGGATGATCCCCAACCTCCCTGGCATGGCCTAACCAATTTTTGGCCCTCAGCACGCCCGGACCCTGGGTACACCCAAAAAGCCGTGGGTTATAGCACACTGATTTGGCCTAAAAATGCCTCGTTAGCACCGTTTTGCCTGTTTGTTTACCCAAATGGCCACAAAATATAAAACAGAATGCACTGTGATAATACCTAACACC
>NC_061113.1:236012085-236187546 GCF_002878395.1 Capsicum annuum
GGTCAATTGTTTTCCTACATTACGCCCGGACCCTGGGCACGCCCCAAAAACCGTGGTCTATAGCACACCGATTTAGCCTAAAAATGCCCAGTTCTCGCCGTTTTGTCTGTTTGTCTACCCAAATGTCCACAAAATTAAATGGAATACATTGGGATGATCCCCAATATCCTTGGTATGCCCCAGTCAATTTTGGGCCCACAGCACGCCTAGCCCCAGACCTACCCTTAAAATCGTGGGCTATAGCACACCGATTTTGCCTGAAAATGCCCCATTCGCACCATTTCGCCCATTTGTCCACCCAAATGGCCACAAAATATTAAACGGACCACACTGGGATGATCTCCAACCTCCCTGGCATACCCTGGTCAATTTTCAGCCTCCAACAAGGTTGGAACCTAGGCCCACCCCTGAAACCGTGCTCTATAGCACAACAATTTTGCCTAAAAATGCCCCGTTCACACCGTTTTACCCGTTTGTACACCCAAATAGCCATAAAAAATTAAACGGACTACACTGGTATGATACCCAACATCCCTAGCATACCCCGGTTGATTTTTGGCCTACAACACCGCTGGACCCAGGGCACACCCCCAAAACTGTGGGCTACAGCATATCGATTATGCCTGAAAATACCCTGTTCATGCCATTTTGCCCGTTTGTCCTCCTAAATAGCCACAAAAAATTAAATGGACCACACTCGATCCCCAACCTCCCTAGCACACTTCGATTAATTTTTGACCCATAAAATGTTCGAGCCCCGAGGCCACCCCCAAAATCATGGGATATGGCAAATGATTTAGCTCGAAAATGTCCCGTTCACATCGTTACGTCCGTTTGTCCATCCAAATGACCACAAAAAATTAAACAGATCATACTGGGATGATCCCAAACTTTCCTGGCATGCCCTGGTTATTTTTGACCAATAGTACGCCCAGAACCAGGGCCCACCCCCAAAACCATGGGCTATAGCACACCGATTTGGCTCAAAAATGCCCCGTTCGTGCCGTTTTGCTCATTTGTCAACCAAAATGGCCACAAAAAATTAAAAGAACCAATATGGGATGATCCCCAACTTCCCTGGCATGACCCAGTCTATTTTTGACCCACAACACGCCCGGACCCCTACCCACCCCTAAAATTGTAGGCTATAGCATACCGATCAGGCCCGAAGATGCCCTGTTCCCGCCGTTTCACCCATTTGTCCACCCAAATGGCCACAAAAAATTAAACGGACCATACTGGGATGATACCTAACCTCCAAGGCATGCCCCAATCAATTTTTGGCCCCCAGTACGCTCGAAACTTGAGCCCACCCCTGAGCCATGGGCTATAGCACACCAATTTACCCCAAAAATGCCCCGTTCGCACTGTTTTGCATGTTTATCCACCCAAATGGCCACCAAAAATTAAACAGACCATACTGGGATGATCCCCAACCTTCTTGGCATGCCCCGATCGATATTCAGTCCACAACACGCCTGGACCCTGGGCCTATCCCCAAGAGCATGTTCTATAGCACACTGATTTGGCCTGAAAATGCCCTGTTTCCGTCGTTTCACCCGTTTATCCATCCAAATGTACACAAAAAATTACATAGACCACAATGGGATGATCTCTAACTTCCTTGGAATTCCCTAATCGATTTTTGGCCTACAGCACTCCTGGACCCTAAGCTCACCCCCGAGACCGTGGGCTATAGCACATCGATTTTTCTCGAAAATAACCCGATCATGCTGTTTTACCTGTTCGTCCACCGAAATGGCCACAAAAAATTAAAAGGACCACACTGGGACTATCCCCAATGTCCCTTCCATGCCCCAATCAATTATCTGCCCATAATATGCTCGGATCCCGGGCCCACCCCCAAAACCGTGGGCTATAGCATATCTATTTAGCCCGAAAATGCCTTGTTTATGCTGTTTCGCCCGTTTGTCCACCCAAATAGCCACAAAAAATTAAACGGACCATACTGGGATGATCCCCAACCTCCCTGGCATGCCTCGATCAATTTTTGGCCCACAACATGCTTGGATCCCGGTCTCACCCCCAAAACCGTAGGCTATAGCACAGTGATTTGGCCCGAAAATGCCCTGCTTGCGCCGTTTTGCCCGTTTGTCCACTCAAAAGGCCATGAAAAATTAAATGGACTACAGTGGGATGATCCCCAACCTCTCTGTAATGCCTCAGTTGGATTTTGTCTCACAGTATGCCTGAATCCTAGGCCCACCCCTAAGACCATGGACTGTTGCATACCGAATTATCCCAAAAATACCCCGTTTACCCCGTTTCGCCCATTTGTCCACCAAAATAGCCACAAAAAATTAAACAAACTTTACTGGGATGATCCCCAAACTCCCTGGCATGCCCCAATTGATTTTCCCCCATAGCACGCTCGGCCTCCGAGTCCACCACCGAGACCATGGGCTATAGCACATCGATTTGGCCCAAAAATCCCTCGTTTGCGTTGTTTCACTCATTTGTCCACCCAAATAGCCTAAAAAAATTAAACGGACCATACTGAGACTATCCCTAACCTCCCTGGCATGCATCAGTCAATTTTCGGCCTACAACACGACCGAACCCCGATACCACCCCAAAAACCGTGGTCTATAGCATGCCAATTTTGCTATAAAATACCCCGTTCATGTTGTTTCACCCGTTTATTCACCCAAATGGCCATAAAAAATTAAACAAACCATGCTAGAATGATTTCCATCCTCCCTGGTATGTCTCGGTAGATTTTCAGCCCACAACATGTCCAGACCTTGAGCACCCCCCAAAACGGTGGGCTGTAACTCACCAATTCAACCAAAAATTGCCTCGTTCACACCGTTTCACCCATTTGTCCACCCAAATGTCCACCAAAAATTAAACAGACCACACTAGGACGATCCCTAACCTCCCTAGCATGACCTGGTCATTTCTCAGCACACAGCACGCCCAGACCTTGGGCCCACTCCCAAAATCATAGGCTATAACACAACGACTTGTCCCAAAAATGCCCCGTTCGTGCCTTTTGTCCACCCAAATAGCCACAAAAAATTAAACGGACCATACTGGGGAGATCTTCAACCTCCTTGGCATGCTCCGATTGATTTTTGGCCTACAGTACGCCCAGACCCTAGGCCTACCCCTAAAATAGTGGGCTATAACACACCGATATATCCAGAAAAATCCCCATTCGCGTTGTTTCGCCCATTTGTCCACCAAAATGGGCACGAAAAAATAAACGGATCACACCGGGATGATTTCAAACCTCCCTGGAATGCCCCAATCAATTTTTAGCCTACAGCACTTTTGAACCCTAGGCCCACCCCTGAAAAATGAAGCTATACCACACCGATTTAGGCCAAAAATGCCCCATTCACGCTGTTTCACCCGTTTGTCTACCCAAATGGCCATAAAAAATTAAACGAACCACACTGGGATGATCCCCAACCTCCCTGGCACGCCCCGGTTAATTTTTGGCATACAACACACCCGAACCCTAGGCCCATCCCCAAAATCATGGGCTATAGCTCACAGATTTGGCCTAAAAATTCGCTGTTCGTGCTGTTTCATCTATTTATCCACCCAAATTACTGTGAAAAATTAAACGAACCTTACTGAGATGATCCCCAACCTCCCTAGAATACCCCAGTAAATTTTTGGCCTACAGTACGACCGAACCCCGGGCATACCCCCAAAACTATGGGCTATAGCCCACCAATTTGTCTTGAAAACACCCTGTTCGTGCTGTTTTTCCCGTTTGTCCTCCCAAATGGCCATTAAAAATTAAACGAACCACACTGTGATGATCCCTAACCTCCCTAGCATGCCCCGGTCAATTTTTGGCCCACAGCACCCCCGAAACCTAGGGCCACCACCAAAACTGTGGGCTATAACACACCGATTTGGCCTGAAAATGCCCTGTTCGCACTGTTTCATCAGTTTGTCCATCGAAATGGCCACGAAAAATTAAACAAACAAGACTAGGATAATCCCAAACCTCCTTGGCATGCCCTAGTCGATTTTCAGCCCACAACATGCTCAAACCCCGAGTCCACCCCTAAAACCGTGGGCTATAGCACACCGATTTGGCCCGAAAATGCCTTGTTCCCACTATTTCATCTGTTTGTCCACCTAAATGGCCATAAAAAATTAAACGGACCACTTTTGGATGATCCCCAACCTCCCCAGCATGCCCCGATTGATTTTTGGTTCACAGCATGCCCAGACCCTGTGCCCACTGCCAAAACCATGGGCTATAGCACACCGATTTGGCTAAAAAATGCCCCATTCACGCCATTTCGCCTATTTGTCCACCCAAATGGACACAAAAAATTAAATGGATCACACTGAGATGATCCCCAACCTCCATGGCATGCCCTGGTCAATTTTTAGCCCACAGAGCGCCCGAACCCTAGGGCCACCCCCAAAACCTTGGGCTATAGCTCACCAATTTGGCCCAAAAATGCCTCATTCATGATGTTTTGCCTGTTTGCCCACCCAAATAGCCACGAAAAATTAAACGAACCACACTGGGATGCTCCCCAACCTCCCTGACATGCATGGATCAATTTTTGGCTAACAGCACACTCGGACCTCAGGCCCACCCCCCAAATCATGGGCTATAGCACACCAATTTGTCCTGAAAATTCCCCGTTCGCGCAGTTTGCTAGTTTGTTCTACCAAATGACCATGAAAAATTAAACGGACCACACTGGAATGATCCCTAACATCCTTGGTATGCCCTGGTCAATTTTTGGCCCACATCACGTCCGAACCCCGGGCCCACCCCCAAAACTGTGGACTATAGCACACCGATTTTGTCCAAAAATGTCCAGTTTGTGCTGTTTTGCCCGTTTGTCAACCCAAATGTCCATAAAAAGTTAAATGGACCATACTGGGTTAATTCCAATCTCCCTGGCATGCCCCGATCAATTTATGGTCCACAGGACGCCTGAACCCCAGGCCCATCCCCAAAATCATAGGCTATATCTCACTGATTTGGTCAAAAAATGCCCTGTTCATGTCGTTTAGCCTGTTTGTCCACCCAAATGGCCACAAAAATTAAAAGAACCACACTGGGATGATCCCCAACCTCCCTGGCACACCTCGGTCGATTTTTGGCCCACAACACGCCCGGACCTTAGGCCTACCGCCAAAATCGTGGGCAATAGAACACCGATTTGGCTCTAAAATGCCCCGTTTGCGCCGTTTTGCATTTTTGTCCACCCAAATAGCCATGAAAAATTAAGTGGACCACACTGGGACGATCCTGATAATGTTTAACTTACACTTTACTTTAGTGCAAGCAGTCATCATCGTCAATATATTTACCCAACTTTGGAGTCGGGGTTGAATCCACAGGGAACAATGTGAGTGGTGATTAAACTAGTTTGAAACTAAATCTACAAGCTAAATTCAAATAAATGATATGAAAAGACAAAATGGGGGTATTTGATAATCAGCAAATAATTGTTGGTCACTTTAGTTTCGGTGTTTGTAAATCAAGAATTTATGAAATAACTAGAATTATGTTCACTAGGGCTTTCGATACATGACAGATGCTAAAAGTGGTTCAAGATTCTCACGGTGGGTAGGATAACGAGCTATTTTTATCGATGTTATGCTTAAATGTCTCTCGACCTACTTAAGTGTTTAAATCCCTAATCCTCTCGAACTTAGAGAATTTCTATTTACTGCCCAAATTTTACCTCAGGTTAACCAATCTTGTTTCAACGCTGATTATTAAATGAAGTATTTTCGAGTCCCTATTGATAATTCACTTCCTACTATATTTGATTTCTTTATCAAGCAAACTAAAGCAGGTGTGTCTACTGTTTGCAACCAACAGACGTTAATTAAAACTTCAGAATTATCAAGAAATCCTACCACCTTTTGAATCTTGAATACTTAGCACCTTATCAAGACCTTACGCTAGATCCCATAATTTAGGTTAAAGGAATTTAGCCGCTCATGATGTAATAATCGAAACACATAATTGAATTCATGATTTGAAAGATAAACTTATAGAGATGAATAATAACTAGTGAATCACAGATTAGATCACAACAAAAATTCCAAAATAATGATAATAATCTCTTTAAAGTATTTGCTTTTTCAAGCCAAGAAACTTGAGAGAGAAAATATCAAAGTACGTCTCTTAAAACTCAAGTGCCAACCCTCTTGTGCGGGATAATAATAATGATAATTATTCTCTAGAAAACCCTAAAACAAAGCTTTAAATAGTTCACCCTAAATAAGGAAACAAAATCAAGGTTATAGATTTTTCTCAGAATAGACAACGACTATTGGTGACACATTATCAGGATCCTGACGACTTATCAAGAATGTCGTCAGGTCTTCTTCAAATCTGCACTAGTCCTGTCTATGTCTGACAGAATTCCTGATGACTTATCACCAATATGATGGCCTATCACAAAATGTCGTCGATTCTACCAACTGGAACTCATTCCCTGTTTGAGGCTGACGATGGCCTTGATAGCCTATCACTGGGCTGACGACCTTTTATGCATGTCGTCAGTTACACTTTTCTTTTAATTGCTTCAGATTTTAGCATTTTTTTCTTCCATTATTGTTGGTTCTCCATCATATCAGCATTTACTGCAAAATCAAAAATAAAACAATCAAAAATGAAAATAATTGCTTAAGACCTTGCAATTATTTAGAGTTAAAAGCCTCAAATGTGTTAGCATCAGCTCACACATCAGATCCCCAACCTCCCTTGCATGCCCCGATCAATTTTCGGCCCATAGCAGACTCGGACCCTGGGCTCACCCCTAAAACCATAGGCTATAGCACACCGATTTAGCCCAAAAATGCCCTGTTTGCGTTGTTTTGCTTGTTTGCCCACCCAAATGGCCATGAAAAATTAAACATACCATACTGGGATGATCCCCAACCTTCCTAGCACACCTCGATCGATTTTTGACCCACCTCAAGCCCAGAACCCGGGACCACCCCTAAAACTGTGGGCTACAGAACACCGATTTGGCCTGAAAATACTCTGATCGTGTTGTTTCTCCTGCTTGTCCACCCAAATGGCCATGAAAAATTAAATAGACCATACTGGGATAATCCTCAACCTTTCTAGCATGCCACAGTCGATTTATGGCATACAGCACGCCCGGACCCCGAGCCCACCCTCAAAAACCGTGGGTAATAGCACACCAATTTGGCATGAAAATGCCCCATTTGTTCTATTTTGCTCGTTTGACCATCCAAATGGCCATGAAAAATTAAGTGAACCACACTGGGATGATCCCCAACCTCCTTGGAATGCCCCGATCAATTTTGTGCCCATAGCACACCCGGACCCCAAGGCCACACTCAAAACCATGGGCTATAGCACACTAATTTGGCCCAAAAATATTCCGTTAGCGTCGTTTTGTCTGTTTGTCCACCCAAATAGCCACAAAAAATCAAATAGATCATACTGGGATGATCCTCAACCTCTTTGTCAAGCCTTGATTAATTTTTGTCCCACATAGCACCCAAACCCCAGGCCCACCCTCAAAATCATGGGCTATAGCATGCCAATTTAGCTCAAAAATACCTCATTCATGCCATTTTGCTTGTTTGTCCACTCAAATGGCCACGAAAAATTAAACAGAACTCACTGGGATGATCCCCAACTTTCCTGGCAAATTTTTAACCCATAACATGCCCAAAACCAGGCCTACCCCCAAAACCGTGGGCTATACCACATTGATTTGGCCTGAAAGTGCCCCGTTCATACCGTTTCACCCGTTTGTCTACCCAAATGGCCACAAAAAATTAAACGAACCATACTGGGATGATCCCCAACCTCCCTAGCACGCTCCGATCAATTTTTGGTGTGCAGTACGCTCGAACCCCGAGCCCTTCCCCGAAACTGTGGGCTATAGCACACCTATTTGGCTCGAAAATACCCTATTCGTGCCGTTTTACCCGTTTGTCCACCCAAACGGACACGAAAAATTAAACATACCATATTGGGACAAAATCTAACCTCCCTGGCACACCCTAGTCAATTTTCGGTCCACAGCACGCTCGGATCCCGTGCCCACCCCTAAAACGTAGGCTATGGCACACCAATTTGGCCCAAAAATGCCCCGTTCTCTCTGTTTTGCCCGTTTGTCCACCCAAATGGCCATGAAAAATTAAATGGACCATACTGGGATGATACCCAACCTCCCTGTCTTGCCTCAATCAATTTTTGGCCCATAGCACGCCCTAACCCTAGGTCCACCCCAAAACTGTAGGCTATAGCATGCCGATTTGGCTCGAAATTGCCCTATTCACACCGTTTTGCCCATTAGTCCACCCAAATAGCCACGAAAAATTAAATGGATCACACTGAGAAGATTCTCAACTTCGCTGGCATACCCCAGTCTATTTTCGGCCCATAGCACTCCTAGACCTTGAGCCCACCCCCAAACCTGTGGGCTATAACACACCAATTTGGCCTAAAAATGCACCATTCACGCTGTTTCACCCTTTTGTCCACCCAAATTGCCACAATAAATTAAACGGATGATACGCCTAAATTACAACTCTTGTTAGAAAGTATAAGCGATCGCTGTCAAATATAGAACCGAACTAGGTTAGGTGTCGAATCCCATAGGGAATACTATGCTGACTAAGTATTGTAATCGTTAATGGACTGTTGATCAGAGGTTCCTGAATAAGGTTTTTTTTTTGTTTTTAACTTATCAAATAATTAATTGTAATAACAGTATTCTAGCAAATGATTTTCTTTGTAATTTGTAACTTTATGAGATTAAACAAACCAGGGCTATGGTCACCAAAATGCTAGCATAATTCGGGTTGTGAATCACTTATAAGTTCCATTTAGCAAATTCAATTGGAAGAATGGTTGAGACCTATTCTTTATCCCTTTGTTTCTTAACCTAAGTGGATAGATTATCCTCTAATTCTCTCGAACTCAAAGGATGCATTGTTATTTCAACCAAACTTCTCATGTAAGCTAATCCTGTGAGGTCATTTTCCATTACTCTAAAGGTTAAGTCCCTTATAATTCATGTAAAAACTTTTTTTCCCAACAAACACTTTCCTTTCAGACAAATGATGTTCTTAGGCTCACTTTTCAAGTTTGCAACCAAGAAAAGTCGTTAAATTGAAGAAAGGTTTATACAATATCATTCAGTCATGGAACTCAATTTGATTCATCACCCATAGATGCTCTTCACATAAGGATCCCATAACCCTAGTTATGGGATCTTAGCCGCAAAAGTCCATAGAAGAAGGAGAAATAATTCTTGTATTATTCATAAATAGATTTAGAATTCACTTACAAAGAATCCCAAGAATCAGTTCTAGAATCTTCAATAAACAATATTCAAAGCTAAAACTTCTCCAAGATCTCTGTCAATCCCTTCAAGTACTAGGTTACAGAGTATTTCAATAGAAGATACAACTTGTAAAAGATAAAAGGTAAGTCTCTTAACCCAAGAAATTGGTATTTATATGTTCCCAGATAAAAAAGGAATTCAAAATTTAAAAGTAGAAAAATCGCGTCCAAGTTGATGGTCCATCATAGTGTTGACGGTCCACCATCTGGTCTGTCACTCATTTCTTCAAAATCGCAGCTTTTGGATAAGTCCCGACGGTGACACTGGTGGTCCGTCGCAAGATTGATGGTCCACCATATTGATCATCACTAAGTCCTTTTGAGAGATAGTTTCTGGATAAGGATTGATGGTGACACTGGTGGTCCGTCGCACGACTGACGGTCCACCATGTTGATCGTCGCTCTCTCTTTTTTGCTATTTTTTATTGTTTTCTTCTGTGGTTATCTCCTTCATTGAAAGCACTAAAAAACTTTATTAAATAACACTTTGGTTGCTCGAAAACATACAATTTTCCTAAGAAAATGAGGCCAACTATTTCGTAAGATACCGGAACATCAACACCCTCAACTTAAGATAATTGCTTGTCCTCAAGTAAATCGACACCTAATTCCACACATGAACAATAAAATGACATGCAACCAACCATTGAAACATTTTGATGCAACTATTCACTCATCAGTTCAATCACATCTATTTAACACCTCAAGATTCACACTCAGCATTGATCATAGTTCAGCCCACAAACATGAATGTTACATTCTACAGAAAAGAGGAAAGTTCAGTGAAACCTTGGTTGCCTTCACAACAATAAAATCCACCACTCATTTTATGATGTGGACACAATCCAACTCTCACACTCACAAAGAATTTACAACCAGAGTCTAAGTACCCATAGGTTTGCCCTAACCATACAGCACTTCCTCAAGGTTGACTCACTAGGATCAAACAGGTCTTTTCAAGGCTTGCAATAAGGTTTCAGGTCAGGTGGGGTATGCTCTTGGGTAAAGTGACTCATTGAGACTTATCTCTCCTTGCCCTAGAATCTTTTTAACCTCAATTTGCAATTTTAGTATACATTTCTCTTTTTTTTTATTACCCTTAACTTATGCTGATGCAGTCAGTGGCCAATTTTCTCTAATTAAATTCTAACTTACTTTCTGTTTGGCTCTTTAATTTTGACATTAGCCACCCTCAACTTAGATGCTTTGTGTAAGTTGAAATGTACAATGCTTAGTATTTGGTCTAGGCTAGAGCTGAATGTTGAAGCTCTACGGAGAGTAACTAATAGTGACAGGATTTTAAAATGGGTTTCAAAGACATAAGATGGATTCAAAGTACAAGGAGGCCTATTATCCTATCCTAATGACTCCCCTAGAAGACTGTATCAAAGACTTAGGAAAGTTCTAGGTCTTAACCTATGATAGAACTGCAAGTCAAAACTCATACCCATAGGCAACGAAATTAAACTTCCTTTGCATTTCTTGGAATGCTCATCGCATGTTTCATGCACCTCTTCTGGACTAATGCTAAATACAGAATTAATAAGAGTTGTATACGCATGTTTACATGACAGAGTAAGCAATTACATACACCTCCTCAAAGTTTTATGCCAACATTATCCATTACCCATATTTACAATGAAGTACTGAAACAAAAACCCTCATAGATGATCATTAAACATTAAACACAAGTATTTACATCACAACTTGTAAAATTGAAATACAATAATAAAAATAACCTAGACATGCCATTTCTACTAGAGAGTACATGATTGGATTTATAATATCAGAAACAACATCCAACCATGATGTAAATACACCCACCCCCACACAGAAAAGTAGGCATTATCCTCAAAGCAATAAATTACCGTACATGGTTGGAACGGGCTATTTACTTCACCTCCTATTCCTCTGAGGCATCTATTAGGTGGGGTGATGTTCTTGTGTCCCCCCCGCGCAATGTTGGCTCCTATGGTGGTAGGAGCACTCACAACCTCAACTTTCACAATTGGAGGAATCGTCTCCCGAACTAATCCTGTACTTTGACCCTTTCTAGGGCAGCATTAGTAGAGACTCCTGCTGCTTTATTTTTTCCCTCCCGTTGCTTTCTTTTAGCTTCTTTCCTTGACTTTTTTGTATCTCTTTTCAGGTTATGTTGATCTAACTCTTCCGGTGACATGTCTTCTCTCTTTCTCCTTTTTTCTTCTTTCCTTGTTGCTTTTTCATCCATTTACTGCTTACTTTTGTCTTTCATGGGTCTACTCATCAGGTCTAGAATGTCTTCCTCATCATCACTTACTGCTAAATTCAGGTCAAATGTAGGTGGCTATTACTGTTTCGCCTTTAACTCATCTATATCAGCCTTTGCCTGCTCAAACTCTTCTATGAGCTTGGCAAGATCAGGAAAAGACAGTAAATCTAGCCTTTTTGTTGATGCAGTCTTCCATGTTATCCATTCTAACTTGAATAGTTTGAAATGGCCTAACTGCTTCGTCCATAATTTCATCCACAAAAGGTTTAAAATTTCCAGCCCACTTTTCTAGCTGTTTCTGAAACCGCTTTTGATTCTTCACCACCTTAACGAAATTATGCTGGTTGAACCTGTATTCTACAAACTCCGCTCCACCATCAAACTGTGTAGAATCTGACCCTGCAGATATGCCCTAAGGTACATAATCAGGTGGTACATACGTGGTGATAGGTAAAGGCATACCTTCAGGGATTTCAATGGTCTCGGGAACTGGTGCAGACTGAGGCTGATATGCTGGAGGTTTGGTCACCCAAATTTTAAATTTTGATTCGTCCTTCGACTTCTCAATGTCCTGCCTATGTGTAGCCTGTACTTCGTTATCAACCCCATGGATCAGCGGCACATCAGCTTGTTTGCATAACCCAGTGATCAAACATGGGAAGGGTATAAAAGTGGTCACTTTATCTGCCTGCACGAACATCTCATCTGTAATTAGCTGGACAAAATCAATTTGTAGACCTGAAATCAAATTGGCTACTACTACTGCTCTGTAATGATCCAAGTTTCCATCTCCTTTTGTTGGCATTAACCTCAACCAAACAATATCTCATCGGGACTTAGCTTTAAAGCTAAGAGTGAACATTTGTAATGTGCTCTCTGGGATTAGTCAACCAGGAAGGATTTCCATCATCGGTCAATAAAGAAGCGGCCCAATGTCTCTGAATGGAAGCATTTCGCATTCTATACTCAAAATCTGGGACAGCGGGTGGAGCCGCATATCCTGGCCCGAATAGTATTCTGTTAATTATTTGGGCTGTGATATCAATAGTGACCCCTCAAACTGGAATAGACTCCCTATTTTGTCTATTTGAGATTGGAGTCCCCTTTGGGCATTCCTCTTTTACCAAACACAGATAATATGCGAAGAATTATCTTACCCAATTCGGTTGGTACTCCCCTGGTGGTCTTCTCACCCATGCCATTCTATATTCGTTGAACTGGTTCTCTAATTCGGGATATTTATGAAGTTTTGTTGTCATAATCTGATGTTTCTCTATGAATGATCTTCTGATCCCTTGAGCTGTGGGTGTCAACACATCATAGAACACTTTTTATGCTCCCTCTATCTGTAACCTGATAGCTTTTCAAATCTGTGGATCCTTCTGCCTAATAACATTATCACTCTCCGGTTCAGCTTCAGCATCAGGAACTTTCGCTTGATCCTCCACAATAACCTTTTTAGTTTCACCCTCTACCAACAACGGTTGAGTTGCAACAACAGTTGCCTCATCGGGGCTTAAACTTAAACTGTTAGAGGTACTCTCACTTTCCTCTTTAGACTGGGAGAGTATGAGAGCTTCTCTTTCATTTTGTCTGGTGTTGTAAGCCGGTGTGGATGCATTCCTACCTCGTTGAGATCTTTCTCCTATGGTTTATGGAAGTTTAGGAGACATATCACCTGAAAACTGCTTAAGAAATCAGTTCTGAATTCAAACACAATCAAAATAGTGCAAACTATGGTATGATGGTAGATTTGATGGTCCACTAACTCTATCGTCAGCCCTTAAGCAGTGTTCCATAAAATCTTGAGTCTTCTGATGGTAAACTTGGTGGTCCATCACAAAGTTGACGGTCCACCAAATCGACCGTCATGGCTTATACAGAAGGTGCATCTGCATTGAGTCTTCTGGTGGTCAACTTGGTTGTCCGTCACAAAGTTGACGGTCCACCAGTTTGACCATCACACCTTCATCTTCAGCCACAATTCTAGGTTCGACTAATTTTTTAATCAAACAACATAGCAGAGCTATTTTCAAGCTATACATATTATTAAAGCCACTATGAAAGCATTTATAACCTTATTTGAATAGATTAATCCATCTCAGAACTCACCTAACAAGTTAACTACGAAGAGAGAGCTCGAGAGATGTGCATACCTCGATGTTGCAGTACTCTACTTGCTTGAGACTTTCAAATATAAAACTACTTACAACTTCTATCACCTGTGTTACTCTTTGGTTTATGATGGAGAGAAGAGAGGAATGAGTTGGTTTAAATAAGGCACAAATGGAGGAGATGAGAAGTCTCAAATGGGATAACTCCCTTTAGGTTCTTCGAATCTTGAGGGAGTGGAACAGGCAAAGGTCATGGAACGGTTACAATGAATGTACCCACTCAACTTTATTCTTAAAATATCACTTTAGGCCAAATACGAGATACTTATGAAGAGTATCGGGTCAACCCGACCTGATTTAGAACTAGGGTTAAAGTGATGGTACAATTGATGGTCGATCACATGTTTGACGGACCACCACTCTGAACGTAACTCATAACCTAAGTTTGAATGTTTCTATTTTGGTGTGACGGTAAGTGGGATGGTCCACCAAATATGTGACGGTCCACCAATTTGACCATCACTTCTTACCAGAATGGGGGTGATCGATCTTACTTCTGATGGCTGTTGTGATGTGCCACCAGGTTTGTGATGGTACGCTATTCAGGCCTTCATGGCTTATGCAGTGAATGCATTTTCTTCTAGTTCTTGACGGTTGGAGATGGTGGTCCGTCAGAAAACTGGTGGTCCAATAAGTCGTCCTTCAAAATGTTCCAGTCACTCAGATGTATCCCCTATTTTCCCTTTTACTGCATTTCTGGTCCTGCACACTTCACAAATATATCAAAATTTTACAAAAACATGAAATGGACTCTAACTATGGTTACAACAACATATTGTGGGTTGCCTCCCACTGGCGCCTAATTTAACATCGCGGCATGACTTAGGTGTCTCGAGTACTCAGACTTCATCGAGATAAAAGATATTAACACTTCTTATCAGTCTTTTAGACCAATATAAAGTTTGATTCTTTGCCCGTTCACCGAAACAGTCCTAAAAACTTTATTGCAGAAATAGGATCGCCCATCACTTATGATTATTCTTGGTACTCTAAAACGGAAGAATATGTTCTTCTTCAGAAATGCCACAACTCTTTTTCCTTCATTGCCATCCAAAGCAATAGCTTCCACCCATTTCGAGACATAGTCCACATCTACTAAGATGTATTTTAACCCTTATGACCTTACAAACAGGCCCATGAAGCCGATGCCCCATGCAACAAACAACTCTACTTCCATCATCTTGGACATCAGCATCTCATGGAGTTTAGAGATTGGTCCTTGCCTCTGACAATGATCGCATCTACGAGCAAACTCATGTGCATCTCTAAATAGTGTAGGCCAATAGTAGACACTCTGCAATGCTTTCTGAGCGGTCCGGTCACCTACATGATGACCACCAACAGGTGAAGTATGGCTTGCTTTCAAAATACTCAGTACTTCTACTTCTGGGACACAGCGCCTAATAATACCATCTGTACATCGCTGAAAATGGTAGGGCTCATCCCAGAAATATTGGGTCACATCATGAAGGAACTTTTTCCTTTGGTGAAAGAAAAGATTATCCGGCATCACCTTACTTACCACGCAGTTTGCGAAATCAGCATACCAAGGTATCTGCTCGAGCTTCGAAGCTAGTATCTTCTCATCCATAAAGGAATCATCAATATCTAACTTGTCCTTGATTGCTTGGTTTCCTTTAAGTATGGATAAGTGATCTTTCACTTGATTTTTATATCCCTTACGATTCTGGGCCTCAAAGTCAAATTCTTGAAGCAATAGCACCCACCGGATCAATCTTGACTTCGTATCTTTCTTCCCTATTAAATACCTCAGAGCTGCATGATCCTTGTGGACCACCACCTTCGTCCCTAGCAAATACGCTCTGAATTTCTCAAAAGCATAAACTACAGCCAGGAACTCCTGTTCGGTGATGGCGTAGTTCTTTTGAGCTCCATTTAGGCCCTTGCTGGCATAATAGATTGGATGAAACAACTTATCCTTCTTCTGGGCCAACACAGCTCCAAGCGCCACCCCGCTAGCATCATACATTAGTTCAAACGGCTTTGTCCAGTTAGGAGTAATAATAACTGGAGCCTCTACTAATTTCAGCTTAATGCATTCGAACGCCTGTCTGCAGTCATCATCAAAAGAGAACTTGGTCTCCTTTTCAAGAAGTTTGCATAATGGGTTTGCAACCTTCGAGAAATCTTTTATAAATCTGCGATAAAATCCTGCATGGCCAAGAAAGCTACGTACCCCTTTTACTGAGATGGGTGGAGGTAGTATATCAATGACCTCAACCTTGGCCCTATCTACCTCAATACCTTTCGTAAAAATTTTATGATCGAGAATAATGTCTTCCTTCACCATGAAGTGGCATTTTTCCCAGTTAAGGACCAGATTAAACTTTTCACACCGCTGTGATGCTTGATTTAAATTCAGCAAGCACAAGTCAAAGGAATGTCCAACCACTGAGAAGTCATCCATTAACACCTCCAAGGTGTCCTCATCCATATCAGAAAAGATCGATATCATGCACCTTTGGAAAGTGGCCGGTGCATTGCATAAACCAAAAGGCATCCTTTTAAAAACAAATGTGTCGTATGGGCACGTGAATATCGTCTTCTCCTAATCTTCAGGAGCAATGAAGATCTGGTTATACCCCAAATAACCATCCAAGAAGCAGTACCAACCCCTTCCTGCCAATCGATCAAGCATATGATCCATGAATGGCATCAAAAAGTGATCTTTTAGTGTCTACTAGTTTAGCTTTCAGTAATCCATACATACCCTTCACCCAGTGACAGGAATGAGTGGGATCAATTCGTTCTTCTCATTGGCCACTACTGTCATGCCCCCTTTATTGGGTATGCAATGTACAGGGCTCACCCACTTACTGTCTGATATCGGATACACCACCCCTGCATCCAACCGCTTGATGATTTCGTTCTTCACCACCTCTTACTTAGGTGGGTCCAGGTGACGTTGATGCTCAATAGTAGGCACATAATCTTCCTCTAGCTGAATCTTTTGCATACATATGCCAGAAGGGATACCAATGATATCTGCAATAGTCCAGCAAATATCTCTCTTATACCTCTTAAAAACAGAGATGAGAGCTTTCACTTATTGTTCGCCTAGATCGGCAGCAATAATAACCGGTAGTGTATTTCCACTACCCAAGAATACATACCTGAAATGACTGGATAACTCTTTCAATTCTAACACCGGTGGATCTTCAATAGATGGCTTCGCCGGTGGTGAAGGTTGATTATTAAGGTCAAGATCAAGCTTTTTAGGGGCATCAGAGTACGACCCCATTCTTGTCAAAGCACAGACAATTTCTTTGTACTCTTCAATATCCTCATGATTAAAATTCATAAGCACAGCAGCTAATGGCTCAACAGCAAGTTGCTCTTTTATAGATACTTCCTGCTCGTCCTCATAATATACATCAACTATGGAGAACACACTTATTTATTTATGTTGCTTCATTGATTTTCATAGATCAAAATGTACCACTTCATCATTCATCCAAAATAAGAGCTCATTAGCCCATAAATCAATCAACACACTTCCGATTGTGAGGAAAGATTGACCCAAGATTATGGGTACCTTGAAGTCCACCTCGCGATCCAAAATGTCAAAATCTGTAGGGAAAATGAAAGTAGCCACCTTCACCAATACATTATACAGAATACCAATAGGTCATTTTATAGACCTATCTGCCATCACAAACCGCAAATTAGTTGGTGTAGGATCTCCTAAACCCAGCTTTTTATAAATGGTTAGTGGCATCAGATTAATGCTAGCCCCTAGATCACATAAAGCCTTAGCAAAGTCCAAAGACCCAACCGTGCAAGGAATAGTGAAAGCTCCCGGATCTGCCTTCTTTTGTACTAAGGACCTTGTGGCAATTGCACTGCAATGGTGGAAATTATCCGCCGATTCATAGCTTTCTTCCCTTTTCTTTGTCAAGAGGTCTTTCATGAATTTGGCATACCCTGGCATTTGCTCCAGTGCCTCTACTAAAGGCACATTTATTGTCAGTTGCTTCAGAATTGCCATGAATTTACTAAACTTTGTCTCATCAGCCTTCTTTTTCAGTCTCTGAGGAAAGGGGGTGGTTTTGGGAGAGTTTTCTCCACCACTTCCTTTTCCTTGTTTTTCTATTCTTTAAACTCATCAAACTGCTGACAGTTGGGTGTAGCATCATGAATAATCTCGTCAGGGTTTTCAGCTTCTATGGGATGATTACAATTTGCTTCATCAATACTCTCTGCTACACTATCAACCACAGGCTTACCCACAGATGGGTTTGCCAACACCTTACCGCTCCTGGTGGTAATTATCATACACGACCCATCCTTCCTTAGATTTTGCACTGTGTCACTTGGTAGAGTGTCAGCCTTTTTTTGATTAAATACCACAGACAGTTGACTCATTTTCTGCTCCAACTATTTTATTAAAGTAGAATGCGAATCAACCAATTGATTCATCGAAGACAGATCATTTTTTACCTCAGCTACTCTCGTGTTGGTTGCCTCTACTCCCTTCAACATCTTAGCCACCATGTCCTCCATGGACATCTTCCCAGAGTTAGATGCAGCAGCCTCACAATTCCCAGAAGGAACATACAAACCACTCCTATCATTCTTATTCTTCCAATTTCCTTGGTCTCGGTCCTTGTATCAGGATTTTTCACAGTAGTTCTAACCTTGGTTTCCTTGGCCACTGCCTTGGAAACCCCCTGATTATTCAAGTAATTTTATTCTTCCTCAGAGTCAGAGTCAGCTCTTCCTTATGATGCAACAACTTTAACATTCTCTGTCTTTCCTGATAAGAAATGCTTAGTAAGAAGGTCCATCTATGTTTTTATGTGAGCCATATCTTGGACACGTTCCTCCTCCCTACGCCTCTGTTCTGCAATCATGCCAATAGATACAGTAGAGCTTGCTACCTTAGAATCCCTGGTATGCCAAGCTCTACTCTGCTTTTTCATACAATCCAGCATCTCAGACGCCTCAAAAAAAGTGAGGTCCATGAATGACCCACCCGCAGCATGATCCACAACTGGATTAGTCACCGAATTCAAGGCCCTATATAATATCTCTTTTAGATGGATGTTGGTCATCTGATGATTCGGGCACTATGTGAGATTTTTTTTGAACATTTCCCAAGTTTTATGAAGAGCTTCAGTTGGAAACTGCCTAAAATTATTGATTTCATCTATTAACTGTGCTCTCTTAGACGGAAGAAAGAACCTTTCTAAGAAAGTATCTTTCAATTGCCTCTAATTTTTAATAGAGTCGGGGGTTAGCCCATTCAACCATAACGTTGCTTCTCCATAAAGAGACAACGAGAATAATCGCAGCCGAATAGCACTTTGCCAAACTCCTGAATTATCAAATGACTTGCATGTTAAGATGAAGTTGATCAAATGCATATTCGGATCATCACCAGCAAGTCCACCAAATAGTCCCCTCAGATACGACAACTGGATCATCATAATCATAATATTAAACTTGGCTTTGGGTGTTAAGGGCGGAGGAATAATAGCCCCTGTGGCACTAACCCCATCCAATTCATCATCATCATCATCAAGAGCAAACTGAATAGCTCGACGCTAGGGTCTCATTCTAGCCTAGCGATTTCTGTTGACATTCCTGTTCACTGGTGCAACTTCATCATCTGCACACCTTGGATTTAGTAACTCATCATCACCTAGGTCTTCATCGTCTGGGTTAAAATCCCGACCAACATTATTAGTATTCTGCTAGTTTACTTGAGCGTCTGCTAAGGCAGCTAATCTAGCCTGCTCCTACTGAGCAGCTACCTTTTCTGGGTCCCATTGACCATCCATTCTGCCAATGAGATATGGTTCAAGATTAATAGGTCATAATGGTTGACCCGATCTTCGTGTACTTGGCATGTAAGAAACTCAACCTGCATGAAACAAAAACAACAAACAAAAAGTAAAATTTAGAAATCTTTGACCAAATGAGCGATTAACAATCAATAACTTAGTTGACAACCGTATTCCCCGAAAACGGTGCCAAAATTTGATACGCCCAAATTACAACTCGCGTTAGAAAGTGCAAGCAGTCGCTGTCAAATATAGAACCCTACTAGGGTGGGTGTCGAATCCCACAGGGAATATTGTGCTCACTAAGTACTGTAATCATTAATGGACTGTTGATCAGACGTTCCTGAATAAGGGGTTTTTTTTTGGTTTTTAACTTACAAAATAATTAATTGTAACAAGAGTATTCTAGCAAATGATTCTCTTTGTAATTCGTAACTTTATGAGATTAAACAAACAAGGGTTGTGGTTACCAAAATGCTAGCACAATTCGGGTTGTGAATCACTTATGAGTTCCTTTTAGCAAATTCAATTGCAAGAATGGTTGGGACCTATTGTTTATCCCTTAGTTTCTGCACCTAAGTGGATAAATTATCCTCTAATTCTCTCGAACTCAAAGAATGCAATGTTTTTTCAACCAAATTTCTCATGTAAGCTAATCTTGTTAGGGCATTTGCCATTACTCTAAAGGTTAAGGCCCTTAGAATTCATGTAAACACTTTCTTTTCCCAAAAAACACTTTTCTGTCAGACAAGTTATATTCTTGGGCTCACTTTTCAAGTTTGCAACCAAGAAAAGTCATTAAATTGAAGAAAGGTTTATACAATATCATTCAGTCATGGAACTCAATTTGATTCACAACCTATAGATGTCTTTCACATAAGGATCCCATAACCCGAGTTATGGGACCTTAGCCGCAAAAGTCCATAGAAGAAGGAGAAATAATTCTTGTATTATTCATAAATAGATTTAGAATTCACTTACAAAGAATCCAAAGAATCAGTTCTAGAATCTTCAATAAACAATATTCAATGCTAAAACTTCTCCAAGATCTCTGTCAATCCCTCCAAGTACTAGGTTACAGAGCATTTCAATAGAAGATACAACTTGTAAAAGATAAAAGGTAAGTCTCTTAACCCTAGAATTTAGTATTTATATGTTCCCAGATAAAAAAGGAATTTAAAATTTAAAAGCAGAAAAACCGCATTCAAGTTGACGGTCCATATGGTGGTCCGTCGCAGTGTTAACGGTCCACCATCTAGTCCGTCACTCATTTCTTCAAAATCGCATCTTCTGGATAAGGCCTAACGGTCACCCTAGTGGTCCGTCAAAATATTGACGATCCACCATGTGGATCGTCACTAAGTCCTTCTGAGAGGTGGTTTCTAGATAGGGATTGACAGTGACACTGGTGGTCCGTCGCACGACTGATGGTCGACAATGTTGATTGTCACTCTCCCTTTTCTGCTACTTTTTCCATTTTTCTTTTGTGGTTATCTCCTTTCACTGAAAGCACTAAAAATCTTTATTAAATAATACTTTAGTTGCTCGAAAACATACAATTTTTCTAAGTAAATGATGCTAATTGTTCTGTAAGATATCGTAATATCAAAAGACCACACTAGGATGATTTCCAACTTCCCTGGCACACCACGATCAATTTTCAGCCCATAGCATACCCATACCCTGGGCCCATCCCCGAAACCGTGGACTATATAGCACACTGATTTGCCTGAGAATGAGTCGTTCGTGCCATTTCACACGTTTGTCAACCCAAATGGCCACGAAAAAATAAAAGGACCACACTAGGACGTTCCCCAACCTCCCTGGCATGCATCGGTTGATTTTTTGCCCATAACACACTCGGACACCGGGCCCATCCCCAAAATAGTGGGCTATAGTATGCCAATTAAGCCCGAAAATGTCCTATTTGCACCGTTTCGCCCGTTTACACACCAAAATGTCCATGAAATATTAAACGGACCATACTGGAATGATCCTCAATCTCCCTGGCATGCCCCAATCGATTTTCGGGCAACAACACGCCCAAAAAATAGGCCCACCCCCAAAACCGCGGGCTATAGCATACCGATTTGGCTCGAAAAATGCCATGTTCATGTTGTTTCACCCGTTTGTCCATCCAAATAGCCACGAAAAATTAAACGGACCACACTGGGATGATCCCCAACCTCTATGGCACACCTCGATCAATTTTTGTCCTATTGCAGGCCTGGACTCAAGGCCCACCCAGAAATCGTGGGCTATAGCACACCGATTTAGCCCAAAAATATCCCGTTTGTGCCGTTTCTCCCGCTTGTCCACCCAAATAGCCAAAAAAATTAAACGGACCACACTAGAAAGATCCTCAACCCCCCTGGCATGCCTTGATCAATTTTTGACCTACAACACCCCCAGACCCCCGTCCCACCCCCATAATTATGGGCTATAGCACACTGATTTGGCCCAAAAATACCCCGATCGTACTGCTTGTCCACCCAAATAGCAACAAAAAATTAGATGGACCATACTGGGATGATCCCGGACCCTGAGCCCACCCTCAAAATCGTGGGCTATAGCACATCGATTCTGTTCGAAAATACCCCGTTCGCATTATTTTGCCTATTTTTCCATCCAAATGGACGCAAATGATTAAACGGACCACACTGGGACGATCCCCAAAATCTATGTCATATTCCAGTCAATTTTTGATGCACAACATGCTCAAACCCTGGGCCCACCCCAAAAACTGTGGGCTAGAGCACACTAATTTAGCCCAAAAATGCCTTGTTCGCGCTGTTTAGCCTATTTGTCCACCCAAATGGCCATGAAAAATTAAACTGACCATACTGGGATGATTCCCAACCTTCTTGGCATGCCCCGATCAAGTTTTGGCCCACAGCATGCCCGGACGATGGGCCCACCCCCAAAATCATGCGCTATAGCACACCAATTCTACCCGAAAATGCCCCATTCACGCTGTTTTGTCTGTTTCTCCACCCAAATGACCACAAAAATTAAATAGACCACACTGAGGTGATCCCCAACCTCCTTGGCATGCCCCGGTTACTTTTTGACCTACATCACACCCAAAATCTTGACCCACCCCCAAAATCGTGGTCTATCATACATCGATTTAGCCTGAAAATATCCTGTTCGAGTCATTTTTCCCATTTGTCCACTCTTATGGCCACGAAAACTTAAACAGACTATACTGGGATGATCCCCAACCTCCCTGGCATTCCCCGATCAATTTTTGGCCCATAACACACCCATAACCCGGGCCACCCCAAAACCGTGGGCTATAGCATACAATTTTGCCAAAAACGCCCCATTTGCGCCGTTTAGCCCGTTTGTCCACCCAAATGGCCACCAAAAATTAAACGGGCCATACTAGGATGATCCCCAACCTCTATGGCATGCCCCAATTGATTTTTCGCCCTCAGCATGCCCGGACCTTGGGCCTACCCCCAAAACCATGGGCTATAGCACACCGACTTGACTTGAAAATGCCCTGTTCGTGCTGTTTCTCTCATTTGTCCTCCCAAATGGCCACAAAAATTTAAACGGACCACATTGAGATTATCCCCAACCTCCCTGGCATTCCCCAGTTGATTTTTGGCCCACAGCACGCCCGTACTCTGGGCCCACCCATAATACTATGGGATATAGCACACCGATTTAGCCCAAAAATGGCACGTTCATGCTGTTTCTCTCGTTTGTCCATTCAAATGGTCAATAAAAATTAAACAGACCATACGGGGATGATCCTCAACCTTCCTGGCACGGCCCGGTTAATGTTCGACCCACAACACGCCCGGACCCTAGGCCCACCCTAAAAACCATGGGCTATAGCATACCAATTTAGCCTGAAAATGCCCCGTTCGCAATATTTCGCTCGTTTGTCAACCTAAATGGCCACAAAATCTAAACGGACCACTCTTGGACGATCCCCAACCTCTCTGGCTTGCCCCGGTCAAGTTTTTTTCCCACATCACACCAGAATCCCGGGCCCACCCCCTAAAACGTCGGCTATAGCACACCAATTTAGCCCTAAAATGCCTCATTCACGCCGTTTAGTCTGTTTGTCCACACAAATGGCCACGAAAAATTAAACGGATCACACTGGAACGATCCCCAACCTCCCTGGTATGCCTCGGTAAATTTTTAGCCCACAGCACGCCCGGACCCAGGGACCAACCACAAAACCGTAGGCTAAAGCACACTGATTTAGCCCAAAAATGTTGCGTTCGTGCCGTTTTGCCTATGTGCCCACCCAAATGGACACAAAAAATTAAATGGACCATACTAGAACGATCCCCAACCTCCCTGTCATGCCCTGGTCACTTTTTTAGCCCACAGCATGCCTGGACCCCGAACCCACCCCATAACTATAGGCTATAGCACACTGATATGGCTCAAAAATGCCCCATTTGTGCCGTTTTTCCTATTTGTCCACTCAAATGGCCACAAAAAATTAAACAGACCACACTGGGATGATCCCCAACCTCCCTTGCATGCCTTGATAAATTTTTGGCCCAAAGCACACCCGGACCCCGAGCCCTGCCCCGAAATCACTTGCTATAGCATATCGATTTGGCCCAAAAATGCCCCGTTCGTGCCATTTCACCCATTTGTCCACCCAAATGGCCACAAAAAAATTAAAAGGACCATACTAGATGATCCCCAACCGCCCTGGCATGCCTTGGTCAATTTTCGTCCCACAACACACCTGAACCCTGGGCCCGCCCTCAAAATTGAGGGCAATAGCACACTGATTTATCCTGAAAATGCCCCGTTCACGCTGTTTCTCCCAAATGGCCATAAATAAATAAACGAACCTCACTAGGACGATACCCAACCTCCCTGGTATGCCTCGGTCAATTTTTGTCCCACAGCACGCCTGGACCTACCTTCAAAACCATGGGCTATAGCTCACAGATTTGGCCTAAAAATACCCCATTCGCGTTGTTTTGCCAGTTAGTCCATCCAAATGGCCGCGAAAAATAAAACGGACCATACTAGGATAATCTCCATACTCCCTAGCATACCCCAATAAATTTTTGGCCCACCGCAAGCCCGGACCTCGGGCCCACCCCCAAAACGATGGGCTATAGCAAATCGAATTTACCCAAAAATTTTCAATTCGAGACATTTCACTCATTTGTCCACCCAAATGGCCATGAAAAATTAAACAAACCACACTGGGATGATCCCCAACCTCCCTGATATGCCCTGGTTAATTTTTAGCCTACAACACGCCCAAACCTCGGGCTCACCCCCAAAAACGTGGTATAGCACACCTATTTGGCACAAAAATGCCCCATTCTCTCCGTTTACCCTATTTGCCCACTCAAATGGTCATAAAAAATTAAACAAACCACAGTGGGATGATCCCCAACCTCCTTGGCATGCCTCGATTGATTTTCATCCTGCAGCACGCCCGGACCCTAGGCTCACCCCTAAAATCTTAGGCTAGAGCACACCGATTAGGCCTGAAAATGCCCAGTTCGTGCTATTTTGCCCGTTTGTCAACCGAAATAGCCACAAAAAACTAAACGAACCACACTAGGATATGCCCAACCTCCCTAGCATGGCCCAACCAATTTTTGGCCAACAGCGCTCCTAGACACTGGTCACACCCACAAAATCATGGGCTATAGCATACCGATTTGACCCAAAAATACCCCCTTAGCACCGTTTTGCCTGTTTGTTTACCCAAATGGCCACAAAATATAAAACAAAACACACTGGAACGATCCCATACATCCCTGGCATGCCTTAGTTTATTTACGGCCTACAGCACATGTGGAACTAGGGCTCACTCCCAAAATCATTGGCTATAGCACACCAATTTTGCCCAATAAGGCACCATTCATGCCGTTTCGCCCGTTTGTCCACCCAAATAATGATAAAAATTAAATGGACCACACTGAGACGATCTCCAACATCCCTGTCATGCCCCATTTGATTTTCAGCTCTCAGCACGCCCGGACCCCGGGCATACCCCCGAAGCCATGGGCTATAGCACACCAATTTGGCCTGAATATGCACCATTCGCGCTGTTTTGCCCGTTTGTCCACCCAAATGGCCATGAAAAATTAAACAGACCATACTAGGATGATACTTAACATCCCTGGCATGCCCCAGTCAATTTTTGGCCCGTAGAACGGTCGGACCCAAGGAACACCCTCAAAACTATAGGGTGTAGTACATCAATTTTGCCCAAAAATGCTCCGTTCGCGCCGTTTCGCTCGTTTGTCCTCCCAAAAAGCCACAAAAAATTAAACATAGATGCTGGGAATATCCCCAACCTCCCTGACATGCTCCGATCAAAGTTTGACCCATAGCATTCCCGGACCCCGAGACCACCCTCGAAATCGTAGGCTATAGCATACTGATTTGGCCCAAAATGCCCCGTTCGCTCTTTTTCCCCCTTTTGCCCACCTAAATGGCCACAGAAAATTAAACGAACCACACTAGGGTGTTCCCTAACCTCTTTGGCATACCTCGGTTAATTTTTATCCCACAGCACGATCGGACCCCCGGCTCATCCCCAAAATCGTGGGCTATAGCACACCAATTAGGCCTGAAAATGCCCCGTTTATGCCATTTTGCACGTTTGTCCACTCAATTAGCCATAAAAAATTAAACGGACCACACTGGGATGATCCCTAACCTCCTTGGCATGGCCTGGCTGATTTTTCGTCCACAGCACGCCTGGACCCTGGCCCACCCCTAAAATCCTTGGCATGCCTAGTTAGCGCCGTTTTTGCCTGTTTGTCTACCCAAATGGCCACAAAATATTAAACAGAATGCACTGGGACGATCCCTAACATCCCTAGCATGCCCCAGTTGATTTTTGGCCCACAGCACGCATGGACCCTGGGCCCACCCCTGAAATCGTGGGCTATAGCACACCGATTTTGCCAACAAATGCACCATTAGCCATTAATTTTTGACCTACAGCACGTTCATACCCTGGCCCCACCCCTATAACCATGAGCTATAGCACACCGATTTGGCCCAAAAATGCCCCGATCGCACTTTTTGTCCTCCCAAATAGCCACAAAAAATTAGACGAACCATACTGTGACGATCCCCAACCTCCCTGGCATACCCCGGACTATTTTTGGCCTACAGTATGCTAGTACCCTGATCTCACCCTCAAAATCGTAGGCTATAGCATATCGATTCTGCTCGAAAATGTCCCGTTCGCATCTTTTTACCTGTTTGTCCACCCAAAGGGCCACAAAAAACTAAACGGACCACACTGTGATGATCCCCAAAATCTCTGTCATGCACCGGTAGATTTTGGACCCACAACAAGCTTGAACCCTGGGCCCACCCTAAAAAATAAGGACTATAGCACACCAATTTGGCCCAAAAATTCTCTGTTCGTGATGTTTAGCCTGTTTGTCCACCCAAATGGCCACGAAAAATTAAACTGACCATATTGGGATAATTCCCAACCTCCTTGCCATGTCCCGATTGATTTTTATCCCACAGCACGCCCGAACCACAGGCTCACCCCCAAAATCATGTGCTATAGCACACCAATTCTACCCGAAAATACCTCGTTCGCATTGTTTTGCCTGTTTATCCACCCAAATGACCACTAAAATTAAACGGACCACACTGGGAATATCCCCCACCTCCTTGGCATGCCTTGGTTGATTTTTAGCCCTCAGCACGCCTGGACCCCAAGCCCACCACCAAAACCATGGGCTATGGTACACCAATTTGACTTGAAAATGCCCCGTTCACGATGTTTCTCTCGTTTGTCCTCCCAAATGGCCACAAAAATTTAAACAGAGCATATTGAGATGATCCCCAACCTCCCTGGCACACCCCAGTTCATTTTTCGCCCACATCACGCCCAGACCCTAGGCCCACCCCTAAACCTGTGGTCTATAGAACACTGATTTATCTCGAAAATCGCACGTTTGTGCTGTTTTGCCCGTTTGTCTACCCAAATAGTCATGAAAAATTAAATGGACCATACTGGGATAATCCTCAACCTCCCTGGGATGCCCCGGTTGATGTTCGACGCACAACATACCCGGACCCTGGGCCCACCCCAAAAACCGTGCTCTATAGAATACAAATTTAGCTCGAAAATGCTCCATTTGCAGTGTTTTTCTCATTTGTCCACCTAAATGGAAATAAAAAATAAAACGAACCATACTTGGATAATCTCTAACCTTCCTGGCTTGCGCTGGTCAATTTTTGGCCTACAGCACACCCGAATTCCGAGCCCATCCCCAAAAACGTGGGCTATAGCACACCGATTTATCCCTAAAATGCCCCATTCATGCTGTTTTGCATGTTTGTCCATACAAATGGCCACAAAAAATTAAACGGATCACACTGGGATGATCCCCAACCTTTTTGGTATGCCCTGATCAATTTTTAGCCCACAGCATGCCCGGACCCCAGGCCCAACCCCAAAACCGTAGGCTAAAGCACATCGATTTCTCCCAAAAATGTTGCGTTCGCATCGTTTATCCTTTTTTCCCACCAAAATGGCCACAAAAAATTAAACGGACCATACTAGGATGATCCCCAACCTCTATGGCATGCCCTGGTCGATTTTCAGCCCACAGCATGCCAGGACCCCGTACCCACCCCAAAACTGTGGGCTATAGCATACCAATTTGGCTCGAAAATGCCCCGTTTGCGCTGTTTCACCCGTTTGTCCACCCAAATGGCCACGAAAAATTAAAAAGACCACATTGGGATGATCCCCAACCTTTCTTGCATGCCTCGATAAATTTTTGGCCCAAAGATCGCCCGGACTCCGTGCCCTGCCCCGAAATTGCTTGATCGATGCCCCAAAAATGTCCCTTTCGTGCCATTTCGCCCGTTTGTCCACCCAAATGGCCACGAAAAAATTAAAAGGACCATACTAAAATGATCCCCAACCTCCATAGTATACCTCAGTCAATTTTTCGCCCACAACACGCCCGAACCCTGGGCCCACCCCCTAAAATGTGGGTTATAGCACACCGATTTAGCCTGAAAATATCCCATTCACACTATTTCACCCGTTTATCCATCCAAAAGGCCATGAATAAACAAACGGACCATACTGGGACAATCCCAACCTCCTTGGCATGCCCCGATCAATTTTTAGCCCACAGCATGCCTTGACCTACCCTCAAAACTGTGGGCTATAGCACACCGATTTGGCCCAAAAACACCTCATTCGCGTCATTTCCCCAGTTAATCCACCCAAACGGCCGTGAAAAATTAAAAAAACCACACTGGGATGATCTCCATCCTCCCTAGCATGCCTAGACAAATTTTTGGCCCGTCGCAAGCCCAGACTTCGGGACCACCCCCAAAACCATGGGCTATAGCACATTGATTTTGCCCAAAAAATGCTCCGTTCGAGACATTTCACCCGTTTATCCACCAAAATGGTTATGAAAAATTAAACACACCACACTGGGATGATCCTTAACCTCCTGGTATGCCCCGATTGATTTTTGGCCCACAAAATGACCAACCTCGGGACCACCCCTAAAATCGTGGGCTATATAACACCGATTTGGCCCGAAAATGCCCCATTCGCATCGTTTAGCCCGTTTGTCCACCCAAATGGCCACAAAAAATTAAACAAAATGCAGTGGGATGATCCCCAACCTCCTTGGCACACCTCAGTCAATTTTTGACCCACAAAACACCCAAACCCGGGGCCCACCCCAAAAACTGTTGGCTATAGCACGCCAATTTGGCCCAAATATGCCTCGTTCATGCTGTTTCACCCGTTTGTCCACGAAAAATAAAACGAATCACACTGGGATGATCCCCAACCTCCCAGGCATGCCTCGGTCAATTTTCGTCGCACAGAACGCTCAGACCCCAAGCCCACTGCCGAAACTGTGGGCTATAGCACACCGATTTATCTCGAAAATGCCCCGTTCATGCTGTTTCACCCGTTTATCCTCCCAAATGGCTACAAAAAATTAAACGGAGCACACTGGGATGATGGCCAACCTCCCTGGCATGCCCCGTTTGATTTTTCTCCCACAAAACGCTTGGACCCCGTGCCCACCCCCAAAAGTATGGGATATAGTAGACCGATTCAACCCGAAAATGCCCCGTTCTCGCCGTTTCACCAGTTTGTCCACCCAAATGAAAACAAAAAATTAAACGGACAATAGTGGGATGATCCCTAACCTTCCTTTCATGCTCCGATCGATTTTTGGTCCACAGCACACCCGAACCCTGAGGTCACTCCTAAAACCGTGGGCTACAGCACGCCAATTTGGCCCGAAAATGCCCCGTTCTCACCGTTTCGCCTATTTGTCCACCTGGGATGATCCTCAACCTTCTATCACGGTCTATTATTGACCCCAATCATGCCCAGACCCCAAGCCTACCCCCAAAACAGTGGGCTATAGCACACCGAGTTAGCCCAAAAATGCCCAATTCACGCCGTTTCGCCCGTTTGTCCACCCAAATGGCCACGAAAAATTAAACGAACCACACTAGGATGATCCCCAACCTCCCTGGCCTACCCCTATCTATTTTCAACCCACAACAAACTTAGTCCCTGGGAACACCCTCGAAACCGTGGGCTATAGCGCACCGATTTGGCCCGATTATGCCCCGTTTACGCCGTTTCACCCATTTGTCCACCCAAATGGCCATGAAAAATTAAACTGTCCATACTAGGACGAACCCCAATCTCTTTGGAATGCCTCAATCAATTATTGGCCCACATAACACCTGAATACCGAGCCCACCCCCGAAATCATTCGCTATAGCACACCAATTTGGCCTTAAAATGCCCTATTCGTGCCGTTTCACCCGTTTGTCCACCCAAATGACCACGAAAAATAAAAAAGACCACACTGGGATGATCCTAACCTCCCTGGCATGCCTTGGTTGATTTTTGGCCCACAACACGCCTGTGCCCACCTCCAAAACTGTGGGCTATAGCATATCAATTTGCCCCAAAAATGCCCCATTTGCACTGTTTCGCCCATTTGTACACCCAAATACCCATGAAAAATTAAACAGACCACACTAGGATGATCTCCAACATCTATGGCAGGCCCCAATCGATTTTTTTCCTATAAAAAGTCCGGACCCCGGGCCCACCCCCAAAATAGTGGGCTATAGCACACCGATTTTGCCTGAAATACCCCATTCGTGCTATTTCTCCCTTTTTTCCATCCAAATGGCCATGAAAAATTAAACGGGCCATACTGGGACTCCCCCAACATCCCTGGCATGCCCCGATCAATTCTTTGCCCACAGCACGGTCAGATTCTAGGCCCACCCCCAAAAGTGTTGGCTATAATACACTGATGTGGCCTGAAAGTTCTCTGATCGCACCGTTTTGCCTGTTTGTCCACCCAAAGAGACACGAAAAATTAAACGAACTATAATGGGATGATCCCTAACTCCCCTGTCAATCCCTGGTTGCTTTTCAACCCACGGCACGCTCAAACCCCGAGCCCACCCTCAAAACCGTGGGCTGTAGCATGCCGATTTGGCCCAAAAATACCCTATTCACGTCGTTCGCCCGTTTGTCCACCAAAATAGCCACAAAAAATTAAACGAAACTCACTGGGATGATCCCTAATATCCTTGGCATGCCTCAATCGATTTTTGACCCACAGCACTCCCGGACCCCGTGTCCAACCCCAAAACTGTGGGCTATAGCATGTCAGTTTGGACTGAAAATGCCTCGTTCGAGCCGTTTCTCCCATTTGTACACCCAAATAGCCATGAAGAATTAAATAAAACACACTGGGACGATCCCCAACTACCCTGGCACGCCTCAGTAAATTTTCAGCCCACAACATGTACGAACCCCGGGCCCACCCTCAAAACCATAGGCTATAGCACACCAATTTAGTCCAAAAATGCCTCGTTCGGGCCGCTTCGCCCGTTTGTACACACAAATCGCCATGAAAAATTAAACCGACCATACTGGGATCCCATACATGCCCCAGTCAATTTTTGTCCTATAGCATGCCCAGTCCCTCAGCCCATCCCCAAAACCATGGGCTATAACACATCGATTTGGCCCAAAAATGCCCTGTTCGCGCTGTTTCACTTGTTTGTCCACACAAATAGCCAAGAAAAATTAAAAGGACCACACTGGGATGATCCCCATCCTCCTTGGGATGCCACATTCGATTTTCATACCACAGCACGCCCGGACCCCGTGCCCTCCGAAATTGTGGGCTATCGCACACCGATTTGGCCCAAAAATGTCCCGTTCGCGCTATTTCATCCATTTGTCTACCCAAATAGCCATGAAAAAAATAAACAAACCATACTAGGAATATCCCCAACCTCCCTAGCATACCTCAGTTGATTTTAGTCCTACAGCACGCTCGGACCCTGGGCCCTCCCCAAAATTATGGGCTATAGCATACTGGTTTGGCCCAAAAAATGCCCCATTCGCACCGTTTGTCCACCCAAATAGCCACAAAAAATTAAACGGACCACAGGATGATACCCAACCTCCCTGGCACGCCTCGTCAATTTTTCGCCCACAGAACACCCAGACCCAATGCCCATATCCAAAATCGTGGGCTATAGCACACCGATTCTGCCAAAAAATGCCCCGTTCATATCGTTTTGCCCGTTTGTCCACCCAAATGGCCACAAAAAATTAAACAGACCACACTAGAACGATCCCCAAACTATCTGGCATGCCCTGGTCAATTTTCGGCCTACAACATGCCCAAACCCCAAGATCACCCCCAAAACCGTGTCTATAGCTCACCGATTTGGCCCAAAAATGCCTCGTTCGAGTCGTTTCGTCCGTTTATCTACCCAAATGGCCATAAAAAATTAAACAAACTACACTGTAATGATTCCTAATCTCCCTGGGATGCCCCAAACAATTTTTAGCCAATAGCACGCCCGTACCCTGGGCTCTCCCTAAAATCGTTGGTTATAGCACACCGAATTGGCCCAAAAATGCACCTTTCAAGCCGTTTCGCCCGTTTGTCCACCCAAATGACCATAAAAAATTAAATAGAACACACTAGGACCCCGGGCCCACCCCCAAAAGTGTTGGCTATAAAACACCGATTTGGCCTGAAAGTGCTTCGATCGCACCATTTTGCCAGTTTGTCCACCCAAATGAACATAAAAAATTAAATAGACCTTACAAGGACAATCCCCAACTCCCCTGTCAATTCCCAATTTTTTTTCAACCTACGAAACACTCGAACCCAGAGCCCACCCTCAAAACTGTGGACTGTAGAATGCCAATTTGGCCCAAAAATACCCTATTCACGCCATTTCACCCGTTTGTCCTCCCAAATAGCAACAAAAAATTAAACAAAACTCACTGGAATGATCCCCAACATCCCTGGCATGCCCCAATAAATTTTTGACCCACTGCACGCCCATACCTTCGGCCCAACCCCAAAACTGTGGGCTATAGATGCCAGTTTGGCCTAAAAATGCCCCGTTCGAACTGTTTCACCCATTTGTACACCCAAATGGCCATGAAAAATTAAATGAACCACACTGGGACGATCCCCAACTAACCTGGCATGCCCCAGTCAATTTTTGGCCCAAAGCATGCTTGAACCCCAAGCCCACCCTTAAAACCATAGGCTATAGCACATTGATTTGGTCCGAAAATGCCTCGTTTGGGCCATTTCGTCCCTTTTGTACACACAAATGGCCACAAAAAATTAAACAGACCACACTGGGATGATCCCTAACCTCCCAGGCATGCCCCGATCAATTTTTGGCCCATCGCATGCCCAAACCCTCGGCCCATCCCAAAAACCATGGGCTACAGCACACCGATTTGGCCCAAAGATGTCCCGTTCGCGCTATTTCGCTTGTTTGTCCACATAAATAGCCATGAAAAATTAAACGGACCACACTGGGACGATCCCCATCCTCCCTGTTATGCCACATTCAATTTTCATCCAACAGCACACCCAGACCCCATGCCCTCCTCCGAAACTGTGGGCTATCGCACACCGATTTGGCCCAAAAATGTCCTGTTCGCGCTATTTCGTCCGTTTGTCTACCCAAATAGCCATGAAAAATTAAATGGACCATCCTGGGAATATATCCAACCTCCCTAGTATCCCTTAATCGATTTTAGTCCCATAGCATGCTTGGACCCCACGACCTCTCTTGAAATTGTAGGCTATAGCACACCGGTTTGGCCCAAAAATGCCTCATTCGCATCATTTGTTCACCCAAATAGCCACAAAAAATAAACGAACCACACTGGACAATCCCCAACCTCCCTGGCATGCCCCGATTAATTTTTGGCCCATAGAACACTAAACCCCAGGCCCACCCCCAATATCGTGGGCTATAGCAAACCAATTCTGCCTGAAAATGGCCCGTTCGCATCGTTTTACCCGTTTGTCTATCCAAATGGCTATGAAAAATTAAACAGACCACGGTAGGACGATCCCTAAATTACTTGGCATGCCCCGATCAATTTTCAGTCTACAACATACCCAAACCCCAAGCCCACCCCTAATACCGTGTCTATAGCACACCGATTTGGCCTAAAAATGCCCCGTTCGAGCAGTTTCATCTGTTTCTCTACCCAAATGGAAACAAAAAATTAAACGAACCACACTGGGACGATCCCCAACCTTTCTTATATGCGTCGTTCGATTTTAAGCCCACAGCATACCCGGACCCTTGGCCCACCCTAAAACCATGGATTATAGCACACCGAATTAGCTCGAAAATGCCTCGTTCAAGCCATTTCACCTGTTAGTCCACCCAAATAGCCATAAAAAATTAAACGAATGACACTAGAACGATCCCCAACCTCCATAGCATGCCACGGTTGATTTTCTTCCCATAGCACGCCCAGACCAGGGGCACACCCCTGAAATCGTGGGCTATAGAATACCAATTTGGCCCAAAAATGCACCCTTCACACTGTTTGGTCCGTTTGTCTACCTAAATGGCCATAAAAAATTGAAAAAACCATACTTGGATGATCCCAAACCTCCCTGGCATGCCCCGTTTTATTTTTCGCCCATGGCACTCCAGGACCCTGGGCTTACCTCCAAAACCGTGGGCTATAGCACACCGATTTAGCTCGAAAATGCCCCATTTGTGATGCTTCACCCGCTTATCTTCCCAAATGGCCACAAAAAATTAAACGGATCACACTAGGACGATCCTCAACCTCCCTGGAATACCCCGATAGATTTTGAAAACATAGCACGCCTGGACCCCAGGCCCACCCTCAAAATCGTGGGCTATAGCACACTAATTTGGCCCAAAAATATCTAATCCGCATCGTTGCACCCGTTTATCCACCCAAATAGCCACAAAAAATTAAATGAACCACACTAAGACGATCCCCAACCTTCTTGGCACGCCCTGGTCGATTTTTGTCCCACAGCACGCCTGGACCCCAGACTCACGCCTAAAATCGTGGGCTATATATCATGCCAATTTGGCCTGAAAATTCCCCGTTTGCACCATTTCTCCTGTTTGTTCACCCAAATAGCCACAAAAAATTAAACAGACATACTAGGATGATCCCCAATCTCCATGGTGTGCCCCGATCGATTTTCTGCCCACAACACGCTCGGACCTTGGGCCTACCTCTGAAATCGTGGGCTACAGCACACCGAGTTAACTCAAAAATGCCCCATTCGCACCATTTTGCCTGTTTGTCTGCCCAAATAGCCACAAAAAATTAAACGGACTATGTTGAGATTATCCCCAACCTCCCTGACATGCCCTAGTTGATTTTTCGCCCATCGCAAGCCTTAAACCCTTGCCCACCCTCAAAACCGTAGGCTATAGCACACTGATCTAGCCCAAAAATGCTCCGTTCACTTCATTTTGCCCGTTTATGCACCCAAATGACCATGAAAAATTAAACGGACCACACTGGGTCGATCCCCAACCTCCCTGGGATGCCCCGGTCGATTGTTGGCCCAGAGAATGCCTTGAACCCGGGCCCACCCCAATAATCGTGGGCTATAGCATACCGATTTAGCCTGAAAATGCCCAATTCATATCGTTTTGCCCGTTTGTCCACCCAAATGGCCACAAAAAATAAAATTGACCACACTAAGATGAGGCCCAACTTTCTGGTACGCCCCAGTCAATTTTCGGCCCACAGCATGCTTTAACCCGGGTTCACCCCCAAAATAGTGGGATTTAACACAGCGATTTGGCCCAAAAATGCCCCGTTTGTGGTATTTTTCCTGTTTGTCCACTGAAATATCCACGTAAAATTAAACAAACCACAATAGGACGATCCCCAACCTCCCTGTCATCCCTCGATCGATTTTTAGTCAACAACACGCATGGACCCCGAGCCCACCACCGTAACTGTGGGCTATAAAACTTTAATTTGGCGCAAAATTGCCCCGTACGCACCATTTCGCCCGTTTGTCCACCAAAATAGTGATGGAAAATTAAATGGAACTCAGTGGGATGATTCCCAACCTCTCGGTACTCCCCAGTCAATTTTGACCCACAGCATATCGGGACCCCGATCCCACCCCTAAAACCGTGGTCTATAGCACTCTGATTTGGCCCGAAAATGACTTGTTCACACCGTTTCATTCGTTTTACACCTAAATAGCCATGAAAGATTAAGCGGGCCATGTTGGAATGATCCCTAACCTCCCTGGAACGACCCTATTGATTTTCAGCCTATAGCACACCCAAACCCCGAGCCCACCCCCAAAATATTTGCATCGTTTCGCCGATTTTTCCTCCCAAATGGTCACAAAATAATCCCAAACCTCCCTGGCAAACCCCGATCAATTTTTGGGCCACAAAACACCCAAACCCCGTGCCCACCACCAAAACCGTGGGCTATAGAACACCGATTTAGCCCAAAAATATCCTGTTCTCACCACTTTGCCCATTTGTCCACCCAAATGGCCACGAAAAATTAAACAGACCACACTGGGATGATCCCCAACCTCTCTGTCAAGCCCCAGTCGATTTTTATCCCACAACATGCCCAAAACCAGGGCCCACCCCCAAAACCGTTGGCTATAGCACAATAATTTGGCCCTAAAATCGACTGGGATGATCCCCAACCTCCCTGGCACGCCCGATCAAATTTTGGCCCACAGCACGCCCGGACCCCGGGCCCAACCCTGAAACCAAGGGCTATAGCACACTTATTTAGCCCAGAAATGCCCCGTTCACGCTGTTTCTCCTGTTTGTCCACCCAAATAGCAACAAAAAATTAAATGGACCACACTTGGATGACCCCAAACCTCACTGGCATGCCTTGGCTGATTTTTGACCCACAACACGCCCAAACCCTGGGCCCAACCCCAAAACCGTAGGCTATAGCAGACCTATTTGGCCCAAAAATGCCCCGTTCTCCCTGTTTCGCCCCTTTGTCTACCCAGATGGCCACGAAAATTTAAACGGACCACCCTGGCACGATCCTCAACCCCCTGGAATACCCTAGTTGATTGTTGGCCCAGAGCATGCCCGGACCCCAAGACCACCCCTGAAATCGTGGGCTACAGCATATCGATTTGGCTCAAAAATGCCCCGTTTGCACTGTTTCGCTCGTTTTTCCACCTAAATAGCCATGAAAAATTAAACAGACTATACTAGGACGATCCTCAACCTTTATGGCATGCCCTGCTTGATTTTTGTCCCACATCACACCTGGAACCCGAGCCCACCCCCTAAATCGTGGGCTATAAAACAGCGAGTTGGCCCAAAAATACCCCGTTCAAGCTGATTTGCCCGTTTGTCCACCCAAATTTCCCCAAAAAATTAAAGAAACCACATTAGGATGATCCCTAACCTCCAAGGCATGCCCCAATCAATTTTTGGCACACAGCATGCCCGGACCCTAGGCCCACCCCCAAAACTGTGGGCTATAGCACGTCGATTTAGCCCAAAAATGCTGCATTCGTGCCATTTAGCCCGTTTGTCCACACAAATGGCCATGAAAAGTTAAACAGACCACACTGGGATGATCCCCAACCTCCCTGGCATGCCCTGGTAGGTTTTTGACCGATAACACACCCGAACCCTTGGCCCACCCCCGAAACCGTGGGCTATAGTATGTCGATTTAGCCTTAAAAGGCCTCATTCACGTCGTTTCGCCCATTTGTCCATCAAAATAGCCATGAAAAATTAAAAGAATGGCATTGGGATGATCCCCAACCTCCCTGGTACGCTCCAAACAATTTATGGCCCAAAGCACACCCGGACCTTGAGCTCACCCTTCAAAACCGTGGGCAATAGCAACCCAATTTAGCCTAAAAATGTCTCATTCGCATCGTTTTACCCGTTTATCCACCTAAATAGACACAAAAAATTAAACGGACCATATTGGGGCGATCTCTAACCTCCCTGGCATGCCTCGATTGATTTTTACCTTACAGCATGCCCAGACCCCAGGCCCACCCCTAAAATCGTAGGCTAAAGCTCACCGATTTGGCCAAAAAATGCCCCATTCGTGCTGTTTTGCCCGTTTGTCCATCCAAATGGCCACAAAAAATTAAATGGACCATACTGGGATGATCCCCAACCTCCCTGGCATACCTTGATTAATTTTTGGCCTACAAAACCCACGGACCCAAGCCCATCACCAAAATCGTGGGCTATAGCACACTAATTTGGCCAAAAATGCCCCGTTTCGTGTCATTTCTCCTATTTGTCCACTCAAATGGCCACAAAAAATTAAACGAACCTCACTGGTTTGATCCCCAATCTTGTTGGCACACCCTGATCAAATTTTGACCCATAGTACACCTAAACCTCGGGCCCACCCCTAAAATCGTAGGCTATAGCAGCCGATTTAGCCCAAAAATGCCTCGTTCATGCCGTTTTTCTCGTTTGTCCACCCAAATGGCCATAAAAAATTAAACGGACCATACTGGTCCCCAGACTCCCTGGCACGCCCGGACAAATTTCAGCCTACAGCATGCCCTAACCCCGGGCCCACCCCTAAAACTGAGGGCTATAGCATACCAAATTGGCCCAAAAATGCCTTGTTCGCGCTATTTTGCCCTTTTGTCCACCCAAATAGCCATGAAAAATTAAACGGACCATACTAGGATGATCCCCAACCTCCCTGGCATGCCCCGATCTATTTTTGACCCACAGCATGCCCGTATGTCTGGCCCACCACAAAAATCATAGGCTATAGCACGCCGATTTGGCCCAAAAATGCCTTGTTCGCGCCATTTCGCCCGTTTATCCATCCAAATGGCCACGAAAAATTAAACGGACCACACTAAGATGATCCCCAACCTCCGTGACATGACCCGGTGGATTTTTAGCCCACAGCATGCCCAGAAAGGGCATCAAAAATTTAAACAGACCACACTGGGCTATAGTACGCCGATTTGGCCCGAAAATGCCCCGTTCGTTCTGTTATGCCCGTTTGTCTGCCAAAATTGCATCAAAAAATTAAGCAGACAACATAGAGATGATCCCCAACATCCTTGATACACCCCAATCAATTTTCAGCCCACAGCATGCCCGAACCTCGGGCCCAACCCTAAAACCGTGGGCTATAACACACTAATTTGGCACGACAATACCCTGTTTGCGTCGTTTTGCTCGTTTGTCCACCCAAATAGCCACAAAAAATTAAATGGACCATATTGGGATGATCCCCAAACTCTATGGCATACATCGGTCAATTTTCTCTCCACAGCATGCCCCGGACCACCCCTGACATCATGGGCTATAGCACACTGATTTGGCCCGAAAATGCCCCGTTCATGCTGTTTTACCTGTTTATCCATCCAAATGGTCACAAAAAACTTAACGGACCACAGTGGGATGATACCCAATCTCGGTTGCATGCCTCAATCAATTTTCGTTCTACAGCATTCCCTAAAACCCGATCCCACCCCCAAAATCGTTGGCTACAGCACACTGATTTGGCCCGAAAATGACCCATTCACACCGTTTCACCCGTTTGTCTACCCCAATGGCCATGAACAATTAAAAGGACCACACTGGGACGATCCTCAACCTCCCTGGCATTCCCCGATCAATTTTTGGTGCACAGCACACTGGATCCCGAGCTCACCCCCAAAATCATGGGCTATAGAATGCCGATTTGGCCGGAAAAAAGGTTGTTCACATCGTTTCCCCCGTTTGTTCACCCAAATGGTCATAAAAATTAAATAACCATATTGGAACGATCCCCAACCTCCTTGGCACTCCACGGTCGATTTTCGCCCCACAACACGCTCGGACTCCGGACCCACCCTCAAAACCATGGATTATAGCACACCGATATAGCCCAAAAATGCCTTTTTTGAACCGTTTTGCCTATTTTTCCTCCAAACTGGCCACGAAAAATTAAACGGACTACACTGGGATGATCTCCAACCTCCCTGGCATGTCCAGGTCAATTTTCGGCCATAACCCAGTTCATAAACTTTCTCTCATAGATTCCCATCACGAAGTTATCTTATCCTTTGGTGTCAAAGGGCGAGTTCCTTTCTTGTCTTATAGCAAGACCGTTCCTGGGCCTACCCCTGAAACCGTAGACTATAGCACCCCGATTTGGCCCAAAAATGCCCTGCTCACGCTGTTTTACTCGTTTGTCCACCCAAATGGATATGAAAAATTAAACAGACCACATTAGGTTGATCCCCAACCTCCCTGGCATAGCCCGATCTATTTCTAGCTAAAAAACGCTTGAAATCCAGTCCCACCCCAAAAATCGTGGGCAATAGCACACCAATTTAGCTCGAAAATGTCCCGTTCACGCCATTACGCCCGTTTGTCCACCTAAATGGACACAAAAAATTAAACGGACTACACTGGGTCCATACCCAACCTCTTTAGAATGCCTTGGTTTATTTTTGTCCCACATCATGCCCGTACCCTAGGCCCACCCCCAAAACGATGGGCTATAGTACGCCGATTTGGCTCGAAAATGCCCCGTTCGTGCCGTTTCGCCCGTTTGTCCACCAAAATGGAAACGATTAATTAAATAGACCAAACTGGGATGATCCCCAACATCTATGGCACTCCCCGATTAATTTTTGGCCCACAGCACGTCCAGACCCAAGGGTGATTGTCCCGATTTGGCCCGAAAATGCCCTATTCACCTTAATTTGCTCGTTTGCCCACAGAAATGGCCAGAAAAATTTAAACGGGCCATACTGGGATGATCCCCAACCTCTATGGCATGCCTCGGTTGAATTTTCACCCACAGCACGCCCGAACCCCGGGCCTACCCTCAAAATTGTGGCCTATAGCACATCAATTTGACCTAAAAATACCCCGTTTGCACCCTGGATCACACTGGGATAATTCCCAACCTCCCTGGCATGCCCTGGTCAATTTTAAGCCCACAACACACCCAAATCCTAGGGACACCCCCAAAACCGTGGGCTATAACAAACAGATTAGGCTAAAAAATGCCCTGTTCGTGTCGTTTCACTTACTTATCCACCCAAATGGCCAAAAAAAATTAAACGAACCACACCGGGATGATCCCAAACTACCCTGGCAGGCCTCGATCAATATTTGGCCCATAGCATGCCCGAACCCTAAGCCCACCCCCAAAACTGTGGGCTATAGAACACCAATTAGGCCAAAAAATACCTCATCCATGCTATTTCGCCCGTTTATCCATCCAAATAGCCACAAAATATTAAACAAACAATACAGGGATGATCCCCAACCTCCCTGGCATGCCCCAGTTGATTTTTGGCCAATAGAACGCCCGTACCCGAGCCCACCCTCAAAATTGTGGGCTATGGCTCACCGATTTGGCCCAAAAAAGCCCCGTTCGCGCCGTTTATCATGTTTGTCCACCCAAATGGCCACAAAATATTAAGCGGACCACACTGGGATGATCCTTACTTCTTTGGCATGCCTTAGTCAATTTTCGGCCCACAGCACATCTAGACCTCGATCAACCCCCAAAACCATGGGCTATAGAACACCGATTTGGCCCGAAATCATCCTGTTTGTTCTGTTTCGCCCTTTTGACGACCCAAATGGATAGGAAAAATTAAATGGACCACACTTGGATGATCCCCAACCTTCTTGGCATTCCCCGATCAAATTTTGACCCACAACATTCCTGAACCCCTAGCCCACCCCTATAATTGTGTGCTTAGCATACCGATTTCGCTCGAAAATGCCTAATTTGCGTCGTTTTGCACCTGTGTCCACCTAAATGGCCACAAAAAATTAAGCGGACCACTCTAGGATGATCCTCAACCTCCCTGGAATGCCCTAGTCAATTTCCATCCCACAACACACCTGGACCCCAGCCCACCCACGAAACCGTGGGCTATAGCATACCGATTAGCCCAAAATCATCCTGTTTGCGCTGTTTCACCTATTTGCCCACCAAAATGCACACAAAAAATTAAACGGACAGCACTGGGATGCTCCCCAACCTCTATGGCATACCCCGATCGATTTTTGGTCCACAGTATGCCCAGACCCTGGGTCCAACCCAAAATCGTGGGCTATAGCACACCGCTTTGGCCCGAAAATGCTCCATTCGTTCCCTTTAGCCCGTTCGTCCACCCAAATGGCCACAAAAAATTAAACGGACCACACTGAAATGATCCCCAACCTCCTTGGCCCAAAAAACCCCTCGTTCGGGTCGTTTAGCTCGTTTATCAACCAAAATGGCCACAAAAAATTAAACGGATCAGACTAGGATGATCCCCAACCTCCCTAGCATACCCCAGTAAATTTTCATCCTACAGCAAGCCCGGACCCCAGGCCAACCTTCAAAACCCTAGTCTATAACTCAGCAATTTGGCCCGAAAATGCCCCATTTGCGTCGTTCTGCCTGTTTGTCCACCCAAATACCCACAAAAATTAAAATAAACCATATTGGGACGATCCCTAACCTCCCTGGCATACCTCGATCGAATTTTGGATCACAACATGCCCGAACCCGATGCCCACCCCTGAAACCGTGGGCTATAGCACACCGATTTATCCCAAAAATGCCCCATTCACGCCGTTTTGCACGTTTGTCCACCCAAATGGCCATAAAAAATTAAGAGGACCACAATGGGATGATCCCCAACCTCCTTTGCATGCCCTAGTCAATTTTTGGCCCACAGTACATCTAGACCTAGGTCCACCCCCAAAACCGTGGGCTATACCACACCGATTTGGCTCAAAATCATCCTTTTTGTGTCGTTTAGCCCTTTTGTCCACCCAAATGGATATGAAAAAATAAACGGACCACACTGGAATTATCCCCAACCTCCCTGGCATGTACCAGTTGATTTTCCACCCACAGTACGCCCAGAACCCAGGCCCAACCTAAAATTATGGGCTATAGCACACCGCTTTGGCCCAAAAATGACCCGTTCGTGCCCTTTAGGCTGTTTGTCCACCCAAATGGTCATAAAAAATTAAACGAACCAAACTGGCACAATCCTCAACCTCCCTGGAACAATTCGGTCAATTTTTTCCCCATAGAACGCCTGGTCCCCGAGGCCAGCCTCAAAACCATGGGCTATAGCTCACTAATATGGCTCGAAAAAGCCTCGTTTGGGTCGTTTAGCTCATTTGTCCACCCAAATAGCCACGAAAAATTAAACAGATCACACTGGGATGATCCCCAACCTTCCTGGCACACCTGATCAATTTTTAGCCTACAGCAAGCCTGGAACCCGAGCCCACCCCCAAAACCCTGGTCTATAACATACCAATTTAGACCGAAAGTGTCTCGTTAACAATGTTTTACCCGTTTGTCCACCCAAATGGCCATGAAAAATGTAAGAAACCATACTGGGACGATCCCCAATTGCTATGGCATGCCCCAATGAAATTTCATCCCACAGCACGCCCGAACCCTAGGACCACCCCCAAAACCATGGGCTATAGCACATCGATTTGGCCTGAAAATGCCTCGTTCTCGCCGTTTTGCATGTTTGTCCAGCCAAATGGCCACAAAAAATTAAGCGGACCACACTAGGATGATCCTCAACCTCTTTGGTATGCCCTAGTCCATTTTTAACCCACAGCACACTTAGACCCCAGCCCACCCCCAAAACCATGGGCTATAGCACACCAATATAGTCCGAAATCATCCTGTTTGTGCCGTTTCGGACGTTTGTCCACCCAAATGGATACAAAAAATTAAACGGACCACACTAGGATGATCCTCAATCTCCCTAGCATACCTCGGTCGATTTTCATACCATAGTACGCCAGAATCCTGGGCCCACCCTAAAACCGTAGGCTATTGCGCACCGTTTTGGCCCAAAAATGCCCCATTCATGCCCTTTATCCCATTTGTCCGCCCAAATGGCCAAAAAAAATTAAACAGACCATATTGGGAGGATCCCCAACCTCCCTGGCATGCCTCGATCAATTTTTGGACTAAAGCACGCTCGAACACCAGTTCCACCCCCAAAAATGTGGGAAATAGCACACAGATTTGGCCCAAAAAAGTCTCGTTCACACCGTTTCACCCATTAGTCCACCCAAATGTCCACGAAAAATTGAACGGACAATACTGGGACGATCCTCAACCTTTTCAGCAAGCCCTGGTCTATTTTTGGCCCACAAAACACTTGAACCCTGGGCCCACCCCAAAATCGTGGGCTATAACACACCGATTTGGGTTGAAAATGCCCTATTCACACCGTTTTGCCCGTTTGTCCACACAAATGGCCACGAAAAATTAAACGGACCACACTGGGATGATTCCTAACCTTCCTAACACACCTCGGTTGATTTTCGGCCTACAGCATGCCTGGACACCGATTTGGCCCAAAAATTCCCCATTCATGTCGTTTCACCCATTTGTCCACCCAAATGGCAATGAAAAATTAAACGGACCACACTGAGATAATCCCCAACCTCCCTGGAATGCCCCAATCAATTTTTGTCCCATAGAATGCACGGACCCCAAGACCACCCTCAAAACCGTGGGCTATAGCTTACCAATTTAGCTCTAAAAACAACCCCCATTCAGGCGGTTTAGCTCGTTTGTACACCTAAATGGCCACAAAATTTAAATGGATCACACTGGGATGATGCCCAATATCCCAAGCACACCCCGATCAATTTTTAGGCCACAGCAAGGACGGACCCTGGGCATACCCCCGAAACCCTGGTCTATAGCACACCAATTTGGCTTAAAAATGACTCATTCATTCCGTTTTGCCTGTCTGTCCACCCAAATAGCCATGAAAAATGAAACTAATCATATGGGATGAACCGCAACCTCCCTGGCATGCCCCGATCGAATTTTGGGACACATCACGCCCGAACCCCAGGCCCACCCCCAAAACCATGGGCTATAGCACACCGATTTAGCCCAAAACTTCCCCGTTCGCACCGTTTTGCATGTTTGTCCACCCAAATGGCCACGAAAAATTAAGCGAACCATACTATGATGATCCCCAACCTCCTTGGCATGCCCTAGTCAATTTTTGGCCCAAAGAACATCTAGACCCCGGTCCACCCCCGAAACCATGGGCTATAGCACATCGATTTGGCCCAAAGAACATCTAGACCCCGGTCCACCCCCAAAACCATGGGTTATAGCACATCGATTTGGCCCAAAATTATCCTATTTGCATTGTTTCGCCCGTTTGACCAGCCAAATGGATACAAAAAATTAAACGGACCATACCGGGATGATCCTCAATCTCCCTGGCATGCCTCGGTTGATTTTTAGACCACAGTATGCATGAATCCTGGGCCCACCCTAAAACCGTAGGCTATTACACACCATTTTGGCCCAAAAATGCCCCATTCATGCCCTTTAGCCCATTTGTCCACCCAAATGGCCATAAAAATTAAAAAAACCATACTAGGAGGATCCCCGACCTCCCTGTCATGCCCCGATCAATTTTTGGACAACAACACACTCAAACCCCAGTTCCACCCCTAAAAATATGGGAAATAGCACACTGATTTGGCCCAAAAGGTCTCATTCACGCCGTTTCACCCATTAGTCTACCCAAATGGCCACAAAAAATTAAACGGATAACACTGGGATGATCCCCAACCATTGTAGAAAGCCCTGGTCTATTTTTGGCCCACAAAACACCCAGACCCTGGGCCCACACCCCAAACCGTGGGCTACAGCACACCGATTTGGCTCGAAAATGCTCTATTCACACCGTTTTGCCCGTTTGTTCGCACAAATGGCCACAAAAAATTAAACAAACCACACTGGAATGATCCCTAACCTTCCTAACACACCTCAGTTTATTTTTGTCCTACAGGACGCCTTGATACTGATTTGGCCTGAAAATTCCCCATTCATGTCGTTTCACCCGTTTGTCCACCCAAATGGCAACGAAAAATTAAGCGGACCACACTGACATAATCCCCAACCTTCCTGGAATGCCCCAGTTAATTTTTGACCCATAGAATGCACGGACCCTAAGCCCACCCTCTAAATTGTGGGCTATAGCTCACTGATTTAGCTCGAAAAAATCCCATTCAGGCCGTTTAGCTCGTTTGTACACCTAAATGGCCACAAAAATTAAATAGATCACGCTGGGATGATGCCCAACATCCCAAGCACACCCCGATCAATTTTCAGGACACAGCAAGCACGGACCCCGGGCATACCCCCGAAACCCTGATCTATAGCACACCAATTTGGCTTAAAAATACCCCATTCGCTCCGTTTTGCCTATTTGTCCACCCAAATAGCCATGAAAAATGAAACTAATCATATGGGATGATCCCCTACCTCCCTGGCATGCCCCGATTGAATTTTGGGCCACATCACGCCCGAACTCCAGGCCCACCCCCAAAACCATGGGCTATGGCACACCGATTTGGCCCAAAACTTCCCCGTTCGTGCCGTTTTGCACGTTTGTCCACCCAAATGGCCACAAAAAATTAAAAGAACCATACTATGATGATCCCCAACCTCCTTGGCATGCCCTAGTCAATTTTTGGCCCATAGCACATCTAGACCTCGGTCTAACCCCGAAACCATGGGCTATAGCACATCAATTTGGCTCAAAATCATTCTATTTGCATCGTTTCGCCCGTTTGACCACACAAATGGATACAAAAAATTAAACGGACCACTCTGGGATGATTCTCAATCTCCATGGCATGCCTCGGTCAATTTTCAAACCACAGTATGCCTGAATCCTGGGCCCACCCTAAAACCGTTGGCTATTGCACACCGTTTTTGCCCAAAAATGCCCCATTCATGCCCTTTAGCCCATTTGTCCACCCAAATGGCCACAAAAAATTAAACAAACCATACTGAGAGGATCTTCAACCTCCCTGGCATACCCCGGTCAATATTTGGACTACAGCACGCTCGAACCCCAGTTCCACCCCCAAAAATGTGGGTAATAGCACACTGATTTGGCCCAAAAAAGTCTCGTTTACGCCGTTTCACCCATTAGTCTACCCAAATGGCCACGGAAAATTAAAAGGACAATACTAGGACGATCCACAACCTTTGTGGAATGACCTGGTCTATTTTTGGCCCATAAAACACCCGGACCCTGGGCCCACACCCAAAATCGTGGGCTATAGCACACCGATTTGGCCCAAAACTTTCCCATTCACGCCATTTTACACGTTTGTCCACCCAAATGGCGCAAACCATACTATGACGATCCCCAACCTCATTGGCATGCCCTAGTCAATTTTTGGCACACAGCATATCCAGACCCTGATTCACCCCCAAAACCATGGGCCATAGCACATCGATTTGGTCCAAAATTATCCTATTTGCGTCGTTTCGCTCGTTTGACCAGCCAAATGGATACGAAAAATTAAGCGGACCACACTAGAATGATCCTCAATCTCCCTGGCATGCCTCGATCGATTTTCAGACCACAGTACACCTGAATCCCGGGCCCACCCTAAAATCGTAGGCTATTGCACATCGTTTTGGCCCATTCATGCCCTTTAGCCCATTTGTCCACCCAAATGGCCACAAAGAATTAAACAAACCATACTGGGAGAATCCCCAAACTCCCTGGCATGCCCCAGTCAGTTTTTAGACTACAGCACGCTCGAACCCCAGTTCCACCCCCAAATATGTGGGCAATAGCACACCGATTTGGCCCAAAAAAGTCTCGTTCACGCCGTTTCACCCATTAGTCCACCAAAATAGCCACGGAAAATTAAACAGACAATACTGGGATGATCCCTAACCTTTGTGGCAAGCCCTGTTCTATTTTTGTCTGACAAAACACCCGGTTCCTGGGCCCACCCCCAAAACCGTGGGCTATAGCATACTGATTTGGCTCGAAAATGCCCTATTCACACCGTTTTGCCCGTTTGTCCGCCCAAATGGCCACCAAAAATTAAACAGACCACACTGGGATGATCCCTAACCTGCCTAACATACCTCGATTGATTTTTGGCTAAAAGGACGCCTGGACACCGATTTGGCTCAAAAATTCCCCATTCATGTCGTTTCACCCATTTGTCCACCTAAATGGCAATGAAAAATTAAACGGACCACACTGACATAATCCTCAACCTCCCTGGAATGCCCCAGTCAATTTTTGGCCCATAGAATGCACGGACCCCAAGCCCACCCTCAAAACTGTGGGCTATAGCTCACCAATTTAGCTCGAAAAAATCCCATTCAGGCCGTTTAGCTCGTTTGTCCACCTAAATGGCCACATTAATTAAATCGATCACACTGGGATGATGCCTAACATCCCAAGCACATCCCAATTAATTTTCAGGCCACAGCAAGCACGGATGTCGGGCATACCCTTGAAACCCTGGTCTATAGCACACCAATTTGGCCCAAAAATGCCCCATTCACTCCGTTTTGCCTATTTGTCCACCCAAATAGCCATGAAAAATGAAATTAACCATGTGGGATGATCCCTAACCTCCATGGCATGCCCCGATTGAATTTTGGGCAATAGCACGCCCGAACCCCAAGCCCACCCCCAAAACCGTGGGCTATAGCACACCGATTTGGCCCAAAACCTCCCCATTTGTGCCGTTTTGCACGTTTGTCCACCCAATGGCCACGAAAAATTAAGCGAACCATACTATGACAATCCCCGACCTCCTTGGCATTACCTAGTCAATTTTTGGCCCACAGCACATCTAGACCCCGGTCCACCCCCGAAACAAAGGGCTATAGCACATCGATTTGGCCCAAAATCATTCTATTTGCACGTTTCGCCCGTTTGACCACCTAAATGGATACGAAAAATTAAACGGACCACACTGGGATGATTCTCAATCTCCCTGGCATGCCTTGGTCAATTTTCAGACCACAGTACGCCAGAATCCTGGGCCCACCCTAAAACCGTAGGCTATTGCACACCGTTTTGGCCCAAAAAGTCCCCATTCATACACTTTAGCCCATTTGTCCACCCGAATGGCCACAAAAAATTAAACAAACCATACTGGGAGGATCCCCAACCTCCCTGTCATGCCCCGGTCAATTTTTGGACTACAGCACGCTCGAACCCCAGTTCCACCCCCAAAAATGTGGGTAATAGCACATTGATTTTGCCTAAAAAAGTTTAGTTCACGTCGTTTCACCCATTAGTCTACCCAAATAGCCACGGAACATTAAAAAGACAATACTAGGATGATCGCCAACCTTTGTGGCATGCCCTGGTCTATTTTTGGCCTACAAAAAACCCGCACCCTGGGCCCACCCCCAAAACCGTGGGCTATAGCAGACCGATTTGGCTTGAAAATGCCCTATTCACACCATTTTGCCCGTTTTTCTGCCCAAATAGCCACGAAAAATTAAACAGACCACACTGGGATGATCCATAACCTCCCTAACACACCTTGGTTGATTTTTGGCCTACAGCACGCCTGGACACCGATTGAGCCCGAAATTCCCCATTCATGTCGTTTCACCAATTTGTCCACCCAAATGGCAACGAAAAATTAAACGGACCACACTGACATAATCCCCAACCTCCCTAGAATGCCCCAGTCAATTTTTAGCCCATAGAATGCATAGAACCTAAGCCCACCCTAAAAATCGTGGGCTATAGCTCACCGATTTAGCTCAAAAAAACCCCGGTCAGGCCGTTTAGCTCGTTTGTCCACCTAAATGGCCACAAAATATTAAATGGATCACACTGTGATGATGCCCAAAATCCCTAGCACATCCCGATCAATTTTTAGGCCACTGAAAGCACGGACCCCGAGCATACCCCCAAAACCCTGGTCTATAGCACACAAATTTGGCCCAAAAATGCCCCATTCGCTCCGTTTGGCCTGTTTGTCCACCCAAATAGCCATGAAAATGAAACTAACCATATGGGATGATCCCCAACCTCCCTGGTATGCCCCGATCGAATTTTGGGCCACATCACACCCGAACCCTAGGCCCACCCCCAAAACCGTGGGCTATAGCACACCGATTTAGCCCAAAACTTCCCCGTTAGCGCCATTTTGCACGTTTGTCCACCCAAATGGCCACGAAAAATTAAGTGAACCATACTATGACGATCCCCAACCTCCTTGGCATGCCCTAGTCAATTTTTGGCACACAGCACATCCAGACCCCGGTCCACCCCCGAAACCATGGGCTATAGCACATCGATTTGGTCTAAAATCATCCTATTTGCGTCGTTTCGCCCGTTTGACCACCCAAATGGATATGAAAAATTAAACGGACAATACTAGGATGATCCTCAATCTCCCTGGCAGGCCTCGATCGATTTTCAGACCACAATACACCTGAATCCTGGGCCCACCCTAAAACCAAAGGCTATTGCACACCATTTTGGCCCATTCATGCCCTTTAGCCTATTTGTCCACCCAAATGACCACAAAGAATTAAACAAACCATACTGGGAGGATACCCAAACTCCCTGACATGCCCCGATCAATTTTTTTACTACAACACGCTCGAACCTTAGTTCCACCCCCAAAAATGTGGGCAATAGCACATCGATTTGGCCCAAAAAAGTCTCGTTCACGCCGTTTCACCCATTAGTCCACCCAAATGGCCATGGAAAATTAAAATGACAATACTGGGATGATCCCCAACTTGTGTCGCAAGCCCTGTTCTATTTTTGGCCCATAAAACATCCGGCCCCTGGGACCACCCCCAAAACTGTGGGCTATAGCACACCGAATTGACTAGAAAATGCCCTATTCACACCGTTTTACCCGTTTGTCCACCTAAATGGCCACGAAAAATTAAACAGACCACACTGGGATGATCCCTAACCTGCCTAACACACCTCGATTGATTTTCGGGTTAAAGCACGTCTGGACACCGATTTGGCCCGAAAATTCCCAATTCATGTCGTTTCACCCATTTGTCCACCCAAATGGCAACGAAAAATTAAATAGACCACACTGAAATAATCCTCAACCTCCCTGGAATGCCCCAATTAATTTTTGGCCCATAGAATGCACTGAACCCAAGCCCACCCTCAAAACCGTGGGCTATAGCTCACCGATTTAGCTCGAAAAAATCCCATTCAGGCCGTTTAGCTCGTTTGTACACCTAAATCGCCACATTAATTAAATGGATCACACTAGGATGATGCTTAACATACCAACCACACCCCAATTAATTTTCAGGCCACAGCAAGCACGAACATTGGGCATACCTTCGAAACCCTGGTCTATAGCACACCAATTTGGCCCAAAAATGCCCCATTCGCTCCGTTTTGCCTGTTTGTCCACCCAAATAGCCATGAAAAATGAAACTAACCATATGGGATGATCCCCAACCTCCATGGCATGCCCCAATAAAATTTTGGGCAACAGCACGCCCGAACCCCAAGCCCACCCCCAAAACCATAGGCTATAGCACACCGTTTTGGCCCAAAACCTCCCCGTTTGCGCCGTTTTGCACGTTTGTCCACCAAATGGCCACGAAAAATTAAGAGAACCATACTATGACAATACCCAACCTCCTTGGCATTCCCTAGTCAATTTTTGGCCCACAGCACATCTAGACCCCGGTCCACCCCCGAAACAAAGGGTTATAGCACATCGATTAGGCCCAAAATCATCCTATTTGCATCGTTTCGCCCTTTTGACCACCCAAATGGATACGAAAAATTAAACGGACCATACTGGGATGATTCTCAATCTCCCTGGCATGCCTTGGTCAATTTTCAGACCACAGTACGCCAGAATCCTGGGTCCACCTTAAAACCGTAGGCTATTGCACACCATTTTGGCCCAAAAATGCCCTATTCATGCCCTTTAGCACATTTGTCCACCCAAACGGCCACAAAAAATTAAACATACCATACTAGGAAGATCCCCAACCTCCCTGGCATGTCTCGATCAATTTTTGGACTACAGCACGCTCGAACCCCAGTTCCACCCCTAAAAATGTGGGCAACAGCACACTGATTTGTCCCAAAAAAGTCTCGTTCACGCTGTTTCACCCATTAGTCTACCCAAATGGCCACGGATAATACTTGGATGATTCCCAACCTTCTTGGGAAGCCCTGGTCTATTTTTTGGCCCACAGAACACCCAGACCCTGGGCCCACCCCCAAAATCGTGGGCTATAGCACACCGATTTGTCTCGAAAATGCCCTATTCACACCGTTTTGCCCATTAGTCCGCCCAAATGGCCATAAAAAATTAAACGGACCACACTGGGATGATCCCTAACCTCCCTAACACCCCTCGGTTGATTTTTGGCCAACAGCACGCCTGGACACCGATTTGGCCTGAAAATTCCCCATTCATGTCATTTCACCCGTTTGTCCACCCAAATGGCAATAAAAAATTAAACGGACCACACTGACATAATTCCCAACCTCCTTGGAATACCCCAATCAATTTTTGTCCCATAGAATGCATGGACCCCAAGCCCACACTCAAAACCATGGCTATAGCTCACCGATTTAGCTCAAAAAAACCCGTTTAGGCTGTTTAGCTCGTTTGTCCACCTAAATGGCCACAAAAAATTAAATGGATTAAACTAGGATGATGCCCAACATCCCTAACACACCCCGATCAATTTTTAGGTCACAGCAAGGATGGACCTCGAGCATACCCCTGAAACTCTGGTCTATAGCACACTAATTAAGCCCAAAAATGCCCTATTCGGTCCGTTTTGCCTGTTTGTCCACACAAATAGCCATGAAAAATGAAACTAACCATATGAGATGATCCCCAACCTCCCCGGCATGCCCCGATCATATAGGATGATCCCCAACCTCCCTGGCATGCCCCGATCAAATTTTCGGCCACACCACTCCCGAACCCCAGGTGCACCCCCAAAACCGTGGGCTATAGCACACCGATTTAGCCCAAAACTTCCCCATTCGCGCCGTTTTGCACGTTTATCCACCCAAATGGCCTCAAAAAATTAAGCGAACCAGACTATGACGATCCCCAACCTCCTTGGCATGCCCTAGTTAATTTTTGGCCCATAGCATATCTAGACCCCGATCCATGCCCTAATCATGGGCTATAGCACATCGATTTGGCCCAAAATTATTCTATTTGCGTCGTTTCGCCCGTTTGACTACCTAAATGGATACGAAAACTTAAATGGACCGTACTGGAATGATCCTCAATATCCTTGGCATGCCTCGGTCGATTTTTAGACCACAGTACTCCTGAATCCTGGGTCCACCCTAAAACCGTAGGCTATTGCACACCGGTTTGGGACAAAAATACCCTATTCATGCCCTTTAGCCCATTTGTTCACCCAAATGGCCACAAAAAATTAAACAGACCATACTGGGAGAATCCCCAACCTCCCTGGCATGCCCAGGTCAATTTTTGGACTACAGCACACTCGAACCCCAATTCCACCCCCAAAAATATGGGCAATAGCACACCGATTTGGCCCAAAAAATTCTTGTTCATGGCGTTTCACCCATTAGTCCACCCAAATGGCCACGGAAAATTAAACGGACAATACTGGGGTGATCTCCAACCTTTGTGGCAAGACCTGGTCTATTTTTTGGCCCACAAAACACCCAAACCCTGGGCCTACCCCCAAAACCGTGGGCTATAGCACAGTGATTTGGCTCGAAAATGCGCTATTCACACCGTTTCGCCCGTTTGTCCGCCCAAATAGCCACGAAAAATTAAACAGACCACATTGGGATAATCCCTAACCTCCCTAACACACATCGATTGATTTTTGGCCAACAGCACGCCTGGACACTAATTTGGCCCGAAAATTCCCCATTCATGTCGTTTCACCAGTTTGTCCACCCAAATGGCAATGAAAAATTAAACGAACCACACTGACATAATCCTCAACCTCCCTGGAATGCCCCAGTCAATTTTTGGCCCATAGAATGCACGGACCCCAAGCCCATCCTCAAAACCGTGGGCTATAGCTCGCCGATTTAGCTCGAAAAAATCCCATTCAGGCCGTTTAGCTCGCTTGTCCACCTAAATGGCCACATTAATTAAATCGATCACATTGGGATGATGCCTAACATCCCAAGCACATCCCAATTAATTTTCAGGCCACAGCAAGCACGGACATCGGGCATACCCTTGAAACCCTGGTCTATAGCACACCAATTTGGCCCAAAAATGCTCCATTTAGTCCGTTTTGCCTGTTTGTCCACTCAAATAGCCATGAAAAATGAAACTAACCATATGGGATGATACCCAACCTCCCTGGCATGTTTCAATCAAATTTTGGGCCACAGCACGCTCGAACCCCAGGCCCACCCCCAAAATCGTGGGCTATAGCACATCCATTTGGCCCAAAACTTCCCCGTTTGCGCCGTTTTGCACGTTTGTCTACCCAAATGGCCACGAAAAATTAAGCAAACCATACTATGATGATCCCCAACCTCCTTGGCATACCCTAGTCAATTTTTGGCCTACATCACATCTAGACCCCGGTCCACCCTCGAAACCATGGGCTATAGAACATCGATTTGGCCTAAAATTATCCTATTTGCATCGTTTCTCCCGTTTGACCACCCAAATAGATACGAAAAATTAAACAGACCGCATTGGGATGATCCTCAATCTCCCTGGCATGCCCCGATCAAATTTTGGCCCACAACACGCCTAAACCCCGGGCCTACCCCCAAATGTCTGCTATAGCATACCGATTTTGCCTAAAAATGCACCATTCGTGCCATTTTGCACATGTGTCCACCCTAATGGCCACGAAAAATTAAGCGGACCATACAGGGACGATCCTCAACCCCCTTGGAATGCCCTAGTCAATTTCCACCCCACAACACACCTGGACCCCGGCCCTCCCCTGAAACCGTGGGATAGCACACCGATTTGGCATGAAATCATCCTGTTGGTGCCGTTTTGCCCGTTTGTCTACCCAAATGGACATGAAAAATTAAATGGACCACACTAGGATGATCCTCAACCTCCCTAGCATGCCTCGATCAATTTTTGGCCCACATTACGCCCGAACCCCGGTACCAAACTAAAATCGTGGGCTATAGTATACCGCTTTGGCTCAAAAATGCCCCGTTCGTGCCCTTTAGCTCGTTTGTCAACACAAATGGCCACAAAAAATTAAACGAACTACACTGTCATGATCCCCAACCTCCCTGGCATGCCCCAGTCAATATTTGGCCCATAGAATACACGAACCCCTAGCCCACCCTCAAAACCGTGGGCTACAGCTCACCGATTTGGCCCAAAAAATCCCCGTTCGGGCCGTTTGGCTTGTTTCTCCGCCAAAATGGCCACAAAAAATTAAACGGATCACGCTGGGATAATCCCCAACCTCCCTAGCATACCCCGGTCAATGTTTAGCTCACAGAAAGCCCGGAACCCAGGCCCACCCTCAAAACCCTGGTCTATAGCACACTAATTTGGCTCGAAAATGCCCCGTTCACGTTGTTTTGCCGGTTTGTCCACCCAAATAGCCATGAAAAATAAAATGAACCATACCGAGATGATCTCAAACCTCCCTGGCATGGCTCGATTGAATTTTTGCCCACAACACGCCCAAACCCTAGGCCCACCCCTAAAATTGTGTGCTATAGCACACCGATTTGGCCCGAAAATGCCCCATTCACGCTGTTTTGCACGTGTGTCGCCCAAATAGCCACAAAAAATTAAGCAGACCACACTGGGATGATCCTCAACCTCCCTGGCACGCCCTAGTTAATTCCATCCAACAACACACCTTGACACCAGTCCACTGCAGAAAGCGTGGGCTATAGCACACCGATTTGGCCCAAAAGCATCTTGTTTGCATCTTTTCGCCTATTTGCCCACCCAAATGGATACGAAAAATTAAACAGACTGTACTTGGATGATCCCCAACCTCCCTGGCATGCCTCAATCGATTTTCGACCCACAGTCCGCCCGGATCCCAGGCCCAACCCAAAATCGATGGCTATAGCACATTGTTTTGGCCCCAAAATGCCCCGTTCGTGCCCTTTTGCCTGTTTGTCCACCCAAATGGACACAAAAAATTAAACGGACCATACTGGCACGATACCCAACCTCCTTGGCATGTCCAGTTGATTTTTAGCCCATAGAATACCCAGACCCCTAAACCACCCTCAAAACCGTGGGCTATATAGTTCACCCATTTGGCCCAAAAAAGCCCCGTTCGGGCCGTTTGGCTCGTCTGTCCACCCAAATGGCCACAAAAAATTAAATGGATCACACTAGGATGATCCCCAACCTCCCTAGTACACCCCGGTCAATTTTCAGCACACAGTAAGCTCGAACCCCGGGTCCACCCCCAAAACCCTAGTCTATAACACACTAATTTAGCCCGAAAATGCCCCGTTCGCACCATTTTTTCTGTTTGTCCATCCAAATAACCACGAAAAATGAAATGAACCATACTGAGACGATCCCCAACCTTCCTGACACATCTCGGTCAATTTTTAGCCCATAGAACGCCTGGTCCCCGATCCCACCCTCAAAACCAAGGGCTATAGATCACCGATTTGACCTGAAAAAGACTCGTTCGAGCCGTTTAGCTCGTTTGTCCACCCAAATGGCAATGAAAATTAAACAGATCACACTGGGATGATCCCCAACCTCCCTGGAACACCCCAATAAATTTTAAGCCCATAGCAGCCGGGACCCCGAGCCCACCTCAAAACCCCTGGTCTATAGCACACCAATTTGGCCCAAAAGTTCCCCATTCGCACCGTTTTGCGCGTTTGTCTACCCAAATGGCCACGAAAAATATAACGAATCATACTGGGACGATCCCCAACCTCTCTAGAATACCACAATCGAATTTTCGCCTACAGAATGCCTGGACCCGAGGCCCACCCTCAAAATTGTGGGCTATAGCACACCAATTTGACCCAAAAATGCTCCGTTTGCACCGTTTTGCACGTTTGTCCACCCAAATGGCCACGAAAAATTAAGCGGACCACACTGGGACGATCCCCAACCTCTTTGGCATGCCCTAGTCAATTTTCAACCCACAGCACACTTGGACCGCGGCCCACCTCCGAAACCATAGGATAGCACACCGATTTAGTTTGAAATCATCATGTTTGTGCCGTTTTGCCCATTTGTCCACCTAAATGGACACGAAAAATTAAACGGATGAATCCTAGTATGCCCCGGTCGATTTTTAGACCACAGTACGCCTAAATTCTAGCCCCACCCTGAAACATGGGCTATAGCACACCACTTTGGCCCAAAATGGCCCGTTCGTGCCCTTTAGCCCCTTTTTCCACCTAAATGGCCACAAAAAATTAAAAAAACCACACTGGGATGATCCCTAACCTCCCCGGTATGCCCCGGTCAATTTTTGGCCTACAGCACGCTCGAACCCCAGTTCCACCCCCAAAACTGTGGGCTATAGCACACCGATTTAGCCCAAAAAAGTTCCGTTCACGCCGTTTCGCCCATTAGTCCACCCAAATGGCCACAAAAAATTAAACGGACCACACTGGGATGATATCCAACCTTTGAGGCATGCCCTGGTTGATTTTTGACACGCTACACACCCGGACCCCGAGCCCAATCCCAAAATCGTGGGCTATAGCACACTGATTTGGCTTGAAAATACCCTATGCACACCGTTTTGCCTGTTTGTCCGCCCAAATGGCCACAAAAAATTAAACAGACCCACTGGGATGATCCCTAACCTCCCTGACACACCTCGGTTGATTTTCGCCCTACAGTACACTAAACCCCGGGCCCACCCATGAAATCGTGGGCTATAGCACACGGATTTGGCCTTAAAATTTTCCATTTATGTCGTTTCACCCGTTTGTTCACCCAAATGGTCACAACAAATTAAACGGACCACACTGGGATGATCCTCAACCACACTGGCATGCCCCAATCAATTTTTGCCATACAGCACACTGAACCCCGAGCTCACCCCCGAAATCGTGGGCTATAGAATGTCGATTTGGCTCAAAAATGCCCCATTTGTGTCATTTTGCCTGTTTGTCCATCCAAATGGACACGGAAAATTAAACGAACCACACTGGGATGATCTCCAACCTCCCTGGCATGTCCAGGTCGATTATTGTCCATAACCCGATTCGAGAACCTTCTCTCATAGATTCCCATCAAAAAGTCATCTTATCCCTTGGTGTCAAAGAGCGAGTTCCTTTCTTGCCTTGTAGAACAGCTGGGCCCCGGGACCACCCCTGAATCGTAGGCTATAACACACCGATTTGGCCCGAAAATACCCCGCTCGCGCTGTTTTGGCCGTTTGTCCACCCAAATGGTTACGAAAAATTAAAAAGTCTACAGTGGGATGATCCCCAACCTCCCTGGCATGACCCGGTTGATTTTTGGCCCACAACACGCCCGAACCACAGGTACAACCCCAAAATCATGGGCTATAGGACTCCGATTTAGCCTGAAAATGCCTCGTTAGTGCCATTAGCCCCGTTTGACCACCCAAATGGCCACAAAAAATTAAACGGGCTACATTGGGACAATCCCTAACCTCCCTAGCATGCCCCGATTTATTTTTGGCCCACAGCATGCTCGTACCCCAGGCCCACCCCTAAAACCATGGGCTATAGTGCACCGATTTAGCTAAAAAATGCCCCGTTTGTGCCGTTTCGCCCGTTTGTCCACCAAAATGGCAGCAAAAAATTAAACAGACCACACTGGGATTGTGGGCTATAGCACATCAATTTGGCCCAAAAATGCCCCGTTTGTGTCGGTTTGCCCATTTGTCCACCCAAATAGCCACAAAAAATAAACAAACCATAATAGGATAATCTCCAATCTCTACGACATGCCTCGATTTATTTTTGGCCCACAGCATGGTCGGACCCTGGGACCATCCCCAAAATTGTGGACTGTATAGCACACAAATTTGGCCCAAAAATACCCCGTTCACGCTATTTCACCAGTTTATCCAAGCAAATGGCAACGAAAAATCAAACGAACTAGACTGGGATGATCCCCAACCTCCCTATCATACCTCAGTTAATTTTTGGCCACAACACGCTAGGAACCTGGCCCCACCCCCAAAACTATTGGTTATAGCACACGGAATTGGCCCAAAAATATCTCATTCGCATTGTTTCACCTGTTTGTTCACCAAAATGGCCACGAAAAATTAAATGGACCACATTGGGCGATCCCCAACCTCCCTGGCATGCCCCGGTTAAGTTTTAGCCCACAGCACGTCAAACCCCAAGCCCACCCCCAAAACTGTGAGCTATAGCATGCCGATTTAGCTTAAAAATGCCCCGTTCGCGCCGTTTTGCTTATCTGTTCACCCTAATGGCCACAAAAAATTAAACGGACGACATTTGATGATCTCCAACCTCCCTGGCATATCTTGATAGATTATTGGTCATAATCGGGTTCGAGAACCTTCTCTCATAGATTCCCTTCACCAAGTCATCGCCAGCAATTAGCTCATATCCCTTGGAGTCAAAGGGCGAGATCCTTTCTTGTCTTGAATCACGCCCGCACCCCAATCCCACCCCTCGAAACCATAGGCTATAGCACACAAATTTGGCTTAAAAATACTCCATTCACACCATTTCGCCCGTTTGTCCACCCAAATGGCCACAAAAAATTAAAAGAACCACACTAGGATGATCCCCAACCACCTTTGGAAATCCTTGTTTGATTTTTGAGCCACAGCACGCCCGAACGCTGGGCCCACCCCCGAAACTGTGGGCTATAGCACATTGATTTAGCCTGAAAATGCCCCGTTCGCGCCGTTTCACCTGTTTGTCCACTCAAATGGCCAGGAAAAATTAAATGGACCACATAGGGATGATCCTCAGCCTCCCTGGCACGCCCAATCAATTTTTGGCCCACAGTATACCCGGACCCCCGGCCCATCCTCAAAACAGTGAGTTATAGCATACCGATTTTGCCTAAAAATGCCCCGTTCATGCCATTGTGCCTGTTTGTCCAACCAAATGTCCACAGACAAATGAACGGACCACACTAGGAGGATCCCCAACCTCCCTGGCATGCCCCGATCAATTTTTGGCCCACCCCCAAAACCATGGCTACAGCACACCAATTTGACTAAAAAATGCTCCATTTAAGCTGTTTTGCCTGTTTATCCACACAAATGGCCACAAAAAATTAAAAGGACTACACTGGGATAATCCCCAGCCTCCCTGGCATGCCTCGGTCGATTTTCAGCCTACAGCCCACTGTGCGTTCGGACCTCAGGCCCACCCTCAATACTGTGGGCTATAGCACACCGAGTTGACCCAAAAATGCCCCGTTCCTCCCGTTTTGCCCATGTATCCACCAAAATAGCCACAAGAAATTAAACGGACCACACTAGGACGATTCCCAACCTCCTTGGCATGCCTCGGTCTATTTTTGGCACACAGCACGCTAGGATCCTGGGCTGACCCTCGAAGCCGTGGGTTATAATAGCACACCGATTTAGCCCAAAAATGCCCTATTTGGGCCATTTTGCTCATTTGTCCACCCAAATGACCACGAAAAATTAAACGGACCAAACTGACACAATCCTTAAGCCCCCTGGCATGACCCGATAAATTTTTGGCCCACATCATACTCGAACCCGGGCTCACCCTTAAAATCGTGGGCTATAGCACATAGATTTAGCCCAAAAATTCCCCGTTCACACCATGTTGCCCATTTGTCCACCCAAATGGCCAATAAAAATTAAACAAACCACATTGGGAGGATCCTCAAACACCCTAGCACGCCTCGGTTGATTTTAAGCTCATAGAATAATCGGGGACACCCTTAAAACCGTGGGCTATAGCACACCGATTTAGCAAAAAAAAAGCCCTGTTCGGAATGTTTCATCTATTTATCCACCCAAATGGCCACGACAAATTAAACGAACCACACTGGATGATCCCCAACCTCCCTGGGATGCCTGAATTAATTTTTAGCCCACATCACGCCTAAATTTCGGGCCCATTCCCAAAACCGTGGGTTACAACACACCGATTTTGCCTGAAAATGCCCCATTCGCGCTGTTTTGTCTGTTTGTCCACCCAAATTGCCAAAAATATTAAACGGACCACACTGGGCGATCCCCAACCTCCCTGGCATGCCTCGGTCAATTTTCGCCTATAGATGCCCGGACCCCGGGCCCATCCTCAAAACCATGGGCTATAGCACAACGATTTAGTTAATAAATGCCCCGTTTGCATGGTTTCGCCTGTTTTCCACCCAAAAGGCCACAAAGAATTAAACGAAGCACATTAGGACGTTCCCCAACCTTCCTTGCATGCCCCAGTAGATTATTAACCCACAACACTCTCAGACCCCGAGCTCACCACCAAAACCGTGGGCTATAGCTCATCGATTAGGCCCTAAAATGCCACGTTCGTCCACCCAAATAAACACGAAAAATTAAACAGACCACACAGAAATGATCTCCAACCTCTATGGCACGCCCCGGTCAATTTTTAGCCCACAGCACAATCGGACCCGGGCCCACCCCCAAAACCGTGGACTATAGCACACCGATTTGGCCCAAAAATGCCCCGTTCGTGCCATTTTACCTGTTTTTCCACCCAAATGACCAAGAAAATTAAAAGAACCACACTGGGATGACCACCAGCCTCCCTGGACAGCCTCGATCAATTTTTGGCCCACAGCAGGCTCGAACCCCGGGCCTACCCCCAAAACTGTAGGCTATAGGACACCGATTTGGCTAAAAAATGCCTAATTCTCGCTGTTTTACCCGTTTATCCTCCCAAATAGCCACAAAAAATTAAACGGACTAAATTGGGATAATCCCCAACCTCCCTGGCACGCACCGATCAATTTTTGGCCTACAGTACACCCGAACCTCGAGCCCACCCCAAAAAACGTGGGCTATAACACACTGATTTGGCCTAAAAAAGGACCTTACTGGAACAATCCCCAACCGCCTTGGCATGACCCGGTCATTATTCAGCCCAAAGCACTCTCGAATCCCTGTTCTACATCCAAAACAGTAGGGTATAGCACACCGATTTGGCTTGAAAATGCCCTGTTCTCGCTGTTACACCCATTTGTCTTACCAAATAGCCATAAAAAATTAAATGACCCCACTGGGATGATCCCCAATCTCCCTGGAACGTCTCGATCAATTTTGGCCCACAAATCGCTCGGACTCCAGGCCCACCCCAAAACCATTGGCTATAGCACACCAATTTGGCCCGAACATTCCGCGTTCGTATCATTTTGCCCATTTGGAAACCCAAATGGTAACGAAAAATTAAATGGATCATACTGGGATAATCCACAACCTCCATGGCACGCCCCAATCAATTTTCAGCCCACAGCACGCCCGGACCCCGGGCCCACCCCAAAACTGTGGGCTATAGAAAACTGATTTGGCCCAAAAATGCCCTATTCGTGCCATTTCACCTGTTTGTCCACCCAAATAGTCATAAAAAATTAAACGACCCACACCAGGACTATCCCAAACCACTGTGTCATGCCCCGATCAAGTTTTAGTCCACAACAAGTTCGAACCCCATGCCCACCCCCAAATTTAGCCTGAAAATGCCACATTCATGCCGTTTTGCCCATTTATCAATCCAAATAGCCATAAATATTTAAACAGACCATACTGGGATGATCCCCAACCTCCCTGGCATACCTCAGTCAATTTTCGACCTATAGAACGCTTGGAACTTGAGGCCACCATCAAAACTGTGGGCTATAGCTCACCGATTTGGCCTGAAAAAGCCCCGTTCGGGCCATTTAGCTCTTTTGTCCACCCAAATGTCCACAAAAAATTAAATGGACCACACAAGGATGATCCCCATCCTCCCGAGCATGCTCCGATTGATTTTTGGTCCATAGCACACCCAGACCCCAGGACCAACCCCAAAACCGTGGGCCATAGCACACCGACTTAGCCCAAAAATGCCCCGTTCGCGTCGTTTTGCCCGTTTATCTACCCAAATAGCCACAAAAAATTAAATGAACCACACTGGGTTGATCTCCAACCTCACTTTCATGCCCCAATCGATTTTAGCCCACAGCACGCCTGTACCCCGAGCCCACCCCCAAAATCACTGGCTATAGCACACCAGTTTGGCCCAAAAATGCCTAGTTCGTGCCATTTCGCCCATTTGTCCACCCAAATGGCCAAAAGAAGTTAAACGGACCACACTAGGTTGATCCCCAACCTCCTTGGAATGCCCCGATCAATATTCGGTCCACAGCACTGCCAAACGCCAGTTCCATCCCTAAAACCGTGGGCTATAACAGACCGATTTGGCCCGAAAATGCCCCATTCGCGTTGTTTTGCCTGTTTGTCCACCCAAATGGTTACAAAATCTCCCTGGCATACCCCGGTCACTTTTTGTCCCATTGTATACCTAGAACCGGGCCCACCTACATAATCGTGGGCAATAGCACACCAATTTGGCACAAAAATGCCTAATTCATACCATTTTGCTCGTTTGTGCACCTAAATTTTCAAAAAAAGTAAATGGAAAACACTGGGATGATCCTCGACCTCCCTAGAATGTATCGGTAAATTTTCATCCCACAGCAAGCCTGAACCCCAAGCCCACCCTTGAAACCGTGATCTATAGCACACCAATTTAGCCCTAAAATGCCCCGTTCGCGTCGTTTCGCCCATTTGTCCACCCAAATGGCCACGAAAATGAAACGAACCATACTGGGATGATCCCTAACCTCCCTGGCATACCCCGATCAAATTTTAGCCTATAGGACACCCGAACCCCGAGCCCACCCCCAAATTGTGGGCTATAGCACACCGAGTTACCCCGAAAATGCCCCATTCGCGCGCGTTTTGCACTTGTCCACCCAAATGTCAACTAAAAATTAAGAGGACCACAATGGGACAATCCCCAACCTCCTTGGCACGCCCTAGTCAATTTTCACCCTACAGATCACTTGGACCACGCCCACCCCCAAAATTGTGGGCTATAGCACACCGATTTGGCCCAAAATCATCTTGTTTGCCCCGTTTCGCCTGTTTGTCCACCCAAATGGACATGAAAAATTAGACGGACTATACTGGGATGATCCCAAACCTCCCTGGCATGCCCTGATCGATTTTTTGCATATTACGGCTGGACCCCGGGCCCAACCTAAAATCGTAGGCTATAACACACCACTTTGGCCCGAAAATGCCCCGTTCGTGCCCTTTAGCCCGTTTGTCCACCCAAATTGCCACAAAACATTAATCGGACTACACTGGCATGATCCCCAACCTCCCTGGCATGCCCCAATTAATTTTTGGCCAATAGAATGCCCGAACCCCTAGCCCTCCCTCAAAATGGTGGGCTATACCTCACCAATTTGGCCCGAAAAAACCCCGTTCGGGTTGTTTAGCTCGTTTGTCCACCCAAATGGCCATGAAAAATCAAACAAAACACACTGAGATGATGCCTAACCTCCCTAGCACACCCCGATCAATTTTCAGCCCACAGCAATCTTGGACCCCGGGCCCATCGCCGAAACCCCAGACTATAGCACACCAATTTGACCCAAAAATGCCCTGTTTGCACCGTTTTGCCTATTTTTCCACCCAAATAGCCACGAATATTAAAAAAAACTATACTGGGATGATCTCTAACCTCATTGGCATGCCCCGACAGAATTTTGGCCCACAGCACGCCTGAACCCTCGGCCCACCGCCGAAACTGTGGGATATAGCACATCGATTTTGCCTGAAAATGCCCCATTCGCACCGTTTTGCACGTTTGTCCACCCAAATGGCCATGAAAACTTAAGAGGACCACACTGGGACGATCCCCAACCTCCTTGGCATGCCCTAGTCAATTTTTGGCCCACAGTACGCCCAGACCCCGAGCCCAACCCGAAATTATAGGCTATAGCACACCGCTTTGGCCCAAAAATGCTCTGTTCGTCCCCTTTAGCTGGTTTGTCTACCTAAATGGATACGAAAAATTAAATGGACCGCACTGGGATGACACCCAACCTCACTGGCATTCCTCGATCAATTTTTGGCCCACAGTACGCCCAGACCCCGGGCCCAACCCAAAATTGTAGGCTATAGCTTACCGTTTTAGCCCAAAATTCTCCGTTCATGCCCTTTAGCCGGTTTGTCCACCCAAATGGCCATAAAAAATTAAACGGACCACACTGGCATGATCCCCAACCTTCTTGGTGTGCCCCGATCGATTTTTAGCCCATAGAACACCCGGTCTTCGAGCCAACCCCTAAAACTGTGGGCTATAGCTCACCGATTTGGCCTGAAAAAGCCCCGTTCGGGTCGTTTAGCTCGTTTGTCCACCCAAATGGCCGCGAAGAATTAAACGGATCAAACTGGGATAATCCCAACCTCCCTGGCATACCCCAGTCAATTTTTAGCCCACAGCAAGCCCGAACCTAAGGGCCACCCCCGAAACCCCGGTATAATTTGGCCCAAAAATGCCTCGTTCACGCTGTTTTGCCCGTTTGTCAACCCAAATGGCCACAAAAAATATAACAAACCATACTGGGACAATCCTCAACCTCTCTAATATTCCTTGATCAAATTTCGACCTACAGGATGCCCGAACCCCTGGCCCACCCCCAAAAACATGGGCTAGCACATCGATTTAGCCCAAAAATACCCTGTTCACACCGTTTTGCACGTTTATCCACCCAAATTCCACAAAAAATTAAGAGGACCATACTGGGACGTTCCCAAATCTCCTTGGCACGCCCTAGTTAATTTTCAACCCACAGCACACCTGGACCCCGGCCCACCCCCAAAATCGTGCGCTATTATAACACATCGATTTGGTATGAAATCATCCTATTTGTGCCGTTTTGTCCTTTTGTCCACCCAAATGGACACGAAAAATAAAACGGACCTCACTGGGATGATCCTCAAACTCCCTGGCACGCTCCGGTCGATTTTTAGACTACAGCAGGCTCGAAGCCCAGTTCCACCCCCCAAATTGTGATTTATAGCACACCGATTTGGCCCGAAAAAGTTCCGTTCACACTATTTCGCCCATTAGTCCAGCCAAATGGCCACGAAAAATTAAATAGACCATATTGAAACGATCCCCAACCTTTGTGGCATACCCTGGTAAATTTTCGACCCACAACACGCTCGAACCCCAGGCCTACCCCCAAAACCATGGGCTATAGCACACCGATTTGGCCCGAAAATGTCCTATTTACACCGTTTTGCTCATTTGTCCATCCAAATAGCCATGAAAAATTAAACGGACTACACTGGGATCATTCCCAACATCCCTGACATACCTCGATTATTTTTTGGCCTGCAGCACGCCTGGAACCCAGGCCCACCCATAAATCCATGGGCTATAGCACACCGATTTGGCCCAAAAATTCTCCATTCATGCTGTTTCACTTGTTTGTCCACCCAAATGGCCACGAAAAATTAAACAGACCATACCGGGATGATGCCAAACCTTTCTAGCATGCCCTGGTCAATTTTTGGACCACAACACGCCCGAACCCCGTGCCCAACCACAAAACCGTGGGCTATAGCACATCAACATAGCCATAAAATGCCCCGTTCATTCCGTTTTGCCTGTTTATTTGCCCAAATGCCCACAAAAAATTAAATGGACCATACTGGGATGATCCCCAACCTCCTTGGCATGCCCCAGTCAATTTTTGGCCAATAGCAAGCCCGGAACCCGAGCCCACCCCCAAAACCGTGTACTATAGCTCATCGATTTGGCCAGAAAATGCCCCATTCGCTCTGTTTCACTCCTTTGTTCAACCATATGGCCACAAAAAATTAAACGAACCATACTGGGATGATCCCAAACCTCCTTTGCATGCACCGATTGATTTTCAACCCACAGCACGCCCGGACCCAGGCCCGACCCCAAAATCGTGGGCTGTAGCACACCTAATTAGCCCAAAAATGCCCCGCTTGCGCCGTTGCACCTCTTTGTCCACCTAAATGGCCATAAAAAATTAAACAAACCATACTAGGATGATCCCTAACCTCCCTGGCATGGCCTGGTCAATTTTTAGTCCATAGCACGCCCGACCCTTGGGCCCACCCCGGAAATCATAGGCTATAACACACCAATTTTGCTCGAAAATGCCCCATTTGCGTCATTTCGCTTGTTTGTCCACCCAAGTGGCCACAAAAAATTAAATGAACGATCTCCAACCTCCCTGGTATGCCTCGATCAATTTTTGGGCCACAGCACACCTGAACCCTGGGCCCACACCTAAAACTGTGGGCCATATAACACACTAATTTTGCTCTAAAATGATCCATTCGTGCCGTTTCGTCCGTTCGTCCATCCAAATAGCCATGAAAAAGTAAACGGACCACACTGGTATGATACCCAACCTCCCTGGTATGCCCCGGTCGATTTTTAGCCCACAGCACACTCGAACCTTGGGCCCACCCCCAAAACGGTGGGCTATAGCACACCAATTTGGCCCGAAAATGCCCCGTTCGTGCCATTTTGCCTGTTTGTCCACCCAAATGACCACGAAAAATTAAAAAGACCACATTGAGATGATCCCCAACCTCCCTAGCATGCTTCGATTGATTTTTGGCCCACAGAATGCCCGGACCCCAGGACCACCCCCAAAACCGTGGGCTATAGCACACCAATTTGGCCCAAAAATACCCCATTTGGGCCATTTTGCCCGTTTGTCTGCCCAAATGGACATAAAAAAAAAGGACCGCACTCGGATGATACCCAACCTCCTTGGCATGCCTTGGTCGATTGTCGGCCCACAGCACACCAGGCCCCAAGCCCACCCCCAAAACCAAGGGCTATAGCACATCAATTTAGTACGAAAATATCTCGTTCGCGCTGTTTTGCCCGTTTGTCAACCCAAATTGCCACAAAAAATTAAACGGACCAAACTTTGGTAATCCCCAACCTCCCTAGCACGCTTCGGTCAATTTTTGGGCCACAGCAAACCTGGACTCCAAGCCCACCCCCAAAACTATGGGCTAGAGCTCACCGATTTGGCCCAAAAATGCTCTATTCACGTTGTTTTGCCCGTTTCCACAGCTAACACCGTGGTCTTTAGCATACCGATTTGGCCCTAAAATACCCCGTTTGCGTCCTTTTACCTGTTTGTCCACCCAAATGGCCACAAAAAATTAAATGGACCATTCTGGGACGTTCCTCGATCTATATGGCATGCCTCCATCAATTTTTGGCCCGCAACATACCTGGACCTTGGGCCCACCCCCAAATGGCCACGAAAAATTAAACGGACCAAAATGGGATGATCCCCAACCTCCCTGACATGCGTCGATCAATTTTTGGCCGACAGCAAGATTGGACCCTGGGCCCACCTTGGAAACCATGGGTTATAGCACACTGATTTGGCCCGAAAATGCCCCGTTCGTGTCGTTTCGCTTGTTCTCTACCGAAATGGCTATGAAAAATTAAATGGATCACACTAGGATGATCCCTAACCTCCCTGGCATACCTGGGCCAATTTTTGGTTCACAGCAAGCCCGGACCCCGTGTCCACCCCAAAATCGTGGGCTATAGCACACCGATTTGGCCCAAAAATGCCTCATCTGCACCGTTTCGCCCATTTGTCCACCCAAATGGACACGAAAACTTAAATGAACCACACTAGGATGATCCCCAACCTTTATGGTATGCCTCGGTCAATTTTCTCATGATGGAACACCCGGACCCTAGGGCCACCCCCAAACCGTGGGATATAGCACACTTATTTGGCCCAAAAATGTCTTGTTTGCACCGTTTTACCGGTTTGTCCAACCAAATGGCCACGAAAAATTAAACAAATCCTACTAGGACAATCCCTAACCTTTTCGACATGCTCTCATTGATTTAAGGCCCACAAATTGCCTGGACCCCGAGCCCACCCCCGAAACCATGGACTATAGTATCTCGATTTGGCCTAAAAATGCCCCGATCTGCCGTTATACCTGTTTGTCCACCCAAATAGCCACGAAAAATTAAACGAACCATAGTGGGATGATACCAAACCACCTTGGCACACCCCGATCGACTTTAGTCCCACAGTACGCTCGGACCTCGGGTGCACCCCTAGGACCGTGGGCTATAGCACACCAATTTTGCATCAAAATGCCCCATTCGCATCGTTTCACCCATTTGTCCACCCGAATGACTACAAAAAATTACATCCCCAACCCCCCTGGCATACCTCGGTTGAATTTCAGCCCATAGTACGCCCGAACCCTAGGCCCACCCCCTAAACCGTGGGCTATATAGCACACTAATTTAGCCCGAAAATGCCCCATTCGTATTGTTTCGCCCGTTTGTCCACCAAATGACCATGAAAAATTAAACGGAACACAATAGGAAGATCCCCAACCTTCCTACCATGCCCCAGTCAATTTTCAGTCTATAGAACGCCCGAATCCCAGGCCCACCCCCAAAACTGTAGGATATAGCACACCAATTTAGCCCAAGAATGCCCTGTTCGCGCCGTTTTGCCCGTTTGTCTACCCAAATGGCCATGAAAAATTAAACGGACCATACTGGGATGATCCCCAACCTCCCTACCATGCCCGACCGAATTTCGGCCCACAGCACGCCGGACCCCAAGCCCACCCTTGAAACAGTGGACTATAGCTCACCGATTTTGCCCGAAAACACCCCGTTTGTGCCGTTTTGCCAGTTTATCCACCCAAATGGCCACAAAAAATTAAACAAATCATACTGGGATGATTCCCAACCTCCCTGGCATGCCTCGGTCAATTTTTGACACAAAGCACGATCGGACCCTGCGCCCACCCTTGAAACCATGGGTTATAGCATATTGATTTAGCTCGAAAATTTGCCGTTCGCATTTTTTCACCCGTTTGTCCACCCAAATGGCCATGAAAAATGAAATGAACTATACTAGGATGATCCCCAACCTCTCTGGCAAGCCTCGGTCGATTTTTAGTCTACAGCACGCCTGGATACCGAGCCCACCCCCAAAATCGTTAGCTATAGCACACATATTTGGCCAGAAAATGCCTCATTTACATCGTTTATCACGTTTGTCCACCATAATGGCCACGAAAAATTAAACAGTCTACACTGGGTCGATCCCTGACCTTCCTGGCATGGCCCAGTCGATTTTTGACTAACAACACCCCCTAACCCCGGCCCACACCCAAAGTCGTGGGCTATAGCAAACTCATTTGGCCGAAAAATACCCTATCCACGCTATTTCGCCTATTTGTCCTTCCAAATGGCCATGAAAAATTAAACGAAACACACTAGGAAGATCCCCAACCTCCCTGGAATGCCCCAATCGATTTTTGGTCCACAGCACGCTCGAACCCTACGCCCACCTCCTAAACCATTGGCTATAACACACCGATTTAGTCCAAAAACACCCTGTTCGTGTCATTTGTCCACCCAAATAGCCACAAAAAATTGAATGGACCACATTGGAACGATCCCAACCTCTCTGGCACGCCCCGGTCGATTTTTTACTTGCATCACACTCGGGTCCCGGGTACACCCCCAAAACCGACGGCTATAGAACACCGATTTTCCCATTTGTCCACCCAAATGGCAATGAAAAATTAAACTGACCACACTTGGATGAACCCCAACCTCCATGGCATGCCCCAGTTGATTATTGTCCTAGAGTACGCCCGGACCTCGAGCCCACCCGTAAAATCGGGGGCTATAGCACAACGACTTGGCCCAACATGCCTCGCTCGCGATGTTTTGCCCATTTGTCCATATAAATGGCCACAGAAAATTAAATGAACCACACTGCGGCAATCCCCAACCTCTTCGGTATGCCCCGATCAATTATCGACCAATAGTAAGCCTGAACCTCGAGCCCACCCCCAAAACCGTGGGCTATAGCATACCGATTTGGCCCAAAAATGCGTTGTTCGCACCGTTTTGCCCGTTTGTCCACCAAATAGCCACAAAAAATTAAACGGACCACACTGGGACGATCCCCAACCTCCCTGGCATGCCCCGGTTGATTTTTGGCCTACAACACACCCAAACGTCAGGCCCACCCCCAAAATCGTATGTTATAGCACACTGATATAGCCAGAAAATGCCTTGTTCGTGCCGTTTTGCCTGTTTGTCCACTAAAATGGTCACGAAAATTAAACGGACCACACTGGGATGATCCCAAACCTCCCTGGTATGCCTAGGTCGACTTTTGGCCCATAGCACGCCCGAACCCTAGGCCCACCCCCAAAATTATGAGCTACAGCATATCGATTTGGCCCAAAAATGCCCTATTTGAGCCATTTAGCCGTTTGTCCACCTAAAAAACCACGAAAAATTAAACGGACCACACTAGGAGAATCCCAACCACCCTAACACGCACTGATTAATTTTTGGCTCATAGCACGCCCGAACCACAAGCCTACTCTCTAAATTACGGGCCCAAAACCATGGGCTATAGCAAACAGATTTCGCCCGAAAATGCCCTGTTCGTGCCATTTTACCTTTTTATCCACCCAAATGTCCACGAAAAATTAAACGAACCACACCGGGATGATCCCAAACCACCCTGGCATGCCTCGATCAATTTTTGTCCCACAACATCCCCGAATCCTATGCCCACCCCCAAAAATGTGGGCTATATCACACCGATTTGGCCCGAAAATGCCCCTTTCGTGTCGTTTTGCCCGTTTATCCATCAAAATAGCAACAAAAAATTAAATAGACCACACTGGGATGATCCCCAACCTCCCTAGCACACCCCAGTTGATTTTTGACCCATAAACGCCCGTACCCCAAGCCCACCCTCAAAACTGTGGGCAATAGCTAACCGATTTGGCCCCAAAAAGCCTCGTGCGGGCCGTTTAGCTTGTTTGTCCACCCAAATAACCACGGAAAATTAAATGGACCACACTGGGATGATCCCCAACCTCCCTGGAATGCATCGGTTGATATTTCATCCACAGCATGCTTGGACCCTAGGCCCAACTCCAAAACCATGGGCAATAGCACAACAAATTAGCCTAAAAATACTCCGTTCGCACCGTTTCTCCCGTTTATCTACCCAAATGGCCATAAAAAATTAAACTAACCATACTAGAATGATCTCCAACCTCCCTGGCATACCCTGATCAATTTTAACCCACAGCACACCCGAACCCCAGGCCCACCCCAAAATTATTGGCTAAGCATACCTATTTGGTCCAAAAATGCCTCGTTCGTGTTGTTTCGCCCGTCTGTCCACCCAAATGGCCACGAAAAATTAAATGAACTACACAAGGATGTTCCCCAACCTCCTTGGCATGCCCCGGTCAATATTCAGTCCACAGCACTGTCGGACCCCAGTTTCAACCCCAAAACCGTGGGCTATAGCATACCAATTTGGCCCGAAAATGCCTCGCTCGTGCTGTTTTGCAACTTTGTCCACCCAAATGGCAACGAAAATTCAAACGGACCACACTGGGATTAACCCCAATCTCCCTGGTATGCCCCGATCAATTTTTTGCATACAGTACGCTGAACTCGAGCCCACGCACGTAATCGTGGGATATAGCACACCAATTTGGCCTGAAAATGCCCAGTTCGCACCGTTTTGCCAGTTTGTCCACCCAAATGGCAACAAAAAATTATACGGATTACACTGGGATGATCCCCAACCTCTCTGGCATGCCCCGAACAATTTTCAACCGACAGCAAGCCCGAACCCCGGGCCCACACCCAAAATCATGGTCTATAGCACACCAATTTAGCCAAAAAATGCCCCGTTCACGCCGTTTGTCCATCTAAATCACCATGAAAAATGAAACAAACCATACTTGGACGATCCCCAACCTCCCTAGCATGCCCCAATTGAATTTTGGCCCACAGCACGCCCGAACCCTAGGCCCACCCCCAAAATCGTGGGCTATAGCACACCAATTTGGGCCGAAAGTACCCTGTTCGCACCGTTTTGCATGCGTACCCGCCCAAATGGCCACGAAAAATTAAGCGGACCACACTGGGAAGATCCCCATCCTTCCTAGCATGTCCTAGTAAATTTTTAGCCCACAGTACACCTGGACCCTGGCCCACCCCCAAAACCGTGGGTTATAGCACACTGATTTGGCCCGAAATCGTCCTGTTTGCGTTATTTTGCCCATTTATCCACCCAAATTGACACAAAAAATTAAACGGACTACACTGGGATTATCTCCTACCTCTCTGGCAAGCCCTGGTCGATTTTTGGCCTACAGTACGGTCGGACCCTAGGCCCAACCCAAAATCGTGGGCTATAGCACACCGCTTTGGCTCGAAAATACCCCGTTCGTGCCCTTTAGCCCGTTTGTCCACCCAAATGGCCACAAAAAAATTAAATGAACCACACTTGCACAATCCCCAACCTCTCTGACATGCCCCGATCAATTTTTGGCCCATAGAATGCCTAGACCCCGAGCCCACCCTCAAAACCATGGGCTATAGCTCATCGATTTTTCCTGACAAAGCCCCGTTTGGGCCGTTTAGCTAGTTTGTCCACCCAAATGGCCACAAAAAAATTAAACAGATCACACTGGGATGATCCCCAATCCCCTGGCATACCTCGATAAATTTTCAGCCCACAGCAAGCCCAGACCCTGGGCCCACCCCCAAAACCCTAGTCTATAGCACACCAATTTGGCTCGAAATGCCCCATTCACGCCGTTTTGTGCGTTTGTCCACCCAAATGACCATGAAAAATAAAATGAACCATACTGGGTAATGCCCAACCTCCCTAGCATGCCCCGATCGAATTTCAACCCACAACATGCCCGAACCCAAGGCCCACCCTCAAAATCGTGGGCTATAGCACACCAATTTGGCCTAAAATGCTGCGTCCGAGCCGTTTTGCACGTTTGTCCAACCAAATGTCCATGAAAATTTAACTGGACCACACTGGGAGGATCCCCAACCTCCTTGGTATGCCCTACTCAATTTTTGGCCAACAGCACCCCTGGACCCCGGCCCACCACCAAAATCGTGGGCTATAGCACACCGATTTGGCCCGATATCATCCTGTTTGTGTCGTTTCGCCCTTTTGTCCGCCCAAATGGATATGAAAAATTAACCGGACTGCACTAGGATGATCCCCAACCTCCCTGGCATGCCCCGGTCGATTTTCGGCCCATAATACGCCTGGACCCCAATCCTAACCCAAATTTGTGGGCTATAGCACACCTCTTTTGCTCGAAAATGCCCCGTTCGTGCCCTTTAGACCGTTCGTCCACCCAAATGGCCACAAAAAATTAAACGGACCATACTAGGACGATCTTATATCTTCCTGGCAAACTCCGATCAATTTTTGGCCCATAGAACGCCCGAGCCCCGAGCCCACCCTCAAAACCGTGGGCTATAGCTCACCAATTTGGCTCAAAAAAGCCCCGTTCGGGCCGTTTAGCTCATTTTTCCAACCAAATGGCCATAATAAATTAAACAGATTCCACTAGGAGGATCCCTAACCTCCCTAGCACACCCCGGTTAATTTCAACCCACCGCAAGCCCGAACCCCGAGCCCACCCCGAAAAACCCTGGTCTATAGCACACTAATTTGGCCCGAAAATGCCCCGTTCGCACCATTTTACCCGTTTGTCCACCCAAATGGCCATGAAAAATAAAACAAACCATACTAGGATGATCTCCAACCTCCTTGGCACGCTCTAGTCAATTTTCAGCCCATAGCACACCTGGACCTCGGCCCAACTTCAAAACCGTGGGCTATAGCACACCGATTTGGTCCAAAATCATCCTATTTGCGCCGTTTTGCCCATTTGTCCACCCAAATGGACACAAAAAATTAAACGGACCACACTAGGATAATCCTCAACCTCCCTGGCATGCCTCAGTCAATTTTCAGACCACAATGCACTCGGATCCTGGGCCCAACCTAAAATCATGGGCTATAGCACACCGCTTTGGCCCGAAAATGCCCCGTTCGTGCCCTTTAGTCTGTTTGTCCACCCAAATGACTACAAAAAATTAAACAGACCACAACCTCCCTGGTACGCCCCGATCAATTTTTGGCCTAAATCACGCTCAAACCCAGTTCAACCCCCAAAACTGTGGGCTATAGCATACCGATTTGGTTCGAAAAAATCTCGTTCAAGCTGTTTTGCCCATTAGTCCACCCAAATGGCCAAAAAAAATTGAACGAACCACACTGGGAGGATCCCTAACCTTTGTGCCATGCCCTGGTCGATTTTCGACCCACAACACACCTGGACCCCAGGCCCACCCCCAAAACCGTAGGCAACAGCACATTGATTTAGCCCGAAAATGCCCCATAAAGTTGTTTTGCCAGTTCGTCTGCCCAAATAGCCATGATAAATAAAATGGACCATACTGGGATGATCCCCAACCTCCCTGACATGCCTCGGTTGATTTTTAGCCTACAGCACGCCTGGACCATGGGCGCACCCCCAAAACCGTAGGATATAGGACACTAACTTGGCCCAAAAATTCTCCATTCATTCTGTTTCAACTGTTTGTCCACCCAAGTAGCCACAAAAAATTAAACAGACCACACCGAGATGATCCCAAACCTCCCTGGCATGCCTCGATCAATTTTTGGACCACAGCACGCCCGGACCTCTGACCCACCCACCAAATCATTGGCTATAGCACACTGATTTGGCCCGAAAATGCCACATTTGCATCGTTTCGCCTGTTTGTCCACCCAAATGGAAATAAAAAATAAAAGGGACCACACTTGATGAGCTAAAACCTTCCTGGCATTCCCCGATCAATTTTTGACCAACAGCACACCCTGACCCCTGGCCCACACCCTAAATCAAGGGCTATAGCATGCCAATTTGGCCCAAATATTCCCCGTTCGCGCCATTTCGCTCGTTTGTCCATCCAAATGGCCATAAAAAATTAAACGAACCATATTGGGAAGATCCCCAAACTCCTTGTCATGTCCTTGTCGATTTTCAGCTTATAACACATCCAAACACCATGCCCACCCTCGAAACCATGGGCTATAGCACACCGATTTGGCAGAAAATGCCCCATTCAAACCGTTTCGCCCATTTGTCAACCGAACTGGCCACAAAATATTAAATAGACCACAGTGAGATGATCCCAAACCTCCCTGGCATACCTTGGTTGATTTTTGACATACAGCAGACCCGAACCTCGAGCCCACTACAAAAATCATGGGCTATAACACACCAATTTCACCCCAAAACACCCCATTCGTGCTGTTTCGCCCGTTTGTCCACCTAAATAACCAAGAAAAATAAATGGACCATACTGGGATGATCCCCAACCTTCCTGGCACGGTTCGATTGATTTTTCTCACACAACACATCTGGACTCTGGGCCCACTCCCAAAACCGTGGGCTATAGCACAACGATTTAGTTCGAAAATGCCTCGTTCCCGCCGTTTCGCTCGTTTGTCCACCCAAATGGATACGAAAATTAAATGGACCACACTGGGATGATCCAAACCTCCTGCATGCCCCGGTCAACTTTCAGCCCACAGAATGCTTGGACCCTGGGCCCACCCCCAAAATCATGGGCTACAACATACCGATTTGGTCCGAAAATATCTCGCTTGTGCCTTTTCGCTCGCTTGTCTACCCAAATAGCCACAAAATAAAACGGACCACACTAGGATGATCCCCAACCTCCCTGGCATACCTCGGTCAATTTTTGGACCACAGCACACCCGAACCCCATTCCCACACCCAAAACCGTGGGTTACAGCACACCAATTTGGTTTGAAAATACCCCGTTTGCCCCGTTTGGACCGTTTTGCCCTTTTGTCCACCCAAATGGCCACAACAAATTAAATAGACCATACTGGGATGATCCCCAACCTCCCTGGTATGCCTCGGTCAATTTTTGGCCCACAGTATGCCCGGACGCCGTACCCACCCCCAAAACCGTGGGCTATACAACACCGATTTCGCCCAAAAATGTTCCGTTCGCACTGTTTTGCCCGTTTGTCCACACAAGTATCCACAAAAAATTAAACGGACCACCCTGGGATGATCCCCAACCTCCATGGTACGCCCCGATCGACTTTTTGCCCACAACATGCCCGTTCTCACCGTTTCACCCATTTGTCCACCTAAATGACCAAGCAAATTAAACGGACCACACTAGGACAATCCCCAATGTCCCAGTCATGCTCGATTGATTTTTTACCCATAGCTCACCTGGACCCCAGGTCCACCCCCAAAACCGTGGTCTATAGCACTCAGATTGATACTGAAAATGCCCCATTCACGCTGTTTCGCACATTTGTCTACCCAAATGACCACAAAAAATTAAACGGACCACACTGGCACAATCCCCAACCTCCCTGGCATGTCCCGGTAGATTTTAGGCCTACAGCACACCTGGACCCTAAGCCCATCCCCAAAACCGTGCGCTATTGCACACCGATTTGGCCCAAAAATTATTCCATCCGCATCGTTTTGCCGGTTCATCCACCTAAATGGCCAAAAAAAGTTAAACGAATCACACTGGGAGGATCCCCAACCTCCCGGGCATGTCCCAGTCAATTTTTGGCCCACACCACGTTCGAACCCAAGGCCCACCCAAGAAACCGCAGGCTATACCACATCGATTTAGCCTGAGAATCGGTCGTTCACACCATTTCGCCTGTTTATCCACCGAAATAGCTACAAAAAATTAAACAGACCGTACCGGGATGATACCCAACATCCTTGGCATACCTCGATCGATTTTCAACCCACATCACACCCAGACCCCGGCCTACCCCCAACACCGTAGCCTATCGCACACCAGCTTGGCCCCAAAAAGCCCTGTTCGCATCGTTTTGCCCATTTTTCCACCCAAATGCAAAAAAAATTAAACAAACCACACTGGGACGATCCCCAATTGCCCTGGCCGGCCTCAGTCAATTTTTGTCCTACAGCACATCTGAAATCTAAGCCCACCCCCAAAATCATTGGCTATAGCACACCGATTAAGCCCAAAAACACCACGTTCACACCGTTTCACCCGTTTGTCCACCCAAATGGCTACAAAAAATTAAACGAACTACACTGGGATGATCCCCGACCTCCCTGGCATGCCCCGGTCAATTTTTGGCATACAGCACCCTCAGAACCTGGGCCCACCCCTAAAACAGTGAGCTATAACACACTGATTTGCCCTAAAAATGCCCCATTCTTGCCGGTTTGCCCATTTGTCCACCCAAATGTCCATAAAAAATTAAATGAACCACACTAGAACAATCCTCAACCTCCCTGACATGCCCCGATCGATTTTAAGCCCACAACACCCTTGCACCCTGACCGACCCCTGAAATCATGGGCTTTAGCACACTGATTTATCCCAAAAATATCCCATTCACACCGTTTATCCATCTAAATGGCCATAAAAAATTAAATGAACTATACTGGGATGATATCCAACCTCCCTGGAATGGCTCAATCGATTTTTGGCCCATTGCACACCCAGACCCTGGGCCCACCCCAAAACCGTTGGATAAAGCACCCCTATTGGGCAAGAAAATGCCCCATTTGCACCATTTCTCCCATTTTCCATCCAAATAGCCACGAAAAATTAAATAGACCACACTAGGACAATTCCTAACCTCTCTGGAATGCCTTGGTTGATTTTTGTCCCATAACTCGCTCAGACCCCTAGCCTACCCCCGAAAACGTGGGTTATAGCATACCGATTTGGCCCAAAAATGCCTTGATCTCGCCATTTCACCCGTTTGTTCTCCCAAATAGCCACAAAAAATTAAACAAACCTGATAGGGATAATCCCCAACCTCCTTGGCATGTCCCGATGGATTTTTATCCTACTGCACGCCTGAACCCCGAGCCCACCCCAAAACCATGGGCTATAGCACACCAATTTAGCCCCCAAAATGCACCGTTTGCATCGTTTCGCCCATTTGTCCACCCAAATAGACCACATTGGGATGATCCCCAACCCACCTATCATGCCCCAATTGAATTTTACCCTATAGCATGCTTGGACCTCGGGCCCACCCCTGAAACCGTGGGCTATAGCACATCGATTTTGCCCGAAAATGCCCCATTTATGCTGTTTCACCTGTTTGTCCACCCAAATGGTGAAGAAAAATAAACGTACCACACTGGGATAATCCCTAACTTCCCTGGTATGCCTCAATCTATTTTTGGTCTACAGCAAGCCTGGAACCCGATCCCTCCCCCAAAACCGTGGGCTTTAGCACATTAATTTGGATTGAAAATGCCCTTTCCGCACCGTTTTGCCTGTTTGTACACCCAAATGGCCATGAAAAAATAAAACTGACCATACTAGGACGATCTCTAACCTCCCTGGCATGCCTAGGTCAATTTTTTGCCCATAACACGTTTGAGCCTCGGTCCCACCCCCGAAATGGTGGGCTATAGCACATTGATTTGGCTCGAAAATGGCCCATTCACGCCGTTTCGCCTATTTGTCCATCCAAATGGCCACGAAAAAATCAATGGACCACACTTGAATGATCCCCAACCATTATGGCACGTCTCGATCGATATTCGGAACATAGAACGCTCGAACCCCAGGCCTACACCCAAAATCATTGGCTATAGCAGCATATCGATTTGGCCCAAAAATGCCTCATTCACGCCGTTTCACCCGTTTGTCAACCCAAATGGCCACAAAAAATTAAACAGACCACACTAGGACGATCTCATCCCTTCCTGGCATGCCCCGATCAATTTTTAGCCCATGGCACACCTGAACCCTGGGCCCACCCTAGAAACCGCAGCCTATAGAACATCAATTTAGCTTGCAAATGCCCCTTTCACACTATTTTGCCCGTTTGTCCTCCCTAATGGCCACAAAAAATAAAATGGAACACACTGGGATGATCGCCAACCTCCCTGTCATGTTCTGATCAATTTTTGAACCACATCACACCCGGACCCCAGGCCTATCACAAAAACCATGGGCTATTGCACACCGATTAGTCAAAAATGCCTCGTTTGCATTGTTTCGCCCGTTTGTCTACCCAAATGGCCAAAAAAAATTAAACGGACCACATTGGGCTGATACCCAACCTCCCTGGCATTCCTCGGTTGATTTCGAACCACAGCAAACCCATAGCTAGTGCCCACCTCTAAAACCGTGGGCTATAACACACCAATTTTGCCCAAAAATGCCCCGTTCGTGCAGTTTCGCCCGTTTATTCATCCAAATGGACAAAAAAATAAATGGACTATATTGGGATGATCCCCAAACTCCCTGACATGCCTCAGTTGATTTTTGGCACACAGCACACCCGAAACCGAGCCCACCTCAGAAATCGTAGGCTATACAACATCGATTTTGTCCAAAAATATCCCGTTCTCGCTGTTTCGCCTGTTTGTCCACCCAAATGAACATAAAAAATTAAACGGACCATGCTGGCATGATACCCAACCTCACTGGTTAATTTTCGCCTACTGAACACTCGAACCCCAGGCCCACCCCCAAAACCATGGGCTATAGGACACCAATTTGGCCTGAAAATGCCCCGTTCACGTCGTTTTACCCATCGTTCCACCTAAATGGCCACAAAAAATTAAACGGATCACATTGGGAAGATCCCCAACCTCTTTGGTATGCCTTGATCGAATTTTGACCCACAGCACGTCCGGACCCCTAACCAACACCCAAAACCATGGGCTATAGCACACCGATTTGGCCTAAAAATATCCCGTTCTCGCTGTTTCTCCCAATTGTCTACCCAAATAGCCACAAAAATTTAAACGGACCATACTGGGATGATATCAAACCTCCTGTCATGCACCGATCAATTTTTGGCTCACAGCATGTCCGTACCCCGAGCCCACCCCCAAAACCATGGGCTATAGCACACCGATTTGGTAAAAAATGCTCTGTTCATGCCATTTTGCCTGTTTGTTTACCCAAATGGACACAAAAAAATTAAACGAACTACACTGGGATGATCCCCAATATCCCTGCCATTCCCCAGTCAATTTTTAGCCCACAGCACGCCCGAACCTCGGGCCCACCCCCAAAAACGTTGGCTATAACACACTGATTTGGCCTTAAAATACCCCATTCACGCCGTTTCACCCATTTGTCCTCCCAAATGGCCATAAAAAATTAAATGGACTATACTGGGATGATACCTGACCTTTATGGCATGCCTCAATTTATTTTTGGCACACAACATGCACGGACCCTGGGCCCACCCCCAAAACCGTAGGTTATAGCACACTAATTTTGCTCAAAAATGCCCCGTTCGCGCCGTTTCACCCGTTTGTCAACCCAAATGGCCATAAAAATTTAAAAAGACCATACTAGGATGATACCCAACCTCCTTGGCATACCACGGTCGATTTTTGGTCCATAAAATACCTGAACCTTGGGCCCACCATAAAAACCATGGACTATAGCACATTGATTTGGCCCAAAAATGCCCCGTTCACGTTGTTTCACCCATTTGTCCACCCAAACTGCTATAAAAAATTAAATAAATCACACTGGGATGATCCCCAACCTCCCTAGCATGCCTCGGTTAATTATTGGCCTACAGCACACCCGAACCCCTGGCCCACCCCCAAAACCATGGGTTATAGCTCACCGATTTAGCTCAAAAATGTCTCGTTCACGCTATTTCTCTCGTTTGTCTATCCAAATGACCATGAAAATTAAATAGACCACACTACGAAGATCCCCAACCTCCCTGGCATGCCCCGATCAATTTTTGACTCACAGCACGCCTGGACCCTAGGCCCACCCTTAAATCGTGGGCTACAGCACACTGATTTGGGTCGAAAGTGCCCCGTTTGTGCTGTTTTACCTATTTGTCCACCCAAATGGCCACAAAAAATAAAATGATCCATACTAGGATGATCCCCAATCTACCTAACATGCCTCGGTCGATTTTTGACCTACAGCACACTCGAACCCCGAGTGGACTCCTAAAACTGTGGGTTATAGCAAACAGATTTGGCCCAAAAATACTCCGTTGGCATCATTTCGCCCATTTGTCCACCCAAATGGCCATGAAAAATTAAACAGACCATACTAGGATGATCCCAAACCTCCTTGGCATGCCGTAGTCAATTTTTAGCCCACAGCACGCCCAGACCCCGAGCCCCCCCATAAAATCGTGGGCTACAGCACACTGATTTCACCCGAAAATGCCTCATTTGCATTCTTTGGCCCGTTTGTCCACCCAAATGGCCATGAAAAATTAAACGGACCATATTGGGACGATCCCCAACCTTCCTGGCATGCGCAGGTCAATTTTCGATCAACAGTAAGCCCTGACCCCTGGCCCACACCCAAAATCTTTGATTACAGTATACCGATTTGGCTTAAAAATGCCCCGTTCGCACTGTTTTCCCCGTTTGTCTACCTAAATAGCCCTAAAAAAATAAATGAACCATATTGGGATGATCCCCAACCTTCCTGGCATGTCCCGATCGATTTTTGCCCCACAACACGCTCGAACCCTGGGACCACCGCCAAAATTGTAGGGTATAACACACCAATTTGGCCCAAAAATGCCCCGTTCGCGCCGTTTCGCCCGTTTGTCCACCCAAATAGCCACAAAAAATTAAATGGATGACACTGAGATAATACCCAACCTCTCTAGCATGCCCCAATTGATTTTTGGCCCACAGTACACCCGACCCCGGGCCCACCCCTAAAACTGTGGGCTATAGCACACCAATTTATCCCAAAAATGCCTTGTTTACGTTGTTCTGCCCGTTTATCCACCCAAATGGCCACGAAAATTAAACAGACCACACTGGGATGATCCAAACCTCCCTGACATGCCTTGATCAACTTTAGACCCACAGCACGCCCGAAACCTGGGCCCATCCCAAAAATTATGGGCTACAACAACAGATTTGGCTCGAAAATGCCCCGTTTGTGATATTTCGCCAGCTTGTCCTCCCAAATGTCCACAAAAAAGTAAACAGACCACACTGGGATAATCCCCAACCTCCTTGGCCTGCCTCGATCAATACTTGGCCAATAGCACGCCTGAACCCTGGGCCCACCCCCAAAATCGTGGGTATAGCACACTAATTTGGCTCGAAAAAGCCCCATTCACGCCGTTCACACCGTTTTGCCCGTTTGTCCACCCAAATGGCTACAAAAAATTAAATAGACCACACTGGGACAATCCCCAACCTCCCTGGCATGCCTCGATCTATTTTTGGCCCACAACACGTTTGGACCTCGGGCCTACCCCTAAAACTGTGGGCTATACCACACCAATTTTGCCTAAAAATATCCCATTCACAGTGTTTCACCTGTTTGCACACCCAAATAGCCATAAAAAATTAAACGGACCATATTGGGATGATCTCCAACCTCCCTGGCATGCCTCGATCAATTTTAGGCCCACAACACACTCGTTTGTGCCTTTTCGCCCGTTTGTCCACCCAAATCGCCACAACAAATTATACGGACCACACTGGGATGATCCCCAACCTCCCTAGCATGGATCAATTAATTTTTGGCCTACAGCTCACTTGGAACTTAGGCCCACCTCCGAAACCGTAGGCTTTAGCACACCGATTTATCCCAAAAATGCCTCATTCGCGCCATTTTGCATGTTTGTCTACCCAAATAACCACAAAAAATAAATGAACCACACTGGGACAATCCCCAACCTCCCTGTCCAGTCCTGGTCAATTTTTGGCCCATAGCACACCTAGATGCCATCCCCACCCCCAAAACTGTGGGCTATTGCACACCGATTTAGCCCGTAAATGCCTTATTTGCATCATTTCGCTCGTTTGTCCACCCAAATGGCCACGAAAAATTAAACGAACCACCCAAAAATGATCCCCAACCTCCCGGGCCTACATCGGTTAATTATTGGCTGACGGCACGCCCGGACCCCTGGCCCACCCCAGAAAGCTTTGGCTATAGCACACCAATTTGGCTTGAGAATGCCTTATTCGCACTATGTCATCAATTTATCCACCGAAATTTCTACAAAAAATTAAACGGACCACACTGGGATGATCCCCAACCTCCCTGGTACGCCCCGATCGATTTTTGGGCTAGAGCATGCTCGAACCCCAAGCCTGATACGAGATAAATGGTCATATATGCTTTTGAAGACGTCATTGGATGCCAATGCATAAAGAATCAAGACTTGGTCACCTCAAGGACACAAGAACATGGATGGAGGACCCATTTTTAGCATGACATAAGGCAAACCCGTGTGTGGAAGATTGTGTGGTGACTTACCTTCGATGCCAACCCAAGACTACGAGTGTTGAAGAATGACCCCACGGTTGTGGAGCATTGAAGAAGAACCCTTCATTAAGGGTGTTTTGGGGATCACATTTTGTTAGAAAGACACTTCATGGCCACCTTTTTCATTAAGCGTATTTTGGTCATTTTTGTTATGTAATAAGTTAGCCTCTATATAGTCTTCTATTAAGTCATTTGCTCTTTAGTTTTGGAAGGATAAATATATGAATGTCTTCTTCTCTCTTTGAGAGTGTAACACCCTTAGTGTAGGGCTTGGATAAGCCATTAGTGTAGGGCTTGTAAAAGCCAATATTGTTCTTTGCTTGGAAACGGTGGATCTTGAGGTGAGTTGATTCCCTTGGGGGTCACCGTAAGAACTTAGTACTTGTTAACTTGTTTTGTAGAGGTTTTAGAGTTTTGATACACTTTTTAGTTGCTACCTAATGGGTTCTCTTTGTGTCAAGTGAGCTATTTTTTACTCTTTTTAAGTTTATGTTTGCTTCTCGTATCGTGTTGTTGTCTTGTTATTGCGGCTAAAGGCTTCTGATTGTAGGTTGTTTGTGGACTATTTTGGTATTGTAGATACCATTTGGTATCAGGGCCCACCCATGAAACCGTGGGATATAGCAAACCGATTTGGCCCTAATAAGCCCCGATCATGCTGTTTCGCCCGTTCGTCTACCCAAATGTCCAAGAAAAATTAAATGGACCATATTAGGATGATCTCCTACCTCCTTGGCATGCCCCGATCAATTTTTCTCCCACAGCAAACCCAAACCCCGAGCCTACCCCCAAAACATGGGCTATAGTACACCGATTTATCCCGAAAACACCCCGTTCAAGCCGTGTCTCCCATTTGTCCACCCAAATGGCCACGAAAAATTAAACGGACCACATTGGGATGATACCCAACCTCCCTAGCATGCCCCAATAGATTTTTACCCAACAGCACACTCGTAGCCTAAGCCCAACCCCAAAACCGTGGGCTATAAAACATCGATTTGGCCTGAAAATACCCTGTTCATGCTGTTGTGCCGATTTGTCCACCCAAATGGACACAAAAAATTAAACGGACCATAATGGGATGATCCCCAACCTCCCTTACACACCTCGGTCGATTTTTGGCCCAGAATATGTTTGAACCCCGGGCTGACCCCCGAAACTGTACGCATTAGCATGTCGATTTGGCCCAAAAAAGCCTCGTTCGTGCTATTTTGCCTGTTTATACACCAAAATGGACACAACAAATTAAACAGACCACACTAGAATGATATCTAACCTCCTTGGTATGCCACGGTCAATTTTTAGCCCACAACTCGCCCGAACCCGAGCCCACCCCCAAAACTGAAGGATATAGCACACCTATTTGGCCCGAAAATACCCCGTTCGCACTGTTTTGCCTATTTGTCCAACAAAGGGCCAGGAAAAATAAAATGGACCACACAAGGATGATCCCTAACGTCCCTGGCATGCCCTGGTAAATTTTTGGCCCACAATTCACCCGGACCCCGAGTCCACCACCGAAACCGTTGGCTATAGCATACCGATTTGGCACAAAAATGCCCCAATCATACCATGTCACCCGTTTGTCTACCCAAATAGCCACGAAAACTTAAACGAACTACACTGGGATGATCCCTAACCTCCTTGGCATGCCCCACTTGATTTTAGTCCCACAGAATGCTCCGATCCCGGGCCCACACCTAAAACCGTGGGCTATAGGACACCAATTTGGCCCCTAAATGCCCCGTTTGTGTCGTTTCTCCCCTTTGTCCACCCAAATAGCCATAATAAATTAAACGGACCATACTGGTTGATCCCTAACCCCCCTGGCACGCTCCGATAAATTTCATCTCATAGCACGCTCGGACCTCGGGCCCACCCTCAAAACCGTAGGCTACAGCACACCGATTTAGCCCAAAATGCCCCATTCGCGCTGTTTCGCCCGTTTGTCAACCCAAATGGCCACAAAAACTTACACGGACTATACTAGGACGATCCCCAACCTCCCTGGTATGCTCCAATCAATTTTTGGCCAATAGCACACCCGAAACTCGGGCCTACCCCCAAAACCGTGGGCTATAGCACACCGATTTGGCTTGAAAATGCCCCGTTCGCACCGTATCGCCCGTTTGTCCACCCAAATAGCCATGAAAAAATTAAACGGACTACATTGGGATGATCTCTAACCTCCCTGGCATGCCCAGGTCAATTTTTTGCCCACAGCATGCCCGAGCCTCGGGCCTACCCCCAAAACCGTGGGCTATAGCACGTTGATTTGACCCTCAAATGCCCCTTTTGCGCCGTTTCGCCTTCTTTTCCACCTTAAATGGCCACAGAAAATTCAACGGACCACACTAGGATGACCCTTAACCTCGCTAGCACGCCTCGATCAATTTTTGTCCCACAACACGCTTGAACCCCGGGCCTAAACCGTTGGCAATAGCAGTACAATGATTTGGCCCAAAAATGCCCCATTTCTGCTGCTTTTCCAGTTTGTCCACCCAAATGGCCATGAAAAATTAAACAAACCACACTGGGATCCTCAACCTACCTGGCACACTCCGATCAATTTTTGGCCCACAAATCTTCCAGACCCTGAGCCCACCCTAGAAACTACGGGCTATAGCACATAAATTTGGCTAAAAATACCTCGTTCGCGCCGTTTCGCTCGTTTGTATACCCAAATGGCCACAAAAAATTAAACAGATGACACTGGGACGATCCCAACCTCCCCGACATGCCCCGGTTAATTTCAGCCCATAGCACGCCCGGACATAGGTCACACCCCCAAAAATGTGGGCTATAATACACCAATTTGGCCCAAAAATGCCTCGTTCACACCGTTTCTCCCGTTTGACCACTCAAATAGCCATAAAAAATTAAACGTTTCTCCAGTTTGTCCACCCAAATACCCTGTTCACGCTGTTGTGCCAATTTGTCCACCCAAATGGCCACAAAAAATTAAACGAACCATACTGGGATGATCCCCAACCTCCCTAACATGCCCCGATCGATTTTTGACCCAGAATACGCTTGAACCCCGGGCTGACCCTCAAAACCGTAGGTATTAGCATGCCTATTTGACCCAAAAAAGCCCCGTTCGCGCTATTTTGCCCGTTTGTCCATCAAAATGGACACAAAAAATTAAACAGACCACACTGGAATGATATCTAACCTCCTTGGCATTCCCCGGTCAATTTTTGGCCCACACCTCGCCCGAACCCGAGCCCACCCCTAAAACCGTAGGATATAGCACACCTATTTCGCCCGAAAATACCCCGTTCGCGCTGTTTTGCCTATTTGTCCAACAAAGGGCCACAAAAAATAAAATGGACCACACAAGGATGATCCCTAACGTCCCTGTCACGTCCTGGTCAATTTTTGGCCCACATTTCGCCTGGACCCCCAGTCCACCCCTGAAACCGTTGGCTATAGCATACCGATTTGGCACAAAAATGCCCCGATCGCACCATTTCACCCGTTTGTCTACCCAAATAGCCACAAAAAATTAAACGAACAACACTGGGATTATCCTTAACCTCCTTGGCATGCCCCAGTTGATTTTAGTCCCACAGAACACTCCAACCCCGTGCCCACCCCTAAAACCGTGGGCTATAGCACACCAATTTGGCCCCTAAATGCCCCGTTTGCGTCATTTCGCCCCTTTGTCCACCCAAATAGCCATAAAAAATTAAAGGGACCATACTGGTTGATCCCCAACCCCCCTGGCACGCTCCGATCAATTTCATCTTATAGCATGCTCGGACCCCGGTCCCACCCCCGAAACCGTAGGCTATAGCACATCGATTTAGCCCAAAATGCCCCATTCGCGCTGTTTCGCCCATTTGTTTACCCAAATGGCCACAAAAAATTAAACGGAATATACTAGGACGATCCCCAACCTCCCTGGTATGCTCCAATCAATTTTTGGCCAACAGCACGCCCGAAAATTGGGGCTACCCCTAAAACCGTGGGCTATAGCACACCGATTTGGCTTGAAAATGCCCCGTTCATACCGTATCCCCCGTTTGTCCACCCAAATAGCCATGAAAAAATTAAACGGACTACATTGGGATGATCCTCAACCTCCCTGGCATGCCCAGGTCAATTTTTGGCCCACAGCATGCCCGAGCCTCAGGCATACCCCCGAAATCGTGGGCTATAGCACGTTGATATGACCCACAAATGCCCCTTTTGCGCCATTTGGCCTTATTTTCTACCCCAAATGGCCACGAAAAATTCAATGGACCACTCTAGGATGATCCTTAACCTCGCTAGCATGCCTCGATCAATTTTTGGCCCACAGCACGCTTGAACCCTGGGCCTAAACCGTTGGCAATAGCAGCACAATGATTTGTCCCAAAAATACCCCGTTCCCGCTACTTTGCCAGTTTGTCCACCCAAATGGCCGTGAAAAATTAAACAAACCACACTGGGATCCTCAACCTACCTGGTACACTCCGATCAATTTTTGGCCCACAGATCTCCCAGACCCCGAGCCCACCCGGGAAACTATGGGCTATAGCACATAAATTTGGCTGAAAATGCCTCGTTCGCACCGTTTCGCCCGTTTGTATACCCAAATTTCCACAAAAAATTAAACGGACAACACTGCGACGATCCCAACCTCCCCGACATGCCCCTGTTAATTTCAGCCCATAGCACGCCCGGACCCAGGGCCCACCCCCAAAAATGTGGGCTATAACAGACTAATTTGGCTCGAAAATGCCTCGTTCGCACTGTTTATCCCGTTTGTCCACCCAAATAGCCATAAAAAATTAAACGGACCATACTGGGATGATACCCAACCTCTCTGGCACATCTCGGTCGATTTTTGGCAAACAGCACACCAAAACCATGGGCCCACCACTAAAACCGTGGGGTATAGCACACCGATTTAGCCCAAAAAAGCACCGTTCGTGCAGTTTGCCCGTTTGTCTACCTAAATGGCCACAAAAAATTAAACGGGCCACACAACGATAATCCCCAACCTTCCTGGCATACCTCGAATGATTTTTTGCCCACAACAAGCCCAGACCCTGAGTCCACCGCCAAAACCGAGGGTTTACCACACTAATTTTACCCGAAAATACCCTGTTTATGCTATTTCTCTCGTTTGACCACCCAAATGGCCACGAAAAATTAAATGAATCACACTGGGATGATCCCCAACCTCCCTGGAATACACCAATTAATTTTTTGCTCACAATATGCTCAAAACCCAGGCCCACGCTCAAAACCCAGGCCCACCCTCAAAATTATAGGCTACATCACACTAATTTGGCTGAAAAATGCCCTGTTTGTGCTGTTTTACCAGTTTCTCCACCCAATTAGCCAAGAAAAATTAAATGGACTACACTGGGATGATCTTCAACCTCTCTGGCTTGCCTCACTCGATTTTTGGCCCACAGCATGCTCGAACCCCAAGCCCACCCCAGAAACCATAGGTTATAGCACACTGATTTGGCCCAAAAATGCCCCGTTTACATAGTTTCACCCGTTTGTCCATCCAAAGATGATCCAAATTCCCTGGCATACCTCAATTGATTTTAGGCCCATAGCACACTCGGACCCAGTACCACCCCTGAAATCGTGGGCTATAGCACACCGATTTGGCCCGAAAATGCCTTATTTGCATCACTACGCTCGTTTATCCACCCAAATAGCCACAAAAAAATTAAACGGACAACACTGGGATGATCCCCAACCTTCCTTCCAAGCCTCGATCAACTTTTGACCAACAGCACGCCCTGAACCGTGGCCCACACTCGATATTGTAGACTATAGCGTATCGATTTGGCCCAAAAATGCCCGATTTGCGTTGTTTTGCCCGTTTGTCCATACAAATGGCAACAAAAATTTAAACATACCACATTATAAAGATCCTGAACCTCCCTGGCATGCCTCGGTCAATTTTCGACCCATAGTATGCCTGGACCCCGTGCCCACCCCCTAAACCATTGGCTATAACATATCGATTTGGCCCTAAAACACCCCGTTCGCTCTGATTTGCCCGTTTGTCCACCTAAATAGACACAAAAAATTAAAAGGACCATATTGGTATTATTCTAACATCCTTGGCACGACTCGATCGATTTTTGACCCATATCACACTCAAAAATGCCCCGTTCGCGTCGTTTTGCTCGTTTGTCCACCGAAATGGACTCAAAAAAGTAAATGGACAACACTGGGATGATCCCTAACCCCCAGACTTACCCCGATTGATTTTCAGTATACAGAACGCCCGAACCCCAGGCCCACCTCCTAAATTACGGGCTATAGCACGCCGATTTGGGCCAAAATTCCCAATTCGCACTGTTTTACCCATTTGTCCACCCAAATGAGCATGAAAAATTAAAAGGAACACATCGGGATGATACCCAACCTCCCTGGCATGCCCCGGTCAATTTTTGGTCTACAGCACGCCCGGACCCTAGGCCCATCCCCAAAACCGTGGGCTATAGCACATCGATTTGGCCCAAAAATGCCCCATTCGCGCTATTTCACCTGTTTGTTCACCCAAATGCCCACGAAGAATAAAATGGACCACACTGGGATGATCCCCAACCTCGCTAGCATGCTCCGATTGATTTTTCACCCACATCACACCCAGACCCCAAGACCACCCCCAAAACCATAGACTATAGCAACCCGGTTTGGCCCGAAAATACTTCGTTTGCATCATTTTGCCCATTTATCCACCTAAATAGCCACAAAAATAAAATGGACCACACTAAGATGATCCCTAACCACCTTGGCATACCCCGGTTGACTTTCATCCCATAGCACTCCCAAAACCCGAGCGCACCTCAAAAATCGTGGGCTACAGCACACTGATTTAACCAAAAAATACCTCTTTTGAGCCGTTTCTCCTGTTTGTACAACCAAATGGCCACAAAAAATTATACGGACCACACTGGGATAATCCCCAACCTCCCTGGCATACCTCCGTCAATTTTGGCCCACAGCATGATCGGACCCGGGCCCAACCCTAAATCTGTGGGTTATAGTTCATCGATTTGGCCCAAAAATGCCTCGTTCTCGTTGTTTTGCTCATTTGCCTACCCAAATGGCCACAGAAAATTAAACGGACCACACTAGGATGATCTACAACCTCCCTGGTATGCCTCGGTCAATTTTTGGCCCACAGCACGCTCAGAACCTGGGCCACCCCTGAAATCATAGTCTATAGCACACCGATTTAGCTCGAAAATTCCCCATTCACGCCGTTACGCCTGTTTGTCTCCCCAAATGACCATATAAAATTAAACATACCACACTAATATGATCCACAACCTCCATGTCATGCCCCGATTAATTTTTGGCCCACAACACATGCGGACCTTAGCCCATCCCCAAAATCGTGCGCTTAGCACACCGATTTTTCTTAAAAATTCTCTGTTCATGCTGTTACGCCCGTTTGTCAACCCAAATAGCCATGAAAAATTAAATGGACCACACTGGGATGATCCCTAACATTTCTGGCATGCCGCGGTTGATTTTGGGCCCAACTCATACTCGAACCCCGGGCCCACTCCAAAACCGTGGGCTATAACACACCGATTTTGCCCAAAAATTCCCTGTTTGCGTTGTTTCGCCTATTTGTCCACCCAAATAGCCACAAAAAATTAAACAGATCATACTGGGACAATCCCCAACCTCTCAGGCACGTCTTGGTATATTTTTGGCCCACAGCTCTCCAGGAGACAAGGCCCACCCCCAAAATCGTGGGTTGTAGCACACCGATTTGTCCCAAAAATATTCCATTCGCGCCGTTTCACACGTTTGCCTACCCAAACGATCATGAAAAATTAAACGGACCACACTAGGATGATCCCCAACCTCCCCGGCATGTCTTGGTTGATTTTTGGCCAACAACACACTCGGACCCTAGGCCCACCCCCAAAACTGCCGGCTATTGCACACTGTTTGGCCTAAAAATACCCCATTCTTGCTGTTTTGCCCGTTTGTCCACCCAAATGGCCACGAAAATTTAAACGTACCATACTGGGATGATCTCCAACCTTCCTAGCATGTCCTGATCAATTTTAGGCCCACATAATGCCCCAAACCTAGGCCCACCCCTAAAACTGTAGGCAATAGCTCATCAATTTTGGGCTATTGCACACTGATTTGGCCCGAAAAATGCCCAGTTCGCATTGTTTGGCTCGTTTGTCCACCCAAATGACCATAAAAAATTAAACGGGCCACCCTGGGATGGTCCCCACCTCCGGGAATGCCTCAGTTAATTTTTTCCCACAGCACACCTGAACTCGGGCCCACCCCAGAAACCGCAGGCTATAACACATCAATTTGGCCCGATAATGCCCCATTCGCGCCGTTTTGCCCGTTTATCTACTAAAATAGCTTCAAAAATTAAATGGATTATATCGAGCTGATCCACAACCACCCTATCATGACCTGGTTGATTTTCGGCCCACAGCCTATCCGAACCCCAAGCCCACCCCTAAAATCATGAGCTATAACACACCAATATGGCCAGAAAATTCCCCGTTCATGTCGTTTTGCCTGTTTGTCCACCCAATTGGCCACAAAAAATTAAACAAACCATAATGGGACTATCCCAAACCTTCTTGGCATGCCTCAGTCCATTTTTAACCCACAGAATACCTAAAACCCGGGACCACACCAAAACCGTGGGCTATAGCACACCGATTTAGCCTCAAAAATCTGTGTTTATGCCGTTAAGCCTGTTTGTCCACCCAAATGGACAAGAAAAATTGAACGGACCACACTAGGATGATCCCCAACCTCCCTGAGATGCCCTGGTCGATTTTCAGCCCACAACACAATTGAACCCTGGGCCCACCGCTAAAATCATGGGATATAGAACACAGATTTAGCCCGAAAACACCCCATTACCACCATTTCACCCGTTTGTCCACCGAAATGGCCATGAAAAATTAAACGGACCATACCGGGATGATCCCCAACCTCCCTGGCATGTCTCGATCAATTTTAGGCCCACAGAACGCCCGAAACCTAGGCCCATCCCTGAAACCGTGGGCTATAGCTCATCAATTTTGGGCTATTGCACACCGATTTGGCCCGAAAATGCCCAGTTCGCATCGTTTGGCTTGTTTGTCCACGCAAATGGCCATTAAAAATTAAATGGACCACCCTAGGATGATCCCCAACCTCCCGAGAATGCCTCAGTTAATTTTTGCCCACAGCACACCCAAACCCGGGCCCACCCCAGAAACCGCAGGCTATAGCACATCAATTTTATCCAAGAATGCCCCATTCGCGCCGTTTTTTCCATTTATCCACTAAAATAGCTTTAAAAAATTAAACGGACAATACCAGGATGATCCTCAACTACCCTGGCATGCCCTTGTCAATTTTTGGCCCACAGCCTGCCCGAACCCTAAGCTGACCCCTAAAATCATGAACCATTGCACACTAATTTGGCTCGAAAATGCCCCGTTCATGTCGTTTTACCCGTTTGTCCACCCAATTGGCCACAAAAAATTGAATAGACCATAATGGGAATATCCCCAACCTTATTGGCACGCCTCAGTGAATTTTTAACCTACAGCAGGCCCGAACCCCGGGACCACACCAAAACCATGGGCTAGAGCACACCGATTTAGCCTCAAAAAGCAGTGTTTACATCGTTTAGCCTGTTTGTCCACCCAAATGGCCAAGAAAAATTAAATAGACCACACTGGGATGATCCCCAACCTCCATAGCATGCCCTGGTCAATTTTTAGCCCACAGTACAATTAAACCTCGGGCCCCACTGCCAAAATCATGGGATATAAAACACTGATTTAGCTCGAAAACACCCCATTCCCACTATTTCGCCCGTTTGTCCACCGAAATTGCCATGAAAAATTAAACGAACCATACTGGGATGATCCCCAACCTCCCTGTCATGCCCTGGTCGATTTTTGGCTCACAGCAGGCCTAGACCCTATGCCCAAACCCTAAACTGTGGGCTATAGCACACCAATTTGCCCAAAAATGCAACGTTTGCGTTGTTTCGCCTATTTGTCCACCTAAATAGTGATAAAAAATTAAAAAGACCACACTGGGATAATTGTCAATCTCTCGGGCACGTCTTGGTATATTTTCGACCCACAACACACCTGGACCCCTAACCCACCCCCAAAACCGTTAGATATAGAACACCTATTTAGCCTGAAAATGCCCCATTCGCGCCGTTTCACTCGTTTATCCATCCAAATTGCCATGAAAAATGAAACGGACTATACTAGAATGATCTCCAACCTCCCTGGCATGCCCTGATCGATTTTGGCCCACAGATCGCCCGAACCCAAAATCCACCACCAAAATCGTGGGCTATAGCACACCGATTTGACCCCAAAATGCCTCGTTCGAGTTATTTCACCCATTTTCCCACCCAAATGGCCAAGAAAAATTAAACAGACCATACTGGGTTGATCCCCAACCCCCCTGGCACACCCTGGTCAAATTTCAGCCTACAGCACGCCCGTACCCTGGCCCATCCCCAAAATAGGGGGCTATATAGCACTCCGATTTGGCCTGAAAATGCCCCATTCGTGCTGTTTTGCCCATTTTCCCACCCAAATGGCCACAAAAAACTAAATGGACCACACTGGGATGATTCCCAACCTCCCTAGCACACCCCAGTCAATTTTTGGCCTATAACATGCTCTTACCCCGAGCCCACCCCCAAAACCATGTGCTAAAGCACACCAATTTAGGTTGAAAATTCCCCGTTTGCGCCGTTTCACCCGTTTGTCCACCCAAATAGCCACAAAAAAATTAAAAGGACCAGAATGGGATGATCCCCAACCTCCCTGGCATGCCCAAGTAAATTTTTTGCCCACGGAACACCCGAGTCTCAGAGCCACCCCCAAACCCATGGGCTATAGCACATTGATTTTCCCGAAAATGCCTCGCTCGTGCCATTTTGCCCATTTGTCCACCCACATGGTCACGAATAATTAAACTAACCACACTGTGATGATCCCCAACCTTCCTGGCACGCCTCGATCAATTTTTGGCCCACAGCATGCTCGAAACCCAGGCCCACCCCCAAAACTGTTGGCTATAACACATTGATTTGGCCCAAAAACTCCCCGTTTGCGCCTTTACACCTGTTTTTCCAGCTAAATGCCCACAAAAAATTAAACGGACCACATTGGGATGATCCCCACCTCCCTGGAATGCCCCGATCAATTTTTGGAAAATAGAACACCCGAACCCTAGGTCCATCCCAGAAATCGTGGGCTATTGCACATCGATTTGGCCCGAAAATACCCTGTTCATGTCATCTCACCCTTTTGTCCATTTAAATAGCCACAAAAAATCAAACGGACCACACTTAGATGTTCCCCAACCTCCCTGGCACGCCTCAGTCTATTTTCAACCTACAGTATGCCTGGACCCTGGGCCCACCCCCAAAACCGTAGGCTATAGCACACCGATTTGGCTTGAAAATGCCTCGTTCGTGCCGTATTTTTCGTTTATCAACCCAAATAGCCATAAAAAAATTAAACGGTCCATACTGGGACGATCCCCAACCCCTATCATGCCCCGATCGATTTTCAGCCCATAACACACTTGAACTTCGGACCGACTCCCAAAATTGTGGGCTTTAGCATGCCGACTTTGCCCAAAAATGCCCCATTCGTACCATTTTGCTCGTTTGTCAACCTAAATGGCCATGAAAAATTAAAAGAACCAAACTGGGACGATATCCAACCTCTCTGGCATACCCCGGTCAATTTTTGGCTCACAGCAACCCGGGCCCACCCCCGAAACCATGGGATATAGCACACCTATTATGCCAAAAAATGCCCTATTCACGCCGTTTCGCCCATTTGTCCATCCAAATAGCCCCAAAAAATTAAATGGATCACTCTAGGATGATTCCTAACTTCCCTGGCATGCCACGGTCGATTTTTTGCCCATAGCTCGCCCGGACGTTTTGCCCACCCCCAAAATCGTGGGCTATAGCACACCTATTTCTCCCAAAAATGCCCCATTCACGTCGTTTCACATGTTTGCCTACCCAAATGAACATGAAAAATTAAACGGACCAAACTGGGACAATCCCCAACCTCCATGGCATGTCCCGATCAATTTTTGGCCCACAGCACAACCGAGCCCTAGTCCCACCACCAAAACTTTGGGCTATTGCACACCGATTTGGCCCGAAAATGCCCAGTTTACATCGTTTGGCTCGTTTGTCCACCCAAATGGCCATGAAAAATTAAACGGAACACCCTGGGAAGACGCCCAACCTCCCGGGAATGGCTCAGTTAATTTTTGCCCACAGCACGGCCGAACCCCGGGCCCACCCCAGAAACCGCAGACTATAACACATGAATTTGGCCCGAGAATACCCCATTCGTGCCGTTTCGCCCGTTTATCCACTCAAATAGCTTCAAAAAATTAAATGGACTATACTGAGATAATCCACAATCACCCTGGCATGCCCTGGTCTATTTTCGGCCCACAGCCTGCCCGAACCCTAAGTCCACCCCCAAAACTGTGAGCTATAGCACACCGATTTGGCCAAAAAATGCCCCGTTCATGTCGTTTTACCTGTTTGTCCACCCAATCTGCCACAAAAAATTAAACAGACCATAATAGGACTATCCCCAACCATCCTAGCACAACTCGGTCAATTTTTAACCCACAGCATGCCCGAACCCTGGGACCACACTAAAACCGTGGGCTATAGCACATCGATTTAGCCTCAAAAAGCCCTGTTTACGTCGTTTAGCCTGTTTGTCCACCCAAATGGCCAAAAAAAATTAAACGAACAACACTGGGATGATCCCCAACCTCCCTAGCATGGCCTGGTCGATTTTCATCCCACAGCACAATCGAACCCCGGGCCCACCGCCAAAATCATGGGATATAGAACATCGATTTAGCCCAAAAACACCCCGTTCCCGTCGTTTCGCCCGTTTGTCCACCAAAATGGCCATGAAAAATTAAGCGGACCACACTAGAATGATCCCCAACTTCGCTGGCATACCCCTGTGGATTTTGACCCACAACACGCTCGGACCTCGCGCCGACCCCCGAAACCGTGGGATTTAGCACGCCGATTTGGCCAAAAAAAGCCCTGTTCGCGCTGTTTTGCCTGTTTGTCCACCCAAATGGCCACAAAAAATTAAATAGACCACACTGGATGATATCCAACCTTCCTGGCTACCCTAATCGATTTTTGGCCCACAGCACCATGGGATATAGCAGACTTATTTGGCCCTAAAACGCCCCATTCGCACCGTTTCGCCTGTTTGTCCACCCAAATTGCCATGAAAAATTAAAAGGATCACACTAGGATGATCCCAAATCTCCCTGGCATGCCCCAGTCTATTTTCAACCCACAGCTCACCCGAACCCCGAGCCCAACCCTAAAACCGTGGGCTATAGCACCCCGATTTTCCCAAAAATGCTCCGATTGCACCATTTTGCCCGTTTGTCCATCGAAATAGGTACAAAAAAGTAAACGAACTACTCTGGGACTATCTCCAACCTCCTTGGCATGCCCCAATAAATTTTAGTCCTACAGCATGCCTAAACCCTAGGCCCACACCAAAAATCGTGGGCTACAGCACACCAATTTGGCCTAAAAATACCCCGTTCGCATCAATTCGCCTGTTTTTCTATCCAAATGGCAACAAAAAATTTAACGGACCATACTGGGTTGATCCCCAAACACCTTGGCACGCCCCGATTGAATTTTAGCCCACTGCACGCCCGAACCCCAGGGCCATCCCCAAAACAGAGGGCTATAGCACATCAATTTAGCCCGAAAATGCCCCATTCACGCTGTTTCGCCCGTTTGTCCACCCAAATGGGTACAAAAAATTAAACATACCATACTAGGACAATTTCAACCTCCCTGGCACTCCCCGATCAATTTTTAGCCAACAACATGCCAACGCCCACCTCCAAAACCATGGGCTATTGCATACCGATTTGGCTTGAAAATGCCATATTCGCGTCATTTTGCCCGTTTATCCACCCAAATGGCCATGAAAAAATTAAACAGACCACACTGGGACGATCCCCAAAATCCTTGGCATGACCAGGTCAATTTTTGGCCCACAGCACGCCTAGGCCTTAGGCCCACCCCTGAAATTGTGGGCTATAGCACATTGATTTGGATCGAAAATTCCCTGTTCGCACCGTTTTGCCCGTTTGTCCACCCAAATGGCCACGAAAAATTAAATAAACCATAGTGGGATGATCCCCTACCTCCCTGGCACTAGTCGATCAATTTTTGGCCCACTGCATGCTCGAACCCTGGGCCCACCCCCAAAACCGATGTCTACAGCACACCAATTTGGCCCAAAAATTCTCCCTGCTATTGTTTCGTCCATTTGTCCATCCCTCCCTGGAAGGCGCCGATCAATTTTTGGCCCACAAAACGCCCGAACCCTAGGCTCACTATAGAGACCATGGGCAATAGAGCACCGATTTAGCCCGAAAATGCCCCGTTCACGCTGTTCCACCATTTGTCCACCCAAATTGTCACAAAAAATTAAACGAACCACACTGTGATGATTCCCAATCTCCCTGGCATGCCCCGGTCAATTTTTAGCCTATAAAATGCCCGGACCTCGGGTCCATATTCAAAACCATGGGCCATAGCACACCCATTTAGCCAAAAATGCCCTGTTCCTGCTGTTTCTCCCTTTTATCCACCCAAATGGCCACAAAAAACTAAATGGACCACACTGGTACAATCCCTAACCTCCTTGGCATGCCCCCATAAATTTTGGCCGACAACACACCTAGATCCCATGCTCACCCCCAAAACCGTGGAATATAACATATTGGCCCAAAAATGCTCCGTTTACGTCGTTTTACCCGTTTGTCCACCCAAGTGGTGACAAAAAATTAAACGAACCATACTGGGATGATCCCCAACCTTCCAGGCACACCTTGGTTGATTTTAGGCAAGTAAAAGCCCCGGACCCTGAGTCCACCCCCAAAACTGTGGGCTATAGCACACCGATTTAGCCCGAAAATTCCCCGTTCACGTTATTTCGCATGTTTGTCCACCCAAATGGCAACAAAAAATTAAACGGATCACACTGAAATGATCCCCAACATCCTTGGCACACCTCACTCAATTTTGTCCCACAGCATGCCCGGACCCCATGCCCACCCCCAAATCCGTGGGCTATAGCACGCCAATTTTTCCCGAAAATGCATCGTTTCCACCGTTTTGCCTGGTTATCCTCCTACATAGCCACGAAAAATTAAACGGACCACACTAGGATGATCCCCAAGCTCCCTAGCATGCACCAATCAATTTTTGGATCACAGCAGGCGTGAACCCTGAACCCACCCTCAAAATCGCGGGCTACAACACACTGATTTGGCTTGAAAATGGCTCGTCTGTGTTGTTTTACCCGTTTGCCCACCCAAATGGCCACGAAAAATTAAACTGACAACACTAGGATGATCCCCAACCTCCCTGGCATACCTCGATTAATTTTTGGCCCACAGCACTCCCGGACCCCAGGCCTACCCCAAAAAATTTTGGGTTATTGCACACTAATTTGGCCCAAAAATGCCCCGTTCGCATCATTTCACCCGTTTGTCCACCCAAATAGCCACGAAAAATTAAACGGACCACACTAGGATGATCCCCAACCTTCCTAGCACACCACGGTTGATTTTTGGCCCATAGAATTCCCCGACCCCAGGGCCACACCCAAAATCGTGGGCTATAGCACATCGATTTGGCCCGAAAATTCCTCATATGCATCGTTTCGCCCATTTGTTCACCCCAATGGACTCCAAAATTTAAATGGACCAGACTGGGAAGAACCCAACCTCCCTGGCACACCTCGGTCAATTGTTGGCCTACATCAACACGAGCCTCGGGTACACCCCAAAAACGTGGGCTATAGCACACAGATTTGGCCTGAAAATGCCCCGTTCACGCTGATTCTTCCGTTTGTCCACCCAATGGCCACGAAAAAATAAACGGACCACACCGGGATGATCCCCAACCTCCCTAGCATAGACTGGTTAATTTTTAGCCTACAGCACACCCGAACTCCGGGCCCACCACCAAAACCATGGGCTATAGAACACCGATTTTGCTCGAAAATGCCCCGTTCGTGCTATTTCACCTGTTTGTCCACCCTAATAGCCATAAAAAATTAGACGGACCATACTGAGATGATACCTAACCTCACTGGCGCACCCTGGTCAATTTTTGTCACACAGCACACCCGGACCCGAAGCCCACGCCTAAAATGGTTGGCTATAATAGCACATTGATATGACCCAAAAATGCCTCATTCGCTCCGTTTTGCCCGTTTGTCCACCTAAATAGCCATGAAAATTAAACAGACCATACTGGGATGATCTGAAACATCCCTGGCATACCCCGATCGACTTTCAACCCGCAGCAAGCCCAGACCACAGGCCCACCTCTGAATTCGTGCGCTACAGCACATCGATTTGGCCCAAAAATGCCCCGTTTGAGCCTTTTCTCCTGTTTGTCATCCCAAATTGCTATGAAAAATTGAACGGACCATACTGGGATGCTACCCAACCTCTATGGAAAGCCTCGATCAATTTTCAGCCCACAGCACGCCCTTACCCCAGGCCCATCCCCAAAACCATGATTTAGATCACATCGATTCATCCCAAAAATGCCTCGTTCGCGCCGTTTTGCCCGTTTGTCCACCCCAATAGCCACAGAAAATTAAATGGACCACACTGGCAAGATCCCTAACCTCCATAGCACGCCTCAGTCGATTTTTGGACCACAACACACCCGGACCCTGGGCCAATCCCTAAAATCCTGGGCTATAGCACTCTGATTTGGCACAAAAATGCCTCATTCGCGCTGTTTCGCCCATTTGTCTACCCAAATGACCATTAAAAATTAAATGTATCACACTAGGATGATCCCAATCTCCTTGGCATGCCCCAATCAATTTTTAGTGCACAGAACTCCCTGAACTTGGGCCCACCTCAAAAATCATGGGCTATTACACACCGATTTGGCCCAAAAATGCCCCGTTCGCCTCGTTTCACCAGTTTGTCCACCCAAATGACCACGAAAAATTAGATAGACCATCCTGGGATGATCCATAACCTCTCTTGCATGCCTCAATCATTTTTCAGCCCACAGCATGCCCAGACCTCGGGCCCACCCCAGAAACTGCAGGCTATAGCACACCGATTTGGCCCGAAAATGCCCCGTTTGCACCATTTTGCCCGTTTGTCCACCCAAATAGCCACAAAAAATTAAATATACCATACTGGAATGACCACCAAACTCCCTGGCATGCCCAAATTTAATTTCAACCCACTACACGCTCGAATCCTGGGCCCAACGCCAAAATTATGGGCAATACCACATCGATTTGGCTCAAAAACTCCCCGTTTGCACCGTTTAACCCATTTATCCACCGAAATGGCCACGAAAAATTAACTGGACCACACTAGGATGATCCCATCCTCCCTGGAATGCCTTAGTCAATTTTTGTCCCACAGCACGCTCGAACCCCAAGCCCACCCCCAAAACCGTGGGCTATAGCACATCGATCTGGCCCGAAAATGCCCCGGTTGATTTTTGGCTCACAGCATACCCGAACCCCAGGCCCACCCCCAAAACCGTGGGCTATACCATGCCGATTTTGCCCAAAAATGCCCCATTCATGCTGTTTTGCCCGTTTGTCCACCCAAATAGCCATGAAAAATTAAATAGACCACACTGGGATGATCCACAACCTCCCTGGCATTCCCCGATCGATTTTCGGCCTCCAACACGCCCGTTCGTGCCATTTCGCCCGTTTGTCCACCCAAATGGCCACAACAAATTAAACGGACAACACTGGGATGATACGTTACCTCCCTAGCATGCCTCAATTAATTTTTGGCCCACAGCTCGCCTAGACCCCAGGCCCACCCCTAAAACCGTGGAGTATAGCACAATAATTTGTCCTAAAAATACCCCATTCGCGCCGTTTCGCACGTTTGTCTACCCAAATAGTTACGAAAAATTAAACGGACCACAGTGGGATGATACCTAACTTCCTTGGCATGTCTCAGGCTATTTTTGGCCTATATCCACCCGGACCCTAGGCCCAACCCTAAAACCATGGGTTATTGTACACTGATTAGGGTTGAAAATGCCCTGTTTGCGTCGTTTTGCCCGTTTGTCCACCCAAATGGCCCCAAAAATTAAACAAACCACCATGAGAAAATCTCCAACCTCCCATGCATGCTTCTTTCAATTTTTTGCCCACAGCACACTCGAACCCCGAGCCCACCATAGAATCTGCAGGCTATAGCACACCGATTTAGCCCGAAAATGCCCCGTTCTCGCCGTTTTGTCCGTTTGTCCTCCTAAATGGCCACGAAATATTAAACGTACCATACTGGGATGATCTCCAACTTCCCTGGCATGGCTCGATTGATTTTTGGCCCACAGCACGCCCAGATATCAGGCCCACCCCCGAATCCATGGGCAATAACACATCGATTTGGCTCAAAAACTCCCCATTCGCGCCATTTCACTTGTTTGTCCACCCAAATGGCCATGAAAAATTAATCGAACCATACTAGGATGATTCCAACCTATATGGCAGGTCCTAATCTATTTTCAGCCCGCAGTACGCCCGGACCCCAGGTCCACTCCCAAAACCGTGGGCAATAGCACACTGATTTGGCCTCAAAATGCCCCGTTCATGTTGTTTCACCCATTTTCCCACCCAAATGGACACAAAAAATTAAATGGACCATACTGGGTTTATCCCCAACCCCACTGGCATGCCCCAATTGGATTTCAGCCCAAAGTACGCCCGAACCATGGGCCAACCCCCGAAATCGTGGGCTATAGCACACCGATTTTACCCAAAAATGCCTCATTCGCACTGTTTCGCCCATTTGTCCACTCAAATAGCCATGAAAAATTAAACGGACCTTATGGGGATGATTCCCAACCTCCCTGGCATGCCCTGATCAATTTTTGGCCTACAACACACCCGGACCCTAGGCCCACCCCCAAAACCATGGGCTATAGCACATTGATTTGGCTTGAAAATGCCTTATTCGCGCTGTTTTGCCTGTTTGTCCACCCAAATTGCCAATAAAAAATTAAACGGACCACACTAGGATGATCCCCTACCTCCCTGGCATGCCCAAGTCAATTTTTGGCCCACAGCACGCCCGGGCCTCGGGCCCACCCCCAAAAGCGTGGGCTATAGCACATTGATTTAATCAAAAATACCCCGTTCGTGCCGTTTCTCCCGTTTGTCCTCCCAAATGGCCCTGAAAAGTTAAACAGACCACATTGTATGATCTCCAACCTTCATGGCATGACTGTATCAATTTTTGTCCCATAGAACATCTGTACCCCGCGCCCACCTCTAAAACCTTTGCCTATAGCACACGGATTTGGCCCAAAAATGCCTTGTTTGCGCCACTTCGCCCGTTGGTCCACTTAAATTGCTACAAAAAAATAAATGGATGGCATTGGGAAAATCCCCACCCTCGCTGGAATGCTCCGATTAATTTTTGGCCCACATTATGCCCGAAACCTGGGCCCACCCCATAAATCGTGGGCTATAGCACACCGATTTGGCTCAAAAATGCACCATTCATGCTGTTTCGCCCGTTTGTTCATTTAAATAGCCACGATAAATAAAAAGTACCGCACTGAGATGATCCCCAACCTCCCTGGCATGCCCTGGTGGATTTTCGCCCCACAGGACGCCCAAACCCCGAGCCTACCCCCGAAACCATGGGCTAACACTAATTTAGCAAAAAATGCCCCGTTCGCACTGTTTTGCCCGTTTGTCTCTCAAAATGGCCATAAAAACTTAAACGGACCACAATGGGACAATCCCTAATCTCCCTGGCAAGCCTCGGTCGATGTTCGGCCCACAGCACGCTCGGACCTCAGGCCCACCCCAGAAACCACAGGTTATAGCACACCGATTTGGACCAAAAATACGTTATTATCACCGATTTTCCCGTTTGTCTACCCAAATGACCACAAAAAACTAAACGTGCCATACTGGGATGATACCCAACCTCCGTGGCACGCCTTGATCAATTTTTGGACCATAGCACACCCGTACCCTAGGCCCACCCCTGAAACTAGGGTCAATAGAACATCAGTTTAACTCGAAAACTCCCTATTCGCGTTGTTTTACCCGTTTGTCCACCCAAAGGGACACAAAAATTTAACCGAACTACACTGGGATGATCCCAACCTCCCTGGCAGATTTTGGTCGATTTTTGTCCCACAGCACACCCGGACCCTAGGCGCACCCCCAAAATCGTAGGCTATGGCACACCGATTTGGCCCAAAAATGCTCCGTTCATGCTGTTTTGCTCGTTTGACCTCACAAATAGTCAGCAAAAATTAAACAGACCATACTGGGATGATCCCCAACCTCTCTGGTATGTCCCAGTCGATTTTCAGCCCACAACACTCCCAGACCCCAAGCCCACCCCCAAAATCGTGGTATGTAACACAATGATTTGGCACGAAAATGCCCCGTTCGCGCTGTTTCTCCCGTTTGTCCACCCAAATGGCCACGAAAAATTAAAAGGACCATACTGGGATGATCTCTAACCTCCCTGGCAGGTCTCGGTTGACTTTTTTCCCACAGTACGCCCGGACCCCAGGCGGACCACCAAAATCATAGGCTATAGCACACCGATTATGCCCAAAAATGCTCCGTTCATGCTGTTTTGCTCGTTTGACCTCACAAATGGTCACCAAAAATTAAACTGATCATAACGGGATGATCCCCAACCTCTTTGGCATGTCTCGATCAATTTTCATCCTATAACACTCCCAGACCCTAGGCCCACCCCCAAAATCGTGGGATGTAACACAATGATTTGGCCCAAAAATGCCCCGTTTGCACTGTTTCTCCCGTTTGTCACCCCAAATGGCCACGAAAAATTAAACGAACAATACGGGGATAATCTCTAACCTCCTTGGCACACCTTGATTAATTTTTGTCCTACAATATACTCGAAACTCAGGCCCACCCCTAAAATCGTGGGCTATAGCACACCGATTTGGCCAGAAAATGCCCCATTCGCGTTGTTTTGCTCGTTTGTCCACCCAAATAACCATGAAAAATTAAACGTACCACACTGGGATGATCCCTAACCTCCCTGGCATACCTCGGTTGATTTTTGGCCCACAGCACACCCGGACCCCCGGTCAACCCCCAAAACCGCAGGCTATAGCACATCAATTTGGCCGAAAAATGCCTCATTCGCTCTGTTTTGACCGTTTATCCACCTAAATGGCGACAAAAACTAAATGGACCACACTGGGATAATCCCAAACCTCCCTAGCCTGCGCCGGTAAACTTTTAGCCCCCAACATACTCGACCCCTAGGCCCACCCCAAAAATCGTGGGCTACAACACACTGATTTGGCCCAAAAATGCCCCTTTTAAGCCTTTTTACCTGTTTGTCCACCCAAATGGACACAGAAAACTATACAGACGACACTGGGAGAATCCCCAATCTCCCTAGGATGCCTCGATAAATTTTTTCCCACAACATGCCCAGACCCAAGCCCACCCCAGAAACCATGGGTTATAGCATACCAATTTTTGCCTGAAAATGGCCCGTTTATGCCGTTTTGCCTGTTTGTCCACCCTAATGGCCACAACAAATTAAACGGACTATACCAGAATGATACCCAACCTCCCTGGAATGCCTCGATCAATTTTTGGCCCACAGCATGCCCGAACCTTGGTCCCACCCCCAAAACCGCGGGCTATAACACATTGATTTAGCCCGAAAATGCCCCAGTCGCATCGTTTTGCTCGTTTGTCTACCCAAATGACCATAGAAAATTAAATGGACCATACTAGGATGATCCCCAACCTCCCTGGCATGTCTTGGTTGATTTTTGGCCCAAAACACACCCGGACCATGGGTCCACACCCAAAATCATGGGATATTGCACACCAATTTGGTTCAAAAATGCCACGTTCACATCGTTTCGCCTGTTTCTCCACCCAAATAGCCACAAAAAATTAAACGGATCACCTGGGATGATCCTCAAACTCTCAAGCATGACCTGGTCAATTTTCGGCCAACAGCACACCCGAACCCCACGTCCACCTCAGAAACCGCAGGCTATAGCACACTGATTTTGCCCGAAAATGCCCCATTTGCACCATTTTTCCCGTTTGTCCACCCAAATGGCCACGAAAAATTATACGTACCATACTGAGATGATAACCAAATGCCCTGGCACGCCCCGATTGATTTTTGCCCCACAGCACGCCCGAAACCTAGGCCTACCCCCAAAACTGTGGGTAATAGAACATCAATTTGGTTCGAAAACTCCCCGTTCACGTCATTTTGCCCGTTTGTCCACTAATATGCCCAATAAAGTAACTGGAACACACTAGGACTATCCCATCCTCCCTGGAATGCCTCGGTCAATTTTTGGTCGACAGCTCGCCCATACCCCTGGCCCACCCCCAAAATCGTGGGCTAGCACACTGATTTGGCCCGAAAATGCCCCGTTCATGCGGTTTCTCCCATTTGTCCACCCAAATAGACATAAAAAATTAAACGGACCATTCTGGGATGATCCCCAACCTCCCTGTCTCACTCGGGTTTATTTTTGGGCCAAAACATGCCCGAATCCTAGGCCCACCCCCAAACCATGGGCTACACCACACTAATTTTACTCAAAAATGCCCCGTTCGCGATGCTTCGCCCGTTTGTACACTCGAATAGCCACAGCAAATTAAACGTACCACACTGGGACGATCCCTAACCTCCCTGGCATATCTCGATCTATTTTTGGCCCACAGCTCGCCCAAACCCTGGGTCTATCCCCGAAACCGTGGGCTATAGCACACCGATTTCTCCCAAAAATATACCATTCACGCCGTTTCACACATTTATCTACCCACATGACCACGAAAAATTAAACGGACCATACTGGAACGATACCCAACCTCCCAAGTATTCCCGGTTGATTTTTGGCCCACAGCACACCTGGGCCCTAGGACCACCCATAAAATCGTGGGCTATTGCATACCGATTTGGCCCGAAAATGTCCTGTTTGCATTGTTTTGCCCGTTTGTCCACCCAAATAGCCACAAAAAATTAAACGAACGACCATGGGATGATCCCCAACCTCCCGGGCATGCCCCATTGAATTTTTGCCCCACTGCACGCCCGAACCACGGGCTCACCCCAAAAACCGCAGACTATAGTACACTAATTTGGTGTGAAAATGCCTCGTTATAGCCGTTTTGCCTGTTTGTCCACCGAAATGGCCATGAAAAACTAAACGTATCATACTAGGACGATCCCCAACCTCCCTAGCATACCCCGATTGATTTTCAACCCATAGCACACCCGGACACCAGGCCCACCCCTGAAACCGTGGGCAATAGCACATCAATTTAGCCAAAACTCCTTGTTCGCGCCGTTTCGCCCATTTGTCCACCCAAATGGACACAAAAAATTAATCAAACCATATTGGGACTATCCTTACATCCCTAGAAAGCCCTGATTCATTTTTAGCCCCCAGCACGCCCGAGCCTCAGGCCCACCCCCAAAAGCATGGGCTATAGAACATTAATTTAGCTTAAAAATACCCCGTTCGCATCGTTTCTCCTGTTTGTCCTCCCAAATGGCCATGAAAGGTTAAACGGACCATATTGGGTGATCTCCAACCTTCATGGCATGACTGTATCAATTTTTGTCCCATAGAACATCCGAACCCCGCGCCCACCTCTAAAACCTTTGCCTATAGCACACGAATTTGGCCCAAAAATGCCTTGTTTGCGCCACTTCGTCCGTTGGTCCACTTAAATTGCTACAAAAAAATAAATTGACCACATTGGGAATATACCCACCCTCGCTGGAATGCTACTATTAATTTTTGCCCCACATCATGCCCGAAACCTGGGCCCACCCCAGAAACCGTGGGCTATAGTACACCAATTTAGCTCAAAAATGCATCGTTCACGCTGTTTCGCCCGTTTGTTTATTTAAATAGCCACGATAAATAAAAAGGACCGCACTGGGATGATCCCCAACCTCCCTGGCATGCCCTGGTGGATTTTCGCCCTATAGGACGCCCGAACCCCGGGCCTACCCCCAAAACCATGGGCTAACACTAATTTAGCCAAAAATGCCCCGTTCGCACTGTTTTGCCTGTTTGTCTCTCAAAATAGCCTTAAAAAATTAAACGGACTACAATGGGACAATCCCTAATCTCCCTGGCAAGCCCCAGTCGATGTTCGGCCCACAGCACGCTCGGACCTCGGGCCCACCCCAGAAACTGCAGGTTACGCCACAACGATTTGGACCAAAAATACCTCATTATCACTGATTTTCCCATTTGTCTGCCCAAATGGCCACAAAAAACTAAACGTGCTATACTGGGATGATACCCAACCTCCGTGGCACGCCCTGATCAATTTGGTGTGAAAATTCCTCGTTATTGCTGTTTTGCCTGTTTGTCCACCGAAATGGCCATGAAAAACTAAACGTACCATACTGGGATGATCCCCAACCTCCCTGGCATACCCCAATTGATTTTCAACCCATAGAACACCCGGAAACCAGGTCCACCCCTAAAACCGTAGGCAATAGCACATCAATTTAGCTCAAAAACTCCCTGTTCGCGCCGTTTCGCCCATTTGTCCGCCCAAATGGACACGAAAAATTAATCAAACCACATTGGGACTATCCTTACATCCCTGGAAGGCCCCAATTTATTTTTAGCCCCCAGCACGCCCAGAACCCAGGCCCATCCATGAAACCGTATGCTATAGCACACTGATTTGGATCGAAAATACCCCGTTCATGCCGTTTTGCCCGTTTATCTACCCAAATTGTCATGAAAAATTAAACGGACCACACAGGGATGATCCCAACCTCCCTAGCATGCCTCGGTCAATTTTTCGCCCACAGCATGCCTGGACACCGGTCCCAACCTAAAAACATTGGCTACAACACGCTGATTTAGCCCAAAAATGCCTCGTTCGCATCGTTTTACCTGTTTGTCCACCCAAATGACCACGAAAAAATAAAGGGACAACACTGGGATGATCCCTAACCTCCCTGCACAAATCAATCAATTTTTTACTAGTAGCACGCTCGGACCCCAAGCCCATCCCCGAAATTTTGTGCAGAGCATACTGATTTGGCCCGAGAATACCTCGTTCACATTGTTTAGCCCATTTACCCACCCAAATAGCCATGAAAAATTAAACGGACCACACTGGACCAATCCCCAACCTCCCTGGAATGCCTCGGATAATTTTTAGCCCACAGCACGTCCGGACCCCGGGCCCACCCCCAAAATTGTGGGCTATAGCAGACCGATTTGGCCCTAAAAAGGACCGTTCGCACTATTTCTCCCTTTTGTTCACCGAAATAGCCAAGAAAAATTAAGTGGACCACACTGGGAGTATCCCCATCCTTCCTGGCATGCCCCAATCGATTTTTGGCCCACAGCACACCCGAACCCTGGGGCCACCCCCAAAATCATGGGCTATAGCACACCGATTTAGCCTAAAAATACCCCATTCGTACCTTTTCGCTTGTTTGTCCACCCAAATAGCCACAAAAAATTAAACATACTACACTGGGAGGATCCTTAACCTCTCTGGCATGCCTTGGTCAATTTTTGTCCCACAGCACATACGGGCCCCGAGCCCACCCTCAAAACTAAAGGCTATGGCACACTTATTTGGTCTGAAAATGCTTTGTTCGCGCTATTTTGCACGTTTTTCCACCCAAATGGCCACAAAAAATTAAACAAACCATACTGGATTGATCCACAACCTCCCTGACATGCCCCAGTTGATATTTGGCCCATAAAAGGCTCGAACCTCGAGCTAACCCCTAAAACCGTGGGCATGAGCACGCCGATTTGGCCCAAAAAAGCCTCGTTCGCATTGTTTCGCCCGTTTGTCCACCAAAATAGCCACGAAAAACTAAACGGAACACACTGGGATGATATTAAACCTCCCTGGCATGCCCCGATCGATTTTCGGCCCACAACACACTCGAATCCCTGGCCCACCCCCAAAACCGTGGGACATAGCATACCTATTTGGCCTGAAATGCCCCGTTCGCACCGTTTTTCCCATTTATCCACCCGAATGGCCACGAAAAATTGAACGAATCACACTAGGATGATCCCTAACCTCCCCGGCATGCCTCGATCGATTTTGGGCCCACAGCTTGCCTTGATCTTGAGCCCAACCCCAAAACCGTCGGCTATATAGCACACCGATTTAGCCCAAAAAAGCCCCAATCATGCCGTTTCGCCTGTTTGTCCACCCAAATAGCCACAAAAAATTGAATGAACTACACTGGGACGATCACCAACCTCCTTGGCACGCCCCAATCAATTTTAGTCCTATAGCACGTACGGACCCCGGGCCCATCCCCAAAACCGTGGGCTATATAACACACCGATTTGGCTACAAAATACCCCGTTCACCTTGTTTCACCCGTTCGCCTAGCCAAATGGCCACGAGAAATTAAACGGACCACACTGGGATGATCCCCAACCTCCTTGGCTTACCCCAATTAATTTTTGACCTACTGCATTCCCGGACCCCGGTCCCACCCCCAAAATCATGGGCTATAACACACTAATTTGGCTCGAAAATTGCCCCATTCGGGCTATTTCTCCCGTTTGTCCACCCAAATGGCCACAAAAAATTAAACGAACCACACTAGGATGATCCCCAACCGCCCTGGTGTACCTCGATTAATTTTCGGCCTACAGCACGCTCAGACCACATGCCCACCCCCAAAACCGTGGGCTATAGCACACCGATTTTGCCCTAAAATGCCTCATTCGTGTAGTTTGTCCTGTTTGTCCACCCAAATAGAAACAAAAAATTAAACGGACCACACTAGGACGATCCCCAACCTCCCTGGCATACCCCAGTTGATTTTAGAGCCACAACATACCCGAACCCCAGGCCCAACCCCTAAACCGTAGGCTATACCACACTCATTTTGCCTGAAAATGCCCGATTCACGGTGTCTCACCCGTTTGTCCACCCAAATGGCCACAACAAATTATACGGACCACACTGGGACAATCCCCAATCTTCCTAGCATGCCTCGGTAAATTTTTGGCCCACAACACGCCCAGACCCGAGCCCACCCCTGAAACATGGGTTATAGCACACCAATTTTTGCCTGAAAATGGCCCGTTCATGCAGTTTTTGCCTGTTTGTCCACCCTATTGGCGACAAAAAATTAAATGGACTATACCAGAATGATACCCAACCTCTATGGCATGCCTCGGTCAATTTTTGGCCCACAGCATGCCCGAACCCTGGGCCCACCCCCAAAACCGCGAGCTATAACACACCGATTTAGCCTGAAAATGCCCCAGTCGTGTCGTTTCACCTGGTTGTCTACCCAAATGACCATAGAAAATTAAATGGACCACACTAGGATGATCCTTAACCTCCCTGGCATGTCATGGTCGATTTTTGGCCCACAACACACCCGAACCATGGGCCCACCCCTAAAATCATGGGATATTGCACACCAATTTGGTTCAAAAATGCCACGTTCTCGTCATTTTACTCGTTTCTCCAAGCAAATGGCCACAAAAAATTAAACAGACCACCCTGGGATGATCCTGAAACTCTCAAGCATGACCTGGTCAATTTTGGCAAACAGTACGCCCGAACCCCACGCCCACCTCAGAAACCGCAGGCTATAGCACACTGATTTTACCCAAAAATGCCCCATTTGCACCATTTTTCCCGTTTGTCCACCCAAATAGCCACGAAAAATTATACGTACCATACTGAGATGATCAACAAACTCCCTGGCACGCCCCGATTGATTTTTGGCCTACAGCACGCCCGGAACCTAGGCCCACCCCCAAAACTGTGGGTAATAGCACATTAATTTGGTTCGAAAACTCCCTGTTCACGCCGTTTTGACCGTTTGTCCACTGAAATGCCCAATAAAGTAACTGGGCCACACTAGGACTATACCATCCTCCCTGGCATGCCTCGATCAATTTTTCGCTGACAGCTCGCCCAAACCCCTGGCCCACCCCCAAAAGTGTGGGCTAGCACATCGATTTGGCTTGAAAATGCCCCGTTCATGCGGTTTCGCCCATTTGTCCATCCAAACAGACACAAGAAATTAAGCGGACCATTATGAGATGATCCCCAACCTCCCTGTCTCACTCGGGTTTATTTTTGGGCCAAAATATGCCCGAATCCTAGTCCCACCCCCTAAACTGTGGGCTATACCACACTGATTTTACTCAAAAATGCCCCATTCGTGATGCTTCACCCGTTTGTATACTCAAATGGCCACAGCAAATTAAACGTACCACACTGGGACGATCCCTAACCTCCCTGGCACATCTCGATCTATTTTTGGACCATAACTCACCCAAACCCTGGGTCTATTCCCAAAACTGTGGGCTATAGCACACCGATTTCTCCCAAAAATATCCCATTCACGCCATTTCACACGTTTATCTACCCACATGAACACGAAAAATTAAACGGACCACCCTGGGACGATCCTAAACCTTTCAGGCATGCCCCATTGAATTTTTGGCCCACAACACGCCCGAACCCCAGGCTCACCCCAAAAACCGCAGACTATAGCGCACTAATTTGGTGCGAAAATGCCTTGTTATCGCCGTTTTTCCTGTTTGTCCACCGAAATGGCCATAAAAAACTAAATGTACCATACCGGGACGATTCCCAACCTCCCTGGCATACCCCGATCGATTTTCAACCCATAGCACACCCGGACCCCAGGCCCACCCCTGAAACCGTGGGCAATAGCACATCAATTTAGCTCAAAAACTCCCTGTTCGCACCGTTTCGCCCATTTTTCCACCCAAATAGACACTAAAAATTAATCAAACTATAACGGGATGATCCTTACCTCCCTGGAAGGCCCTGGTTCATTTTTGGCCCCTAGCACGCCCAGTCCCCAGGCCCATCCCAGAAACCGTACGCTATAGCACACTGATTTGGACTGAAAATGCCCCGTTCATGCCGTTTTGCCTGTTTATCTACCCAAATTGTCATAAAAAATTAGACGGACCACATAGGGATGATCCCAACCTCCCTAGCATGCCTCGGTCGATTTTTGGCCCACAGCACGCTCGGACACCGGTCCCAACCCAAAAACAGTTGGCTACATCACACGCCGATTTGGCCCAAAAATGCCTCGTTTTCATCGTTTTGCCCGTTTGTCCACCTAAATGGCCACGAAAAAATAAAGGGAAAACACTGGGATGATCCATAACCTCCCTGCGCACATCGATTAATTTTTTACCAATAGCAAGCTCGGACCCCGAGCCCAGCCCCAAAATCTTGTGCAAAGCACACTGATTTGGCCCGAGAATACCCCGTTCACATTGTTTAGCCCGTTTACCCACCGAAATAGCCACGAAAAATTAAACGGACCATACTGGATCGATCCCCAACCTTCTTGGCATGGCTCGGCTAATTTTTGGCCCACAGCACGCCTAGACCCCGGGCCCACCCAAAAAACTGTGGGCTATAGCAGACCGATTTGGCCCTAAAAAGGCCCGTTCGCACCATTTCTTCCTTTTGTCCACCGAAATGGCCAAGAAATATTAAGCGGACCACACTGGGAGGATCCACATCCTTCTTGGCATGCCCCAGTAGATTTTTGGCCCACAGCACACCCGAACCCTAGGTTCACCCCCAAAATCATGGGCTATAGCACACCGATTTAGCCTGAAAATACCCCGTCCATACGTTTTCGCTTGTTTGTCCACCCAAATAGACACAAAAAATTAAACATACTACACTGGGAGGATCCTCAACCTCCCTGACATACCTCGGTTAATTTTTGGCCCACAACACTTACGGGCCCCGAGCCCACCCTCAAAACTATAGGTTATGGCACACCGATTTGGTCTGAAAATGCTCTGTTCGCGCTATTTTGCTCGTTTTTCCACCCAAATGGCCACAAATAATTAAACAAACCATACTGGTATGATCCTCAACCTCCCTGACATGCCCTAGTTAATTTTTGGCCCACAAAAGGCTCGAACCCCGAGCTAACCCCCGAAACCGTGGGCATGAGTACACCAATTTGGCCCAAAAAAGCCTCGTTCGCATTGTTTCGCCCGTTTGTCCACCAAAATAGCCATGAAAAATTAAACGGACCACACTGGGATGATATTAAACCTCCCTGGCATGCCCCGGTCAATTTTCGGCCCATAACACGCCCGAATCCCTGGCCCACCCCCAAAATCATGGGATATAGCACACCTATTTGGCCTGAAAATGCCCCGTTTGCACCGTTTTGCCCGTTTTTCCACCCAAATGGCCACAAAAAATTGAACGGACCACAGTAAGATGATCCCCAACCTTTTCAGCATGCCCCGATCAATTTTTGACCCACAGCTTTCCTAGATCCCGAGCCCACCCCCAAAACCGTGGGCTATATAGCACACTGATTTAGCCCAAAAAAGCCACAATCATACCGTTTCGCCCGTTTGCCCACCCAAATGGCCAAAAAAATTGAATGAACTACACTGGGACGATCACCAACCTCCTTGGCATGCCTCGATCAATTTTAGTCCTATAACACGTCCGAACCCCGGGCCCATCCCCAAAACCGTGGGCTATAGCACACCAATTTGGCCACAAAATGCCCCGTTCACCTTGTTTCACCCGTTTGCCCAGTCAAATGGTCATGAGAAATTAAACAAACCACACTGGGATGATCCCTTACCTCCCTGGCATTCCCCGATCAATTTTTGGCCTACAGAACTCCCGGACCCCGATCCCACCCCCAAAATCATGGGCTATAACACACTGATTTGCCCTGAAAATGCCCCATTCGGGCTATTTCTCTCGTTTGTCCACCCAAATAGCCACAAAAAATTAAACGGACCACACTGGAACGATCCCCAACCTCCCTAGCACACCCCGATCAATTTTTGGCCTACAGCACGCTCATACCCTGGGCCCACCCCCAAAATCGTGGGCTATAGCACACTGATTTTGGCCCAAAAATGCCCCATTCATGCCGTTTCGCCCGTTTGTCCACCCAAATGACCACAAAAAATTAAACAAAAGACACTGGAAGGATCCCCAACCTCCCTGGCATGCCCCGTTCGATGTTTCACCTATATCACATCCGGACCTCGGGCCCATTCCTAAAACTGCGGGCTATAGCATATCTGTTTAGCCCAAAACTGGCTTCTTTTCTCTGTTTTGCCCATTTGTCCACCCAAATTGCCACAACAATTAAATAGACCACACTGGAATAGCCCCAAACCTCCCTGGCATACCCCGATCGTCTTTTAGCCCCCAACATTCTTGAACCCCATGCCCACCCTAAAAATCGTCGGCTACAACACACTGACTTGGCCCAAAAATGCCCCGCTTGAGCGGTTTTGCCCGTTTGTCCATCCAAATGGCCATAAAAATTTATACGGACCACACTAAGACTATCCCCAACCTCCCAGGAATGCGTCAGCCAATTTTTGTCCAACAAAATACTCGGGCCCGAGGCCTACCCCCAAAACGTGGGTTATAGCACACAGATTTGGCCTGAAAATGGTCCGTTCATGCCGTTTTACCAGTTTGTTCACCCAAATGGCCATAACAAATTAAACGGACCATACTGGAATGATCCCCAACCTCCCTGGCATGCCTCAGTCGATTTTTGGCCCACAACAAGCCCGGACCCCAGACCCACCCCCAAAACCGTGGGTATAGTACACCGATTAAGCCCGAAAATGCCCCATTCGCGCCGTTTCGCCCGTTTGTCTACCCAAATGACCACAGAAAATTAAATGGACCACACTAGGATTATCCCCATCCTTCCTGGCATGTCATTGTCGATTTTTGGCCCACAGCATACCCAGACCTTGGGCCCACCCCCAAAATCGTGGGATATTGCACACCAATTTAGCCTAAAAATGCCCCATTTGCGCCGTGTTAACCGTTTGTCCACCTAAATAGCCACACAAAATTAAACGGACCACCTTTGGGATGATCCCCAAACTCTTTGTCATGCCCTGGTCAATTTTCAGCCAACATCACTCCCGGACCCCATGCCCAACTCAAAAACTGCAGGCTATAGCACACTAATTTTGCTCGAAAATACCCCATTTGCACCATTTTGCCCGTTTATCCACCCAAATGGCCACAAAAAATTATACGTACCATACTGGGATGATCACCAAACTCCCTGGTAGGCCCCGATTTATTTTTGGATAATAGCACGCTCGGACCCTAGGCCCACCCCAGAAACCGTGGGTTATAGAACATCAATTTGGCTCGAAAACTCCCCGTTCACGCCGTTTTTCCCGTTTGTCCACTGAAATACCCAATAAAGTAACTGGACCACACTAGGATGATCCCATCCTCCCTGGCACACCCCGGTTGTTTTTCGACCGACAGGTCGATCAAATCCCTAGCCCACCCCAAAACCGTGGGCTATAGCACACCAATTTGGCCCGAAAATCCTTTGTTCATGCGGTTTCTCCCATTTATCCACCCAAATTGATACAAAATTAAACGGACCATACTGAGACGATCCCCAACCTCCCTAGCAAACTTCGGTTGATTTTTGAGCCACAACATGCCCGAACCTCGGGCCCAACCCCTAAATCATGGGCTATACCACACTGATTTTTCCCCAAAATACTCTATTCATACTGTTTCGCCCGTTTGTCCACTCAAATGGCCACAACAAATTAAATGGACCACACTGGGATGATCCCTAACCTCCCTGGCACGTCTCGATCTATTTATAGCCCATAGCTCGCCCAAACGTCGAGCCCATCCCTAAAACCGTAGGCTATAACGCACCGATATTTCCCAAAAATATCCCATTCACATCATTTTGTACGTTTGTCTACCCAAATGACCATGAAAAATTAAACGGACCATACAGGGACAATCCCCAACCTCCCGAGCATTCTCGATCGATTTTTGGCACACAGCACACCTGGACCATAGGCCCATACCCAAAACCGTGGGCTATTGCACACCCATTTGGCCCGAAAATTCCCTGCTCACATCGGTTTGCCCATTTCTCCACCCAAATGGCCATGAAAAATTAAATGGACAATCCTGGGACAATCCCCAACCTCCCGGGCATGCCTCATTAAATTTTTGGCCGACATCATGCCCGGACCTCGGGCTCACCCCAAAAACCGCAAACTATAGTACAACGATTTGGTGCAAAAATGTCTCGTTCTAGCCATTTTGCTCGTTTGTCCACCGAAATAGCCGTGAAAAATTAAACGTACCATACTGGGATGATCCCCAACCTCCCTTGCACGCCTCGATCGACTTTCAACCTACTGCATACCCTGACTCCAGGCCCACCCCTGAAACCGTGGGAAATAGCACATCACTTTTACTCGAAAACTCCCCGTTTGCGCTGTTTCCCCAGACACAAAAAATTAACTGAATCACACTGGGACAATCTCAACCTTGAGCCCACCCCTAAAACTGTGGGCTATAGCACACAAATTTAGGCTAAGAAAGCCCCATTGCGCTGTTTCGGCCTTTTGTCTACCCAAATGGCCAAGAGAAATTAAACGGACCACATTAGGATGATTCCTAACCTCCCTGGCATATCTCGGTCGATTTTGGACCCACAGCACACCCGAACCCTGGGCCCACCCCCAAAATAATGGGATATAGCACCATTATTTACCCCGAAAACATCCCGTTCGCGCTGTTTCACTCGTTAGTCCATGCAATTGGCCATGAAAAATTAAACAGACCGCACTGGGAGGATTTTCAACCTCCCTAGCACGCCTCGGTCAATTTTCGGCCCACATCATGCTCTGACCCTGAGGACACCCTCCCCATCCTCTCTGGCATGCACCATATGATTTTAGGCCCACATCACGCCCTAACCCAGGACCCACCCCCAAAATTGTGGGCAATAGCATACCAATTTGGCCTGAAAATAGCCCATTTATGCCGTTTTGCTCGTTTGACTAACCAAATTGCCCCGACCACACAAACGGACCATACTAGGATGCTCCCCAGCCTCTCTGACATGCCATGATCAATTTTTGTCCCACAGTACACGTGGACCTTGGGCCCACCCCCAGAATCGTGGGTTATTACACACCGATTTGGCCCAAAAATGCCTTATTCGCACCATTTTGCCCATTCGACCACCTAAATGGCCTCGCCCATACAAATGGACCACACTAAGATGCTCCCCAGCCTCTTTGGCATGCCCCAATCAATTTTTAGCCCACAACACAATCAAAACCCGAGCCCACTCCTGGAACCATAGGCTATAGCACATTGATTTGGTTCGATAATGCCTTCTTCGTACCGTTTCACCTGTTTGACCACCCAAATAGCCCTGCCCAAATATACGGACCACATTAGGACATTCTCCAGCCTTCCCAGCATGCCTCGATCAATTTTTAGCGCATAGCACACCCGAACCCCTGGACCACCCCAGAACCATAGGCAATAGAAAACCAATTTGGCCTGAAAATATCCCATTCACGTCGTTTTATCCATTTGACCACCCAATTAGCCCCATCCACATAGACATACCATACTAGGATGCTTCAAGGCTTTCCTGGCATGACCCAGTTAATTTTTGGCCCACAGCAAGCTCGGACCCCAAGCCTACCCCAGGAATCGTGGGCTATAGTACATTGATTTTATCTAAAAATGCTAGGTTCACGCTGTTTTGCCTGTTTGACCATCCAAATAGCCCCGCCCACATAAAAGTACCACACTAGAATGCTCCCCAACCTCCCTGGTATGCCTCAATTAATTTTTAGCCCACAGTGCATCCGGATCCAGGGCCCACCCCAAAACAGTGGTGTATAGAACACCGACATAGCCTAAAAATACCCTATTTGCACTGTTTTGCCCATTTAACCTCCCAACTAGCCCCGCCTATAAGAAAAGACCACAATAGGATGCTCCTCAACCTCCCGGTCATGCCCCGATCTATTTACGTCATAAAGCATGCCCGAACCTCGGCCCACCCCCAAAATCATGGGTTATAGCACACCAACTTGGCTTTAAAATGCCCCGTTCTTAAAGTTTCGCCTGTTTGACCACTAAAATGGTCCCAACCACACAAACGGACTACAATAGGATGCCATTCAGTATCTTTGTCATACCCCGATCAATTTTCGGCCCACATCATGCCTAGACCCTGAGCCCACCCCAGAACCATGGGCTATAGAACATTGATTTGGCCCAAACATGCCCCGTTTATGTTGTTTCGCCCGTTTGACCACTAAATGGCCCTGCCAACACAAACAGACCACACTAAGATGCTCCTCTGCCTCCCTGGCATGCCCCAATAAATTTTTGGCCCACCACATGCCCTAACCCCGAGCCCACCCCCAGAATGTGGGCTATACAAACTGATTTGGCCTGAAAATGCTCTATTCATGCCCTTTCACTTATTTGACCACCCAAATATCCCCGCCCAAATAAATGGACCAAACTAGAATGATCCCCAGCCTTTCTGGCATGCCCCAATCAATTTTTGACCCACAGCATACCCGAACCTCGGGCCCACTCCTGGAACCGCAAGCTATCGCATATTGATTTGGCCTAATTACGCACTTTTCATGCCATTTTACCCGTTTGACCACCCAAATTGCCTCGCCCAAATAAATGGACCATATTAGAATACTCCCCATCCTCCCTGGCATGCCTCGGTCAATTTTTGATGCACAAAACGCTCGAACCCTGGGACCACCAAGAGAATCATGGGCTATAGCAAGCCAATTTGGCTCGAAAATGTCCCGTTTGCGTCATTTTGTCCTTTTGACCACCCAAATAGCCCTGTCCACACAAACGGACCACACTAGGATACTCTCTAACTTCCCTGGCATGTCTCAGCTAATTTTTTGCCTACAACACGCTTGAAACCCAGGCTTAACCCCAGAACCATAGGCTATAGCTCACCGATTTGACTCAAAAATGTCCCATTCATGCCGTTTCGGCCGTTTGACCACCCAAATATCCCCGCCCATACAAACAGACCACACTAGGATCTCTTCAGGCTCCTTGGTATACCCCAATTGATTTTTGGCCTACAGGACGCCCGAACCTCGGGTCCACCCCCGAAACTATGGGCTATAGAACACCGAGTTGGCCTAAAAATGTCCTGTTTATGCCATTTTGCCCATTTGACCACCCAAATAGCCCCGCCAACTAAAACGGACCATAGGAGGATGCTCTCCAGCCTCCCTGGAATGCCCTAATTTATTTTTAGCACATAGCACGCTCGAATTCTGGGCCCACCCCCAGAACCATTGGCTATAGCACTTCGATTTGGCCCGAAAATGCCCCATTCATGTCGTTTCATCCGTTTGACCACCCAAATAGCCCCGCTTACACTAACAGACTATACTAGGTTACTCCTCGGCCTCCTTGGCATACCCCAAATGATTTTTGGCCAACAGCACACCCAGACCAAGGGCCCACCCCCGGAATCGGGGCTATAGCAAATCGATTTGGCCCTAAAATGCCTTATTCATACTGTTTTCCCATTTGAACACCCAAATTCCCCCTTCCCCACACAAACAAACCATACTAGGATGCTTTTCAACATGCTTGGCATGCCCTGATCGATTTTTGACCCACAGTAATCTTGAACCCCAGGCCCACCCCCAAAACCATGGGCTATAGCATACCGATTTGGCCCAAAAACATCCTGTTCGCATTGTTTCGCTCATTTGACCACCCAAATGGTCCTGCCCATACAAACAGACCAAATTAGGATGCTCTCTAGCCTCTCTAGCATTTCCCAATCATTTTTCGTCCCATAGTACGCCCGAACCCCAGGCCCAACCCAGGAAAAGTAGGCTATAGCACATTGATTTTGCTCGAAAGTGTCCCATTCATATTGTTTCACCTATTTGACAACCCAAATGGCCCCGCCCACATAAAAGAACCTCAATAGGATGATCCCCACCATCCTTGGCATGCCCCAATCAATTTTCAACCTATAACATGCTCGGACCTAGGGCCCACCCCAAACTGTAGCTTATAGCATATCGATTTGGCCCGAACATGCCCCATTCATGTCCTTTCGCCCATATGACCACCAAATGGCCCTTCCCACATAAAAGGACCATACTACATTGCTCCCCTACCTCCCTAGCATGCCTCGATCAATTTTTAGCCCAAAGTATGTTCAAACCTTGGGCTCATCCCCAAAATCGTGGGTTATGACCATACTACATTGCTCCCCTACCTCCCTAGCATGCCTCGATCAATTTCTGTTTGAGCACACAAATAGCTCCACCCACACAAACGGATCACACTAGGACACTCCCTAGCATCCCTGGCATGCCCCAGTTGATTTTCAACCCACAGTATGCCCAGACCCCGGCCCACCCCAAAAACGTGGCTTATAGCACATTGATTTGGCCCAAACATGCCCCGTTCATGTCCTTTCACCCATTTAACCACCAAATGGCCCCGACCATACAAACAAACCACACTAGGTTTCTTTCCCACTTTCTTGGCATGCCTCAATCAATTTTTAGCCCAGAGCATGCCTGGACCTTGGGCTCACCCTCGGAACCGTGGGTTATAGCACATCGATTTGGCCTGAAAATACCCCATTTATACCATTTTGCCAGTTTGACCACCAAAATGCCCCCCCCCCATATAAACGAAACACACTAGGACGCTCCCCAGCTTCTATGGTACACCTCGGTTGATTTTTTTCCAATAGCACACCCGGGCCTCAGGCCACTCCTGGAACTGTGGGCTATAGCACATCGATTTGGCCTTATAACGCCCTGTTCGCACCATTTCAATTGTTTGACCACCCAAATAGCCCCGACTAAACAAATGAAGCACATTAGGATGCTCCCCATTCTTCCTAGCATGCCTTAGTCAATTTTTAGCTCACAGCACTCCCGGACCATAGGCCCATCCCCAGAACCGTAGGCTATTGCACATTAATTTGGCCCAAACACGCCCTACTCGTGCCGTTTTGCCCATTTGACCACCAAATTGCCCTGATGATATTGCTCAAATTACACTCTTAAATTGTTGTATGCGATCATTGTCAATATAAAACCTAACTAGGTTGGGGTCTAATCCCACAGGGAATAAGGTGTGAACTTTAATTTGTTTACGAAATACTTTACTGGTAGTTTACTATTTCCGAAAATGGGGGTTTAAATTTCACAGAGAGTCAATTATAACTTTCAATATATTAGTGTTGTAATCAATATAAATGAGAAACCAGAGTTATGTTCACCATAGCCATTGGGAGTTAACAGATACTAGGTAATGCTTGGGATTCTTGGAGTAAGTAGAAACAATAGAATATCCCTGACTATGATACTGTCTGACTTATCTCTCGACCTTACCAAAAAATTAATTATTTAATTCTCTCGAACTTAGATAACTTATCTATCTCCAATAGGATGTTACCTCGGGTAGATTAATCCAGTTACGGCATCAATCATTAAATAGAAGGTTGGTAGCTTTCGAGTCCCTGTTGATAATTCACGTCCTCTAGTCTATTTCTCCGTTAGAAGCAAATAAAACCTAAGGTATAATCTAATGTTTGCAACCAATAGATTTCAGTCAAAACAATAGAATTTCAAGACGTCCTACTACTCTTTGAATTTGTTAAATAACTAGTAACCTATCAGACCCTAATCCATGGATCCCATAAATCCGCCTAATGGAATTTGCCACTCATGATTTGATGAACAAAATAACAAGTTGAATTCATCATAATAAGGATAAACTTACGAATGGATGAAAAACAACAAGTAGTTTCTTCAACTTACTCACGAGATAAAAACCCAAAAATAGTTGATAAGTGTTTTTTAAAGAAACAAGAAAAATATTTGATGGTAAAGATGAAGCAATGTTACGTGCTTCTCTTCAGAAGTTATTCTCTAATAATTAATGATCGATCCCTAAAAAACCCTAAAACAAGTCTTTAAATAGTCAACCCTAAACAAGGAAATAAAATAGTCAGTCAAAATTGACGGCAACTTTGATAGCCTGTCCCAAGTATGACAGCGCTTCAGAATTGACGTCAGCTATACTTCAGCTTATTTACACCAGATTTCAGCTGATTTATTCTTCTTTCCTTTGGTTTCCTCCCCGATCACTTGTATCTGCATTAACACATTAAAAGAAATCAAAAACAATAAAAGTTGCTTAAGACCTCGCAATTATTCAGAGTTAAAATCTTCAAATGTGTTACATCAGCTCACACATCAACACCTTCAACTTAAATAATTGTTTGTCCTCAAGCAACCAAAACATAACTAGGAGTATACAAAGTACAATTTGGCAGCTAACTACTTTTATCCGGTCAGAATACATGCACCATCTCCATGATCAATCAAAGTAAAATCAACTGTGTCTAATATTTGAAAACACCCATGTAAATCACATGTATCTATATATGGCAAAAATCTCAGCAATAACAGCCTAGCATATACCTAAATTACATTATCCAAACAAAGCAGTTAATAGCAATATACCTGGTGTGCCCTCACAATAAAGAAATTCCTTTCTCACTCAGATTCACATGTATAGACATAGGGATGAATGTAAGACTCACTCTCAGAATGAAGCTCCAACATTGCGCATCAAATGTCGTAGGCTTGCCCTTATAATCAGTATCTAAGTCTTCAGACAAGTTAGTTAGGATCACTATAGGGATTTTCTTAAGCTTGTAATGTAGGCTCAGGGATGATATGATATTCATGGGTATTTCATAGTGACTACAACTCCTTGGCACTACATTAACTCACGGGGTTTCAACTTTTGACCATCTTTCCTTCCCTCTTTTATTTGCCAAGCATTCTCAAGATGGGTGTTATCTGTTCAAGCATTAGATTAACTTTTTCAGTTTTCTCTTTTTCTTTTTCACTACACCAAACTTGTTGTTCATTTTTCTTCTTTTACCTCTCTTCATACTCATAATGCATCACGCACCCCTATAGTAGCCACCCTCAACTTAGGTTATTTGCCTAAGTCGAGGTGCACAGTGTCTAAGAAGGACCAGGGCCAAAATAGGTTCATTGTGATGTAATGGGAAGGTGAAAGGTGTATAAGAAAAAACTAGGCTATTAGGCGCAAAAAGGGATCAAGGGATATTATTCACATTCGGATGGTCATTTAAGCTAAAATGGGTTAACATGCAAAAATGACCTATGATCCTTTCCTAACACCTATCCTATGACTATGGTATGACTAATTGGGAAAGTTCTAGATTCAACACACAATGGGAATTAAGTAAGACCTTACACGCACATAGTACACAAGTATATAGCAAATCACTACTCATCCATTTCATGCATTGTTTTCTACAGGTTATTTATTTGCCATACTAATGCCACAAGCAGATATACAGTGGTCACACTAGATACAATTCATACAATTCATGACAAATTAGACCACTGGAGATTTACTCAAAAATTACAAAACAAGCTAACTACCTCTAGTACTTGTACTATTCCTAATTATTTACAGAACATGTTACAACAACAGTTTCCCTATACCCTCAACTTAAAATTAAAAATAAAATGCACTAAGGGTTAGGATATACCTGAAGACAGTCAAGCCTATGGATCCTGGGTCTCCGACCCTGTTACAACATCATCTAATGTATTTTCCCCACTCGTAGCATCTGCTTTTATAGTGGATGGAGCCTAGCTCGATGAAGCACCTGCAGCCCTAGCTCTAATGGTTGCTTCCCATTTTTCTGTGTTGTCCAAGGACTCTAATCTTGCCCTTTTCAAATCTTCCTTCTCTGCTTTCTTCTTTGCTTTCTTTTTAGATTTTATCTCTTCTTAACTCGGCTCATCTCTCTTGTTCTTTCCTTTCTTTTCCTTTTTTTCTTCTTTTTCTTTGGGGAATCCGCAGTGCGATCGAGTATAGGAATTTCTTTCTCTACATCGTGCATAGCTGAACCTATTGGCACCATGATTTGGTGCTTCTGCATCATCCCAACCTCATCTTTCACCTTATCCAACACAGCCCTAAAAGTACCAAGATCAGCACCTGTGATCTCTCTTGCCTGGGCATCGAATTTATTCTCTAGATTTGCCACCTGCTCAAGCAAAGTCATGAAATGTTCGAGTGCAGCTTTGAGTGAAACTTTTATTCTTTTGTCCACACAGGTAGTAAACTATTTGGCGAAGGCCTATAGCTTCACCTCACACTAATTTTCTTTTCTAGCCACCTTACTGATATCAATAGATAAAAATGTCGAACATGTTGCTACCGGAGAGACTGAAGTAGTCAGCTTACTTTAGGGCACTGAGCCTTCCTGAGCAGAATATACTGGTGGTGGTGGTATAGCTTCAGAGATTTGTACCCCCACATATGGTGCTGACACAGTCTCAGTAACTGGAGGATCTGCTGCACCAACTGCATCTTGATCAAGTCATAAGCCTGACCAAATTTCATTTTTGCTGATAGGGTTGTGAGTTTTCTTAGCATATATCTCATTATGAACACCTAAAATCTTAGGTACATTAGCTGTTTCACAGAACCTAATAATCAAACATGGGAATGGATATGCAGCATCGGGTCTTGCGAGCCAAATCTTGATCTCCTCCGCTATCATTTCTCCGAAATCCAAGGGAATTTTGTCTATCAAGCTTACAACCAATATTGCTCGATCATCCCCTAATATGTTGTCTCCCTCGGTGGGTATTAGATGAATTTGTACTAAAACCCACCAAAATTTATCCTCTGAATTTAGAGATGCTTTGGTAATCTTTTCTGCCAGATTATTCAGCCACTCAGGTTACTCATCTGCTATGAGAGTTGCTAACCATTTGTGCTGGTTTTCTCGATGTTTCAACCGGGCATAGAAGGTAGGTGAAGTGGCTCGTGGGACAAAGGCTAGCCCATGAAGAAACCTGTTTATGGTGGCATTTGAAATATCCACCCTCACTCTATGTACTAGAACTTTGGTCAGTAAAGGATTATCTGAAGTTCTATCTCCTTCTTTGCACATATTTTCCACCGTATCCTGGTAGTTCGCGTAGAACTCCTAGACTAATGAATGACAGTAAACACCGCTTCCCCTGGTAGTCCACTCTAATCTATACTCCTTGAGTTTTTACATCACCTCAAGGTATCTGATCAACCCTGTAGTGATGATTTTCTTCTCCTCTAGAATTGGCCTTTTGGCACTTCATCGATATGTTCTGCGAAGCCCGTCCAAATAGATCATTTTAGCCCCAGGGATTTCCCATCTCGCATTGTTCCTTACCTCAAGGTTTTTACATTTCACCAAAGTTCCCCGTACTGGAGAATCCTTATCACCTTGCTGCTCCGATGATCATGATTCAGACTCAGTTTCTTTAGTTCCAGGCCTTTCAGAGTCTTCAGTTTCAACTTCTTGTTCAGTGCCCTCAGACTCCTATTTAGTGTGTTTTGATACTTGTTCCTCCGATGCTTGCTCAGATAAGGTTGTTACCTCAGTATCCTCTACCTCAATAGGCTTAGGTGGAGGTGGTGTGTTTGGACCAACCCTCTTTCTAGTCCATCTGAGTAAGGGTTCATCATCTTCATAATCAGAGTCCTCGTTGACAAGCTGTCGAGGTAAATTCTCTTTATCTGCTTTCTTTGGTGTGGTTGGATTCTTCTTCTTGGGAGCCATTATCAGATCTACAACAATGTAAAAATCCTCAATTAGTGTCCATAATCAAACAAGAGAAGAAGAAGGATCACCTCAGTTTAACATCATCACTATTTTCAGTTTGCAGGTTTGACGACCTTTTTGATTTGCCGTCACAGGTGTGACGGTGCTTTAAAAGCATCATAAACCTTCTCCAGAATCTACAAAATTTATCAGCTTTTGATGGCATTTTTGAATGGCCGTCACATAGGTGCAAGGCCGTGAAAATTGCCGTCAGACAATATTACAATTTCTAACTTCTTTTTACTTGATTTTTCTTCTACCATTATTCTTACTTTCAACTTAGGTCATGTTCTTTACTGAGATTTCCATGAAATTATACCACATACCCCTACAAATCCTAGTTTTTGAAGGGGCTTGAAGCATGTTAATGGGTTCAGCTCACTCCTTTGAAACTAAGGTTTCTTGTAGTTCATAATTGATCCAAAGAAAGATGAAGTTGAAGTTTTTCTCATACCTGGATGTCGACACTTAGCTGATGTACTCTGAGCACCTAGACTTGTGAGTGAAAGAAGAATCAAATAAGATAGAAAAAAAATTTATTGACTTAACTCTCAGGCTTTAACAAGGAAAGTCTTAAAATTTTGCCTTAGAAGGATTAAATTTGAAAAGGGATAGGAAATAACTCTCTAAGGAAAGAAAACCAAAAATGGAAGAGAAATATCTAAAGTACGCAGGAATGTGAACAACTGTTATTGGGTCGGGTTAGCCTAAAATTTTTAAACTGGGCTCAACTCATTTGACGGCATTTTTGACGGAACACCAGATACCAGACGACGCTTCAAAATTATCGTCATCTTTAATAGAATAGGGCTTTGACTTAATTATTTTGATGCCATTTTTCACGGCTTGTCATACTTGTCACAGCCCGTCAAAATTAACATCAACCTTCTCAAGCTGACTGAAACCAATTCACCTCCTTTTTACAACTCTTAGCTACAAAAATTAAAAACATAAGTGCAATAAAATTAAAACATTGGGTTGCCTCCCAAACAGCGCCTGATTTAACGTCGCGGCACGACTTGATTATCTTGACTACTCAGACTTTATCAAGATACCGTATCAATACTTCATTACCATTTTCCTGGAATACATCCACAACCAAGAAGATATTCATCTCCTTCAACTGCTTCATAGGAGGGTGCATTTTGAATCTGGCCTCCCTATTTCCATACCTAAACTTTGGGTCATTGAGCTCCATATCAACCAATACTCTTCCTGTGGCTAATAGTGGTCTACCCAAAATGATGGGTACCTCAAAATCAACATCACAATCCAACATCACAAAATTTGCAGGCAGAATAAAGTCATCCACCTTTACTGGCACATCATGCAATATACAACTGGTCGTTTCACCGATCTGTCTGCCATCACAAGACGCATCGTTGTGGGGGTAGGTTCCCCCAATCCAAGATTCTTATAGATATCAAGTAGAATCAGATTAATACTTGATCTTAAGTCACTTAAGCTTTGGTAAACTTCATGAACCCAACTGTGCACGGTATGGTAAATGCTCCAGGGTCAGGCTTTTTCTGCACTAAGAATTGTGAAGAAACAGCACTATAGTGGTGGATGTTGTCCACCGGCTCATAGCTTACCTTACACTTCTTTGTTAACAGTTCCTTTATAAATTTAGCATAGTTCGGTATTTTCTCAAGTGCCTCCACCAATGGCACATTCACCGTCAGTTGTTTCATTATTGCCATGAATTTGCTAAATTTTTTGTTATCTACTTTCTTCTTCAATCTCTAAGGAAAGGGAGGTGGTGGTCTTGGCATTTCTTTTAATACCACTTCCCCTTTCTTTTCGTCTTCTTTCTCTAAAATATTAACAAAGCCATCCAGTTTCTCAGACTCTACTGGATTGCTTCTTTCTGACTTGTCAACACTTACCTCCTTCTCCATAGCTTTGCCCATAGAAGGGCCAGATAATATCTTTCCACTACGAGTGGTAATCGCTAAACAAGACCCATCAGTATGCGGGTTCTGAACCATATCACTAGTTAGAGTACCAACTTTTCTCTGGTTTAGAGTAGCCGAAAGTTAGCTCATCTATTGCTCCAACTGCTTAATAGAAGCAGAGTGTGAGCTAACCAACTGATTGAGGGTATAAAATTTGCTTTTCATAGTAGTTACCCCCGAGTTGGTAGCTTCAACTCCCTTCAACAGATTTTTCATCATGCCCTCTATGGATATCTTTCAAGAACTAGACATCACAACATCCCGACTTCCCGAAGGAATATACAAACCACTCTTGTCATTAATGTTTCTCCAATGTCCCTGCTCCCTATCTTTATAATCAGGCTTGTCATAGAAAGTCCAACCTTGGTTACCTTGGCTATTGCCTCGGAAACCTCCCTAATTACTCACATAATTTGCCTCAGCATCAGCACCTGTAGACACAGTACCCTGATATTCCACAGCCTTAACCATTTCAGTCTTGCCGGATAGTAAGTGAATGGCCAGCAACAGTTGGGCTATCCTGATCTTACTCCTCATCTCTTCTACGCTGCTCTGCATTAATACCACCAGCAACAGTCAGTCTATCCACTACAGAATCCCTAGTGTGCCAATCCCAACTCTGCTTGGTCACTCTTTTCAGCATGTCAAAAGCATCTAGAAAAGAGAGGTCAATGAATGAACCACCTGCAGCATTGTCAACAATAGGCTTTGTCACAGAGTTGTAAGCTTTGTACAAATTATCCATCAAGTGTAGGTCCGTCATATTGTGGTTCGGATATTGTGCAAGTTTCTTCTTAAATCTTTCCTAGGTTTTGTGCAGTACTTCAGTCGGAAGCTGTCTGAAGTTGCTAATTTCATCCCTCAACTGTACCCTTTTGGAGGGTGGAAAGAACCATTTTAGGAATGCATATTTCAACTGTCTCCAGTTGGTTATAGAATCAGGCTCTAACTCATTCAACCACATTATTACCTCCCCAGACAAAGACAAAGAAAATAATCTCAACCTGATCAAATTCTGGCTCACTCCCGGATTGTCAAAGGATTTGCAAATGGTGATGAAGTTCACCAAATGCATGTTAGGATCATCACCAAGCAAGCCTCCAAATAACCCCTTCAGATTCAAGAGTTGGATCATGGTACTAATTATGCTGGATTTTGTACCTGGTGTTAACGGTGGGGGAATGATAGCACCCGTTGCACCAGCTCCATCCATTCCGTCATCATCTTCATCAGCCTCATATTCCATAGGTTGTTGCCCATATCTTCCTAAGACTGGATGATTTCTGCTGACGTTTCACTGCACTGGTGCAGCAACTTGTTCAACTCGCCTTAGATGATGAGGATTTAGCAATTCTTCAGCACCCAAGTCTTTATCATTAGGGTTCTAGTGACATTCTTGTTGACCCAAATTTTGCACATTCACCTGAGTCCTGGCAATAGCAGCTAGTCTTTCTGCTTCCTGTTGTTCAGCAATTCTTCCTATCAGTTTAGGTTCCGGATTGATTGGTAATAGTGGTTCTCCAAAAATTCTTGTGTTTGGCATAAACAACACAGTACCTATTCTAAACAAAAACAACAAATAAACGTAAATCAAGGAAACTTAACTATCAGCAAATTTTCGTGTACAAACTTTTAGTCTACAACCGTATTCCCCGGCAACGGTGCCATTTTTTATAACGCTCAAATTACACTCTTGAATGGGTGTAAGCGATCGTTGTCAATATAAAACCCAACTAGGTTGGGGTCGAATCCCACAGGGAATAAGGTGTGAACTTTAATTTGTTTACAAAATACTTTACTGGTAGTTTACTGTTTCCGAAGATGGGGTTTTAAATTTCACAGAGAGTCAATTTTCACTTTAAATATTTTAGTGTTGTAATCAATATAAATGACAAACCAGAGTTATGTTCACCATGGGTATTGGGAGTTAACAGATACTAGGTAATGCTTGGGATTCTTGGAGTAAGAACAAATAGCAGAATATCCCTGACTATAATACTGTTTGACTTCTCTCTCGACCTCACCAGACAATTTATTATCTAATTCTCTCGAACTTAGCTAACTTATCTATCTCTAATAGGATGTTATCTCGGGTAGATTAATCCAGTTATGGCATCAATCATTAAACAGAAGGTTGGTAGCTTCCGAGTCCCTGTTGATAATTCACGTCCTCTAGTCTATTTCTTCGTTAGAAGCAAATAAAACCTAAGGCATAATCTAATGTTTGCAACCAATAGATTTCAGTCAAAACAACAGAATTTTAAGACGTCCTACAACTCTTTGAATCCGTTAAATACCTAGTAACCTATCAGACCCTAATCCATGGATCCCATAACTCCGGCTAATGGAATTAGCCACTCAGAATTTGATGAACGAAATAACAAGTTGAATTCATCATAATAAGGATAAACTTACGAATGGATGAAAAACAACAAGTAGTTTCTTCAACTTACTCACGAGATAGAAACCCAAAAATAGTTGATAAGTTTTTTTAAAAGAAACAAGAAAAATATTTGATGGTAAAGATAAAGCAATGTTACGCGATTCTCTTCAGAAGTTCTTCTCTGATAATTAATAATTGATCCCTAAAAACCCCTAAAACAAGTCTTTAAATAGTCAACCCTAAATAAGGAAATAAAATTAAAGTTTCAGTTTTCTCTTCAGATTGGACGAAGACAATCTTGATAGTGTGTCATATGTTTGACGATATGTCTGAGATATCGTCAAAGGTTCCAGTGAATTGTTATCTTCTGACTCTTCAGAAGACAAACCTGGCGGAGTGTCAAAATTCTTGACGGCGTGTGACAACTTCTGTCACAACTTCACTGGAAATCAGTATTATCTGCTTCTGGTTGACGGTAATTTTGACGCTATGTCACATATTTGATGGCCCATCCTAAACGTTGTCACATTTTATCTCAGTTTCTCAGGCTCTGTCTAAGATTGACGGCAACTTGGACATCTTGTCCCATGGATGACGGCGCTTCAGAATTGATGTCAGCTATACTTCAGCTTATTTACACCAGATTTCAGCTGATTTATTCTTATTTCCTTTGGTTTCCTCCCCGATCACTAGTATCTGCATTAACACATTAAAATCAATCAAAAACAACAAAAGTTCCATAAGACCTCGCAATTATTCAGAGTTAAAAGCTTTAAATGTATTAGCATCGGCTCACACATCATCCGCCCACACAAACGGACCACACTAGGACTCTCCCATGCCTCCCTGATCAATTTTTGGCCCACAGCACGCTCGGAGCTCGGGACTACCCCCAAAACCGTGGGCTATAGTACACCGACTTGGCCTAAAAATGCCCTGTTAGGGCTGTTTTGCCCATTTTGCCACCCAAATGGCCCCGTCCATAAAAATAGAACACAGTAGGGTGCTACCCAGCCTCCCTAGCATGCCCCAATCTATTTTTGGCACACAGCACGCCCGAACCCTGGGCCCACCCCCAGAACCGTGGGCTATATAGCCCACCGATTTTGCCCAAAAATACCCCATTCATAATGTTTCACCTATTTGACCACCCAAATGGCCTCATCCACAAAACGAACCACACTAAGATGCTTCCCAGGCCCCTAGGCTTGCCCCGATTGATTTTTGCTCCACAGCTCATCCAGCCCCCGAGCACACCTCCGAAACTATGGGCTACAACACACTGATTTGGTCTAAAAATGCCTCGTTCACATCATTTTGTCTGTTTGACCACCCAAATGGCCCCGCTTACACAAACGAACCATACTAGGATGCTTCCCAGTCTCCCTGGCATACCCCAATCGATATTTGGCCTACAGTATGCCTGAATCCTAGGCCTACCCCTAAAACCACGGGCTATAGCAAAATAATTTGGCCCTAAAATGCCTCATTTGGGCCATTTTGTCTATTTGACCCGATCGATTTTCAACCCACAACATGCCCGGACCACAGGCCCACCCCTGGAACCATGGGCTATAACACACAGATTTGGCTAAAAAATATCTCATTCACGCTATTTCACCCGTTTAATCACGCAAATGGTCTTGCCCACATAAACAGACCACACTAGGACGCTCTTAAGCTTCCCTAACATGCCCCGATTGATTTGGACCCACAGTACGCCTAGAACTTGGGCCCACCCTGAAATCGTGTGCTATAGCACACTGATTTGGCACAAAAATGCACCATTCACGCCGTTTTACCCATTTGACCACCAAAATGGCCCAGCCCACACAAACGGACTACACTAGAATGCTCCCCTTCCTCCATGGCATGACCCTATAAATTTTTTGCCCGCAAAATACCCAAACTTTGGGTTCACCCCCGGAACCATGGGCTATAGCACACCAATTTGGCCTAAAAATGCCCCATTCATGCCGTTTCGCTAGTTTGACCACCCAAATGGCCCCTCCGCTCAAAAAGACCCCACTAGGATGCTCCCTAGCATGCTTCGATTGATTTTTGGCTCATAGCACGCCCGGGCCCTGGTCCCACTCCTGGAACCGTGGGCTATAGCATATCGATTTGGCCTAATAATGTCCTATTCTCGCCATTTTACCTGTTTGACCACCCAAATGGCCTCGCCCAAAAAAATGGACAATGTTAGGATCCTTTCCAACTTTCCTAGACACCTCGGTCAATTTTTGGCACACAGAACGCTCTGACCTCGGGCCCACCCCTAGAATCGTGGGCTATAGCCAACCAATTTGGCCTAAAAATCTCCCGTTTATGTCGTTTTGTCTGTTTGACCTCCCAAATAGCCCCATCCATACAAAAGGACCACACTAGGATCCTCCCTAGCTTCCCTTGTATGTCCTTGTTGATTTTTGGTCAATAGCACGCTCGGACCCCGAGCCTACCCCCAGAACCGTGGGCTATAGCATACCGATTTGACCCAAAAATGCCCTGCTCACGTCATTTTGTCCGTTTGCCACCTAAATGGCCCCGACCACATAAAAGGACCACACTAGGATGATTTCCAGCCTCAATTGATTTTTGTCCCACAACACGCTCGGAGCCCAAGCCTACTCCTAGAACCATGGCCTATAGACAACTGACTTGGCCTAAAAATGCCTTGTTTGCATCGTTTTACCCATTTAACCATCCAAATGGCCCCTTCCAAAAAAATGGACCACATTAGGATGCTCCCTAGCCTCCCTGGCAGGCTCCACTCTATTTTCGGCATACAGCATGCCCGAACCCTGGGCCCACCCAGGTAACCATAAGCTATAGCATACCAATTTGGCCCAAAAATATCCTGTTTGCAATATTTCACCCGTTTGACCACCCAAATAGCCTCGTCCAAACAAACAGACCACACTAGGATGCTTCCCAGCCCCCCGACACTTCCCGGTCAATTTTTCGTCCACAGCACGCCCGAAAATGCCCCGTTCACATTGTTTCGCCTGTTTGACCACCCAAATGGCCCTACTTACACAAACAGACCATAATAAGATGCTCCCAAACCTCCTTGGTATGTCCCGATCAATTTTTTGCCTATAGCACACCCAGACCTAGGCCCACCCCCAAAACTGCGGGCTATAGCAAACCAATTTGGCCCTAAAATGCCACGTTCTCAGCCTCCCTGGCCTTTCCTAGTAGATTTTTAGCCTATAAAACGTTCGAACCCCAGGCTCACACCCAAAATGGTGGGTTATAGCACACCGATTTGGCTCGAAAATGTTCATTCACGCCGTTTTGCCCATTTGACAACCCAAATAGCCCCACCCACCCAAACGGACCATACTAGGATGTTCTCCAACCTCTCTGGTATACCCTGGTCGATTTTTGTCCCACAACATGCCCGGACCCCAGGCCCACTGTAATACCCCAAATTTTTCCTAGCTAATTTCTTTTCAAAAATGACTAGTATTAGCTTCTAAAGTGAATAATGATTATTCAATAAACTTTTTATTGATATATGATTCTCTTAAATCCTATAATCGGGTAAGAATTTATGACCATTTCAATTTCCATTATAAAACAATGCCTATGGGTCAGTGGCGCGCTGCGCCACAAGCTAAAACGGCAATTATCCTTTTTTTAGTTTCTCAGTATGATTTCCCCCACTCGCACCAAATTCCCAGGTCATGAAGGAAGGGGCAACGCGATGGCTCTGAGTCGCGCCACCCCTTAATTTCCGAATTGTCAATTTCCAGTGACGCGGTGGATAACGCCACATCGTGCCAGGGGCCCAGTTGGGGAAAATTTTACTGAAATTAAATGACGCGTAAAGGGTTAAAAGGGTCAATTTCCTGCCCCTATTTAAACCCAATAACACGTGATTTATCCATTCTTTACCCAAAATATACTATTTTCTCTCAAGTTTCTCTTAAGAACAAGCTAGGGTTTCTATTGGGGATTTAAATTCAAGAAGGTTTCACCATCAATCTTCATGAAATCATGAACTAAGGTATGCATAGTGTTCATTCATGGACCCCTTTCGTCCATGAAGCCCAAGGATCCCTTTTCTAAATTCAAGTTATGGATTTTCTTATGAATTTCATGATTGGGCTGCTTTTGTTCATGTTGATAATGAGTACTTGAATTGTATTCCATGAATGAGTGTTAAATTCCATATGGGTTGATTTGTATAGGTATAGATTCATGAAATCCTATGACTAAACCCTTGAATGATTAAATTGGTATTGAATCATGACAGTTAATTATTGTATGATGTTGTTTACACGTTCTATACCTACCATGTGTTTGATTGAATGCCTAGAGGAAGGAAAAGTGTCTAATTAGCATGAAATCCCTATGTATGTACAAGCTTATGGCTATTACATGTTCAATGAAAGGCTTCAGTAAATGTATCATGATAATTATTATGTATTCAAGTAAGTCATGCTTTGTCAGTTTCCTTTTATCGAGTCCTGGGGGTACTTGTACCAGAAACATTAGCTGTGTGCCTAAAGCCATGTCATATTTTCACGATACTCTCAGTCAAGCTATGAATCCTTAGACTTCAGACAGTCTTACGAATTAGGAAATCTCCATGATCTCATGTCTCAATCAGTTGTCAAATATTAGTAGTATTCTATCAATCAATGGAATTCAATATTTTAGCTCATGTTCAATTTAGCAAATCATGTTCAGTTTCTAATAGATAAGAGTAGAAATTAGCATCGAGTGAACCCAGGGATGGTGACACACACTATCAGATGAGGGTTTGATCCTTAGCAGTCATCCCTACATTCCAAGACCAACACAGCTAGCATAGGTTGAGACATCAACACTATCGATGAGGGTTGATGAGATGGATAAGCACTGTCAGATAAGGGCCTCACCTTTCTTGCATAGGGAACACTATCAGATGAGGGTCGCCCACAGCTTGTCCTTACTAGTGGCGCAGTATTGACACCCTTCCAATTGGGGTTATAGATTAGATCCCAACTCAGCCATAATGGCATATCAGGGGCATGTCGGTTAAATACTACTTTCCACTATTTCATGTTACAAAATCAGGACTGTCAGTCATAGTCAATCAGTCTCAATAATTGAACTCAGATAGTTCTTCAGATTTTAGGACTATCAGATATAGTTAACTCAGATGTAGTCTAGGACTCAGATAGTACCATCAGATTTAGGACTGTCAGATACAGTCACTCATGTTATCAATCGTGTTAGTTATCAGTACGTCATGTTATCAGCATTCAGATTCAGTAATTATGTAATCACAGTGCCAGTTACAATTACATAGTTATGCATACACTCTCACGTTCATATTAGATAGTCAGTTAGTATTAATCATGCATGCAAACTCTTGCATTCATCCTACCTTACATGTATACTCAGTATATTTCATTATACTGACGCATTTTTGCTATGGTGTTTTCTTTTTATGTTACACTATAAGTTCAGAGACATGAGTTCCAGATCAGCAGTAGATTCCAGTTTCAGCAGTCAGAGTCAGAAGTGAGTCCTCATCCTTCGAGGATATGATTATTTCTTTTCTATCTTATTGATTAGCTTATTAGTTTGGGTTAGTTGGGGACATATCCCATCAAATCTTTAATCAGATTATTCAAACATTAGAGGCTTTCAAACTAGATCTAGACTAGATACAGACTATCATAATTTAGACTTCAGTTTTGTTTTGGGTACTCTATCACCCTACACAGATGTTACGTTATTCAGTTATGTTCATGATTAAACCTTATGGCCTTTCAGTGCATGTTTTCATATTTCCATGTCATATTATGCAGTGTACAAGTACAGATATCAGTCATGGGTTAGCTTGTGGTCCTTCAAGGTCATGATCACCATGTAGAATTTCGGTTCAGCAAATCAGGGCATTACAAACTTGGTATCACAGCCTAAGGTTCAATAGTGTCCTAGGAAGTCTGAAATCCACATCTAGTAGAGTCTTGTACATGGGTGTGTTGCGCACCACATTTATGTGCAAGAGGCTATGAGATGTTTTAAGAATAGTTTCCCCTCTTTTAATATTCATGTTGTGACTGTGATCATAATCACAAGTCAGTCTCTCAGTCTAAGCTATTTCTCCCTTTCTTCTATAGAATATGCCTCCTAAAAGAAGAAATGGAAATCAGTCATCCCCTCAGCCTAAAGAACCTTTAGGCGATTATGTTTCTCATGCAGAGTTTCGAACCGCATTCATAACCCTTGCTCAATCAGTAATCACTCAGAATGAATGGCCAGTAGTTATTTCAGCCAACCCAGTGGCCAGCTCAGCCTCAGCTAGGATTTGGGACTTCACTCAAATAAATCCTCCAACCTTCCTCGGGTCTAAGGTAGATGAAGACCCTTAGGAATTCATTGATCAAGTTTAGAAAGTGACAGACATCATGAGGGTAACTACTATTGAGAGTGCTAAGCTAGCTGCATAGCAGTTGCAGGATATGGCTTATGCTTGGTTCAAACAGTGAAAGTCTGAAAGGTCCGATAATGCAGGTCCTATAGAGTAGAAAGAGTTTGTCACTGCTTTTTTATATAGATTCTTTCCCCATGAGCTTAGGAAAGCTAAGGTGTTTGAGGTCATCAACCTCAGCCAGGGAAACATTATAGTAAAATCGTATTCTTTTAAGTTTACTTAATTATCCAGATATGCCCCTCATGTGGTTGCAGACAGTAGAGCCAAAATGAGTAAGTTTGCTTAGGGGTAAATGATAGCGTGGTTAATGAGTGCAAATCCACCATTCTAAATAGTGACATGACTTTATCCAAACTTATGACCCATGCTCAACAGATAGAGAAGCAGAAGATTAAGTAGAGGGAAAAGCAGAATAAGAAAGCTGGGACAGGTAACTTCAATTTTAGTCAGCCTAAGTCAGAAGGAGGAAATCTTTCTAAGTTTTATCATAAATCATTAGTTCCAGCTCTTTCTTTAGCCAGTACTGCAGCTCCTAAGTTCAGATATAGAGCTCCAAGCTCTAAGTCTCAAGGCAGTGTCAGCAATGCCCGAACTAATCCCCTTTGTTAGACTTGTGGTAAGAACCACAAGGATACTTGTAGAGATGGCAGTGATATCTATTTCGGTTGTGGAAAGCCAGGCCACAGAGTCAGAGACTGCCCTCAGTCAGGTTATCAGAGTCATCTCCGCTCCTCAGCTCATTTCGGTCACCCGAATCTATAAGGTGCCACTACTAGTGCTACTAGAAGGCAACGCCCAAATCGCCTTTATGATCTTCAGACTCGACAAGATCAGGAAAATTCTCATGATGTAGTTACTGGTATGTTACAGATCTTTCATGTGCATGTTTACTCTTTGCTATATCCAGGAGCTTCCTTGTCTTTTGTTACTCTTTATATGGCAGTTGATTTCGGAATAAATTCCAAAATTCTAGTAGAGCCCTTTTCAGTCTCTACCCCAGTGGGTAAAACCATCATAGCTCGGCGGGTATACAGGAACTGCCCGATTATGATATTTCAAAAAGTCACACTAGCAGACTTAGTCGAATTAGAGATGACTAATTTTGATGTCATTCTTGGCATGGATTGTCTTCATTCATGTTATGACACAGTTGACTGCAGAAGCAGAATAGTTCAGTTTCAGTTTCTGAATGAACCTATCCTAGAGTGGAGGGGTAGTGTATCGCTTTTAGAGATCAGCTTATTTTCTACCTTTGGGTAAAGAAGATGATAACTAAGGGATGTGCCTATCATCTTGCTCATGTTAGGGATTCCAGTTCCGAGACCCCCAGTCTTGAATCCATCCCAGTTGTAAATGAATATTCAGATGTCTTTCCTAATGATCTTCTAGGAATTCCTCCCAAAAAGGAAATAGACTTCTGTATTAATCTTCTTCTAGATACTTAGCCTATATCTATTCCACGATGCAGAATGGCATCAGTAAAACTCAGAGAATTGAAAGATCTCCTAGATAAGGGATTCATCAGACCCAGCATTTCCCCGTGGGGCACACCAGTATTATTCATGCACAAGAAAGATGGTTCTCTCAAGATGTGCATAGATTACCATCAACTCAATAAGGTCACGTTCAAGAACAAGCGTCTTCTTCCCAAAATTAATGACTGTTTGACCAACTTCAGGGTGCCAGTTATTTCTCTAAGATAGACCTCAGATCCGGCTATCATTAGCTTATAGTTAGAGAATGTGACATCCCAAAAATAGTTTTCGTACTCGGTATGGTCACTTCGAATTCTTAGTCATGTCATTTGGTCTTACTAATGCCCCAGCCGCTTTCATGGACTTGATGAACCGTGTGTCCAAGAAATACTTGGACATGTTCCTCATAGTCTTTATAGATGATATTCTGGTCTATTCCCACACTGAGTACGATCATGCAGACAATCTCAGAATAGTACTTCAGACTCTCAGAGAGCATCAGTTATTCGCCAAATTTAGTAAGTGCAAATTTTCGCTAAGGTCAGTAGCATTTCTTGGTCATATCATTTTTGGTGATGGCATTAGGGTAGATCCTCAAAAGACCAAAGCAGTAAGAAAATGGCCTCGCCCTGTCTCTTCATCAGATATAAAGAATTTCTAGGGTCTGGCTGGCTATTACAGAAAGTTTGTTGAGGGATTTTCTTTTATTACATCTCCTATGTCAAGATTGACTCAAAAGAAAGTCAAGTTTAGTGGTCAGATCCTTGCGAGAAGAGTTTTTAGGAGTTGAAGACTCGAATCACCTTAGCTCCAGCTTTAGCTCTTCCAGATGGTTCAGATGGGTTCGTAGTATATTGTGATGCATCCAGAGTAGTCTTGGGTTGTGTCCTCATAGAGCATGGTAAGGTCATAGCCTACGCCTATAGACAACTTAAACCCCATGAGAATAATTATCCTACTCATGATCTTGAGTTAGAATCCATACTATTTGCCTTAAAAATTTGGAGGCATTATCTCTACGGAGTTCATGTAGCTGTGCTCACAGACCATAAGAGTCTCCAGTGTGTGTTTTACCAGAAGGATCTCAATCTTCGTCAGAGAAGGTAGTTAGAGCTCTTGAAGGATTACGACATGATTGTCCTTTATTATACGGGCAAGGATAATGTAGTGGTCGACGCTCTCAGTAGACTATCAATGGGTAGCATTTCTAATGTGGAAGATAGTAAGAAGAAGTTAGCTTAAGAAGTCCACCAACTTACCAGACTAGGCGTTCAATTAGTCGATTCCTCAGAGGGTGGCGTATGTGTTTAGAGTAGTTCAGAATCATCTCTAGTTTCTGAACTGAAAGAAAATCAAGACAGAGATCCCAGCCTAGTCAAGTTGAAAGAGTCAGTTCAGAATCAGAAAGTAGAGGTTTTCTCCCAAGGAGGAGATAGTGTTCTTCATTGTCAGGGTCGTCTATGTGTTCTTGACGTAGATGATATAAGGAAGCAAATTCTTGTATAAACGCATGGTGTGCGTTAATCTATTTATCCAGGGGCCACAAAGATGTACCGTGACTTGCAGGAAATCTATTGGTAGAGTGGGATAAAAAGAGATGTTGCAGAGTTTATGGCTAAGTGTCTACATGTTAGCAAGTTAAGATAGGGCATCAGAAGTTCAGTATTCCTACTTGGAAGTGGGAAGTTGTAAATATGGACTTCGTGATGGGTTTACCTCAAACTTGTCATCAGCATAATTCAGTTTGGGACATTATAGACAGGATAACCAAATTAGCTCATTTTTTTCCAATTAATACCTCTTATTTAGCTAAGGATTATGCCAAACTCTACATCAGAGAGTTGGTCATATTGCATGGTGTTCCGTTATCTATTATCTCAGACAGAGGTACTTAGTTCACTTTTTACTTTTGGAAAGTGTTCCAAAAGGGTCTTGGTACCCAAATCCATCTCAATACAGCCTTTCATCCTCAGATAGATGGTCAAGCAGAAAAGACCATTCAAATGTTAGAAGATATGCTAAGGGTGTGTGCAATTGATTTCAAGGGAAGATGGGATAACCACTTGCCTTTGATTGAGTTTGAATACAACAACAACTATCATTCTAGTATTAAGATAGCTCCATTTAAAGCTCTCTATGGTAGGAGATGTAGATCTCCAATCGGCTGGTTCAAAGTTAATGAGGCCTCAGTCACAGGTCCCGACTTAGTATTCGACGCCTTAGATAAGGTCCAGCTAATTAGAGAAAGACTCTGGACTGCTCAGAGCTGAAAGAAGTCTTACACAGATGTTCCTAAAAAAGATCTCAAGTTTGAGATCAGTGATCCTGTCTACCTAAAGATCTTTCCATGAAGAGAGTGAAGAGATTTGGCAAGAAGGGAAAGCTCAGTCCCCGATATGTCGGTCCCTTCAAGATTCTCAGTCGATTCAGCAAGGTAGCTAATGAGCTCAAATTGCCTTCAGATCTAGCCTCAGTTCATCCAGTTTTCCATGTCTCTTTGTTCAAGAAGTGCATAGGTGACCCATCAGTCATAGTCCCTATTCAGAGCATTGATGTTCAGAATACTCTCTCTTATGAGGAGATTCCAGTTGAAATCTTAGACTATCAGACTCATAGATTGAGGAACAAAGAGGTCCCTCTAGTTAAAGTTCTTTGGAGAAATCAGTCCGTCGAGGGAGATACCTGGGAAGCAGAAGCATACATGCATACCAAATATCCTCACCTCTTCTCCGCCAACTCAGATCAAGCTCAAGGTAACAGTTCTTCTTAAGCTTACTCAGTTCATGATCAGCGTTCATCGTGAACTTGGTATTCAGTTTCATGTTCATTTTCCCAGTATAAACTTGGTATTAAATACCATTGCAGATTCAATCATACATTAATGTACCAGCTTAGTTATGAAATTATGCATCAGTCATGCATTCTCATTATGAGAAACTTAGTTTTTTAAAACACTCAGTTATGCATTCATGAATCAGTTATACATGCATCAGATATGCATGTTCAATATGTTACGTTCAGTTTATCAATCATGAGATCATGTTCCAGTTATTTATGTTCATGTTCATCTTATTGTTTCCCCTCTCAGTTACTCTCATTCGAGGATGAATGTTCTCAAGGGGGAGATATTGTAATACCCCAAATTTTTTCTTGCTAATTTCTTCTCAAGAATGACTAGTATTAGCTTCTAAAGTGAATGATGATTATTCCATGAGGAATTTTCAATATTTTCACTTTTTGTCATATTGGAAATTCAATAAGCTTTCCATTGATATAGACCTACCCAAACAAATGGACTGCACTAGGATGCTCCTTGGCACGCCCCGATAATTTTTTGGCCCACAGCTCGCCCGGACCCCGGGGCCACCCCCGGAACCATGGGCTATTGCACAAAAAACCATACTACGATGCTCCCCATCATCCCTAGAATGCCCCGATCAATTTTTAGCCCACAGCATACCTGAACCCCGAGCCCACTCTCAGAACCGTGGGCTATAACTTATCGACTTAGCCCAAACGTACCCCGCTCATAAAGTTTTGCCCTTTTGACTATCTAAATGGCCCCGTCCAAACAAACGGACCATACTAGGTTGCTCCTCTGCCTCCCTGGCATGCCCCAATCAATTTTTATCTCACCGCATATCCGGACCCCGGGCCCACTGATGTGTGAGCAATTGCTAACACGTTTAAGACCTTTAACCAAGAATATTTGTGAAGTCTTAAGCAAATTTTGTCGTTTTGATTTGTTTATGTCTGATTTTACAATTTAAACTAATGGGATAGAGAACCAACAAGAATGGAAGCAAAGAAGTTCAAATATGGAGGAATCTGAAAAAAGTGTGGCTAATGACATCTGTGATAAGTCATCGGCCCTGTGATAGGCTATCATAGTTGTCATCAAACTTAAGCATGAGTTGAAGCCTGTGACGACATCTGGTGATATGACATCAAAAGTGTGATACGCCATCATGAATGTCGTCATACTTAAACAGATAATGAGAGTTGAAGATATTTTTGTGATGACGTTGGTGATACGCTGTCAGGTTGGTGATAAGGCATCAACGTCATCGTTATTCTTAGACAGCAGAAGCCAAAAGTGCAGAGAAGCTAACGACATTCGTGATAAGCTGTCAAACTCCTGATAAGCTGTCACGAATGCCGTCGTCTATTTTGAGAAAAAGTTGTAGCTTTAATATTATTTCTTTATTTAGAATTAACTATAAAAAGCATTATTTAGGGTTTTTATAAGGGGGTTGGCACTTGAGTTTTAAGAGACGTATTTTAATATTTTCTCTTTGGAGTTTCTTGGTTTAAAAAAGCAAATACTTTGAAGAGATTATTATCAATATTTTGGGATTTTCCTTTGTGATCTAATCTACGATTCACTAATTATTATTCATCTCTGTAAGTTAATCTTCTCAATTATGAATTCAATTATGTCTTTCGTTCTTTGTATCATGAGTGGTTAAACTCTATTAACCTAAATTATAGGATCTAGGGTTAGGTCATGATGACATGCTAAACACTCAAGATTTAATAGGTGTTAGGATTTCTTGATAATTCTGAGATTTTAATTAATATCTGTTGGTTGCAAACAGTAGACACACCTACTTTGATTTGCTTGAGAAAGAAATCATATACAGTAGGAAGTGAATTATCAACAGGAACTCAGAAATACTTCGTTTAATAATCAGTATTGTAACAAGGTTGATTAACCTGAGGTAAAATTTGGGCAGTGAATAGCGATTTTCTAAGTCCGAGGGGATTAGGAAATTAGACGCTTAAATAGGTCGAGAGACATTTGAGCATGTCATCAATAAATATAGCTTGCTATCCTAACCACCGTGAGAATCTTGAACCGCTTTTAGCATCTGTCATATACCGAAAGCCCAAGTGAACATAATTCTGGTTATTTCATAAACTCTTGATTTAAAAACACTGAAACTAAAGTGACCAACAATTATTTGCTGATCATCAAAAACCCTCTATTTTATATTTTTGTATCATCTGTTTGAATTCAACTTGTAGATATAGTCTCAAATTAATTTAATTGCCACTCAAATTGTTCCCTGTGGATTTGACCCCGACTCCAAAAGTTGGGTAAATATATTGACAACGACTTCCTTGCACTAAATTGATGTGTAAGTTGAGCGTTATCAAAAAATGGCGCCATTGCCAGGGAACAAGTTGGCGTATTGAGTTGGTTTGGAATTTTAGCCTACTTGCTTGAATTCAAACTTGTAAATATTTGTTTTTAGTTTTCTTTTATTTTTGGTGTTAGGTAAATTTTTATTTTAGTTTACTTATTGCTATGGCATCGTGCAATGAACATGAACTTGGTGGTTGGAAATATTATCTTGATGATCCATGTTCATATTGTGATAGACCTCACTTTTGGCAAGATTGTAGATATGCTCCCTGGAGAGAGATATGTGCACCATCTCCATCCTATCGGGAGTATGATTGTTCGTTATGTGGTGGTCAAGATGGACATTGGAGTGATTGCCCAAATGCCCCCTCCCCCCGGTATGTTAACCCAAATTCTAGTTCTTCATATGATTTTGATAGATCTTATGGTCAAGAAAAGGAAGAACGAAGCACCGGAAAGAGTGGCATTGAAGCTATGCTTCAACTAATGTTAGAGTGTGTGGACACAACGAATGATATCATACGTGATATATATCAAGACATAAGGGCAAATAATGAGGAAAGAATAATGATAGAGGATATGGATATAGAGGCCAAGCATTCAAAGCACTTTTCCACATTATGTTTAGATGATATCTTGTCTGTGGAATCATTTAACATAATGGACGAGTGTGAAAACTAGGAGAAAGAATCCGATATTGATGATGAGCTTGATTTTGACCAACCTTCGGTGATTTCTTAACCAACCAAACCATTTAGGAATGAAGATGCCAAAGACGAGGAAATGGTACTAGAGTTAAAAGAAGAAATCAAGCACAATCCTTGTGAAGACCCTAGTCCATTTTGGGGCAAAAATACTAATAGGGATGATACTCCAAAATTAAGAGCTAGTCCTCATTCGAACCACTTTTCAACATTATGCTTGGTGGATGCGATGAAAGTCAAATCACCCAAGCAAATGATGAATTTTGAAAATAAGGAGGAAGATTCTTACATGTTAGAATTTGTCCTTCGAAAAGGGTATACTACAACCCCAATCTTGAAGGCCAAGAAGCTTAAAGATCGATGTCCATTTAGTGATTTTTTAAGATTCTAACCATTGCCAAATAAGCCCACACAAAAGTTTGATGCAAAATTGGGCAAGCAGTTCAAGTCTTCAAAGTGGCGTGATAGAACATTCCTCATCATGCCCTCACATTTTTCCAACACACCCCAAAGATTTATTGATCAAAAGTTAGGTCAATATTTTAAATCCTCCATGTGGAGACACAAATAATTATCAACAAGGTATCTTGATGAAGTCTGAGTAGTCAAGATAATTGTGTCGTGTCGCGACACTAAATTAGGTGCTTCTTGGGTTGCAACCCAGGGTATTTTATTGTTTGTATTTGCATTATATGATTGACATCAGATCTTCGCACCCGTGGTGCCACAGGTATGTTTCTAACTCTCTTGTTTTGGTTTGATGCATTGGGGACATTCCATGATTTTAAGTTGAGGATGGGGCTACTTGTGGGTGTTGATGTCCTCTTGGGGTTTTTGTTGTCATGCCTCTTTTCCCTAGAGTCTTGTTCCTAGTGGAGCCGGCATGTTTAGGCATATTGTGTTTTATTTTGTGATGTGTTGTGGTTAACTGGGAGAAAAATAAGTATCTACGGAAGTTGACATATTTTTGTTGATTTTTGAACACCTCTCCAAAGGTCTGTTTTATAACTGTGAGATATGCATTTATGTGTGAACACTGTGCATCTTGTTATCGCATTAGTTCTAGTAACATGATAACCATTGCTAAACAATTGCATGAACCAAATGGGTAGTAGCTTGTGATGTACCTTTGTGCCATGTGTGTGTGAAATGCTACCTAGTTCCCATTGTATGTTGTAATCCAAAACTTGCCTGGTTAGTCTTACCTTAGTTGAAGACTAGGGGTTAGGAAAGGATCATAGGCCGTTTTGATATTAGCTCACTTTTAGCCTAAATAACCTTCCCTGTATGTAGAATATCCCTTGATCCCTGCTTTGAGCCTGATTAGCCTATTTCTTTTTATGACAGCTATCACTTTTCCAGTTTATACCATAATGAACCTGTTTTGGCCCTGGTCCTCCTTGGATAATGTGCACCTTGACTTAGGCAAATGGCCTAAGTTGAGGGTGGATATCATAGGGGTGCGTGATGTAAAATGAGTATGAAGAAAGGTAGAGTAAAAGAAAAGAATAAAAAGTAGGTGCAGTGGAAAAGAGCAAGAAAAGGAAAAGTTGTGAAAAAAAAAAAGAAAAAAAGAAGTGATTGTAGAAAAGAACTGCACTCATCCTGAATAAGTGTGATCAAGAAAAGAGAAGAATAGAAAAAGGCTAATGAGTGAAACCCCAAAAAGCTAGTGTAGTGTCAATGTAACACCCCATACTTAATTACGTGCATTAGCCATGGTTATATGTGTTGGAGTATATGTATTGATCATAAGTTAGGTATATATGAGTTTAAGTATGAGTATTGATTATTTTGAGATGGTTTCAAGCGTATAGTTTGATTATATGTGTATAGGAATCGACTTTATTTATACCGAAATTTGCTCGTCGAAGTTCTTATGCGAAGTTTATCGAGTTATATATCAACTAAACTACCCCAGACAATTTTTGACCCATAGCACGCCCGGACCCTGGGCCCATCCCTAGAATCGTGGGCTATAGCACAACGATTTGGACTAAACTACCCAGTTCACGCTGTTTTTCCCGTTTGACCACCCAAATGGTCCCGCCCACATAAACAGACCACACTAGGATGATCCACAGCCTCTATGGCAAGCCCCAATCAATTTTTGGCCCATAGCACATAGGCAATAGCATACCAATTTGACCCAAAAATGCCCCGTTCATGTCGTTTCGCCGGTTTGACCACCAAAATGGCCCCACCTATACAAACTGACCATACTAGGATGCTCCTTAGCTTTTCTGGTATGCTTTGATTGATTTTCGGCCCACAGCCTACTCGAATCTCAGGCCCACCCCCAAAAAAGTGAGCTATAGGACACCAATTTGGCTCGAAAATGCCCCGTTCTCGTCGTTTTGCCTATTTGACCACCCAAATGGGCCCACCCACAGAAAAGGACCACACTAGGATTCTCTCCAGCCTCCCTGGCATGCCCTAGTCAATTTTTAGCCCACAGAACACCCGGGCCCTTGGCCCACCCCCAGAACTATGGACTATAGCGCATCGATATAGCTCAAAAACGTCCCGTTCGCGCTATTTCGCCCGTTTGACCACCCAAATAGCCCCGCCACCCAAACGGACCACACTTAGATACTCTCCAGCCTCCTTGGCACGTCCCATTCAATTTTTGGCTGACAGCATGCTCGAATTCTTGGCTCACCCCTAGAACGGTGGGTCGTAGCACACCGATTTAACCCGAAAATGCCCATTTATGTCATTTCGCCCATTTAGACACCCAAATAGCCCCACCCACACAAACGGAACACAATAGGCCCCGGTCGATTTTTGGCCCACAGCATGGCAGGACCCCGAGCCCACCCCCAGAACCGTGGGCTATAACACACCTATTTAGCCCGAAAATGCCCCTTTCACGCCGTTTTTCCTGTTTGACCACCCAAATGGCTCTACCCATGCAAACAAACCATACTAGGATGCTCCCCTGCCTACCTAGCATGCCCCAATCGATTTTTAGCCTACAGTACTCCTGGACCCTGGGCCAACCCTCGAAATTGTGGGCTATAGCACATCGATTTGGCCCGAAAATGCCTCGTTCATATTTTTTTGCCCGTTTGACCACCCAAATGGCCCCACCCACACAAAAGGACCATACTAGGATGATCCGCTACTTTCCTAGCATGCCCTGCTCAATTGTTGGCCCACTGTATGCTCGAAACACGAGCCCACCCCCGAAACAGTAGGCCTATTATAGCACACCAATTTGGCCCAAAAACACCACATTCACGTTGTTTCACCCGTTTGACCCCCTAAATGGCCACACCCAGACAAATGGACCATACTAAGATACTCTCCAGCCTCCCTATCTTGCCTCGGTTTATTTTTATCCCACGGCACACCCTAACCCTGGGCTTACCCCCAAAATAGTGGGCTATAGCACACCAATTTGGATTAAAAATGCCCATTTGCGTTGTTTCACCCGTTTGACCACCCAAATGGATCCACCCATACAAACGGACCCAATAGGACACACTTCACCCTCCCTGTCATGCACCGATTGATTTTCTACCCACAGCATCCCCGGACTCTAGGCCCACCCCTAGAACCGTGGGCAATAGCATATCGATTTGGCCCGAACATGCCCCATTCGTACTATTTTCCCCGTTTGACCACCAAATGGCCCTGCCCACACAAAAGGAACACACTAAGACACTCCTCTGCCTCTCTGTCACACCTCGATCAATTTTTGTCCCTCAGCATGCCCGGACCCTGGGCCCTCCCCCGAAACCGTGGGCTATAGGAACCAATTTGGCCTAAAAATGCCTCGTTTAGACTGTTCGCTGGTTTGACCACGTAAATGACCTCGCCCACACAAACAAACCATACTAGGACGCTCCCTAGCCTTCTTGACATGCCTCAGATAATTTTCGGCCCATAGTACGGCCGGAACCTAGGGCCCACCCTCGAAATCGTGGGCTATAGCATACCGATTTGGTTTGAAAATGCCTCGTTTGCACTATTTCGCTCGTTTGACCACCAAAATGGCCCCGTCCACACAAATGGACCATACTTAAATGCTCCCCAGCCTCTCTGGCATGCCCCGATTGATTCTTGGCCCACAGCACGCCCGAACCCCAGGCCCACCACAGGAATCGTGGACTATACCACACTGATTTGGCACAAAATTATCCCGTTCTTGCTGTATTGCCTGTTTGACCACCCAAATGGTCCTGCCCACATAAACAGACCATACAAGGATGCTTTCGATCTTCCCTAGCACGACCTGGACGTTCTTAGCCCACAGCACGCTCGGACCTCGAGCCCACCCCCGGAGCAGTAGGTTATAGCTCACAAATTTTCCCCAAAAATGCCTCATTCATATTATTTCACCCGTTTGACCCACCATATGGAGCACACTAGGATTTTTTCCAGCCTCCCTAGAATGCCCCGGTCGATTTTTAGCCCATAGCACGCCTGAACTTCGGGCTTACCCTCGAAACGGTGGGCTATAGCACACTGATTTGGTTGAAAATCCCCATTTATGCCTTTTTGCCCATTTGACCACCTAAATGGCCCCGCCCACTCAAATAGACCACAAAAAGATACTCTCCTACCACGCTGGCATACCCTAATCAATTTATAGCCTACAGCACGCCTAGACCCCGGGCCCACCCCCATCGCAGACTAATAAATAGCACACCGATTTGACCTTCAAATGCCCCGTTCACATCGTTTCACAAGTTTGACCACCCCAATGGCCCCGCCCACATAAACAAACCGCACTAGGATGCTCCCCAGCCTCCCTGGCATGCACCGATGGTTTTTTGGCCCACAGCACACCCGTACCCCTGGCCCACTCTTGGAACCATGGGCTATAGCACATCGATTTAGCCCAATAACGCCCTATTCGCACTATTTCTCCTATTTGACCACACAAATGGCCACGCCTAAACAAACGAACCACACTAGAATGCTATCTAGCCTCCCTGCCATGCCTCGATCAATTTTTGGCACAGAACACTCTCGAACCCCGAGCCCACCCCTAGAACAGGAGGAAATAGCACACTGATTTGGCTTGAAAATGCCCCATTCGTGCCGTTTCACCTATTTGACCACCCGAACGGCCCCGCCCACACAAACGGACCATACTAGAATTCTTAAAAACATCCCTGGTACGTCCCGATCAATTTTTGGCCCACAGCACGCTCAGATCTCAGGCCCACCCCTGGAACCGTGAGCTATAGCACACCGATTTGACCCAAAAATACCCTGTTAGCGCCGTTTTACCTGTATTGACCACCCAAATGGCCCCTTCCATAGAAACGGACCATACTAGGATTCTCCCCAGCCTCTCTGGCATGCCCTGGTCCTTGTTTGTCCAAGAAAATGCTCGGAACCCCAGCCCACCCCCGGAATCGTGTATTTTGGCGCACTGATTTGGCCCAAAAATGTCACATACGAGCTGTTCCACCCTTTTGACCACCCAAATGGACCCTCCCACACAAACGGACCATGCTAGGATGCTCCCCAACCTCCCTAGAATACCTCGATCAATTTTTAGCCCAGAGCACGCCTACACTTTTCCTCAAAATCGTGGGCTATAACACATCAATTTGGGCCAAAAATGTCCTGTTCGCACCGCTTTCCACATTTGTCCACCCAAATGGCACCACCCTAAAAAATGGAGCACACTAGGATGTTTTCCAGTCTCCCAGCATGCCATAGTCAATTATTGGTCAATAACACGATAAGACCTTGGCCTACCCCTGAAACCGTGGACTATTATAGCACACTGATTTGGTTCGAAAATGCCTCATTCACGCCGTTTTGTGACATATAGCCGCGCCCATACAACGGAACACGCTAAGACGCTCCCCATTCTCTCTTGTATGCCCCAATTAATTGTTGGCCCACTACACGCCCGAACCCCAGGCCCTCCCCCGAAACTATGGGAAATAGCACACTAATTTGGCTTGAAAATGCCTCATTCATCCCATTTCGTCTGTTTGACCACCCAAATGACTCCGTCTACATAAACGGACCATATTAGGACACTCCCTAGCCTCCCTACCATGCCTCGGTCGATTTTTGGCCCACAGCACGCCCGGACCCTGTGCCCACCCCTAGAACAGTAACCTAAAGCACACTGATTTAGCCCAAAAATGCCCCATTATCATTATTTCACCCATTTGACCACCCAAATGGCCCCATACATACAAACGGACCACACTACGACACTATTTAGCCTCCCGGGCATGCCCCAGTTAATTGTTAGCCCACAGCACGCTGGGTCCCGGGCTCACCCCTAGAACGAAGGGCTACAACACACCAATTTGGCCCGAAAATACCCATCCGCGTTGTTTCTCCCATTTGACCACACAAATGGCCATGCCTTAAAAAATGGGGCATACTAGGATGCTCTCTAGCCTCCCTGGTATGCCCTGGTCAATTTTCGGACAACACCATGCCCAAACCCCTGGCCCACCCCCGAAACTATGGGCTATAGCACACTAATTTGACTCAAAAATGCTCGTTCACGCCATTTTACCTATCTGACCACCAAAATGGACGTGCCCACACAAACGAACCACAGTAGGACGCTCTCCAGCCTCTCTGGTATTCCCCGGTTGATTTTTGGCCCACAACACGCCCGGACCTCAGGTTCACCCTCAGAACCATGGGCTATAGCACACTGATTTGGCTCAAAAAAGCCTCATTCATGCCGTTTTTCCCGTTTGACCACCCAAATGGCTTCACCAAAACAAACGGATCCCATTAGGATACTCTCCAGCCTCCCTACCATGCTTCGGTCAATTTTTTTCCTTCAGCACGCCTAAACCCTGGGCACACCCCCGGAACAGTAGGCTATATCACACCAATTTAGCCCAAAAATGCTCCATTCGCATTCTTTCACCCATTTGACCACTCAAATGGCCCCGCCCATACAAAAAGACCACACTAGGACACTTCCTAGCCTCCGTGGCACGTCTCGATTGATTTTTGGCCCACAGCACGCCAAGAACTCAGGCTCACCCCCGGAACGGTGGGCTATAGCACACCAATTTGGCCTAAAAATACATATTCACGTCGTTTCGCTTGTTTGACCACCCAAATGGCCTCGCCCATACAAAGATACCACACTAGTACGCTCCGCAGCCTCCCTAGAATACCCTAGTTAAGTTTTGGCCCATAGCACGCCCGTACCCCGATCGCACCCCCAGAATTGTGGGCAATAGCACACCAATTTGGCCCGAATATGCACAGTTCGTGCCATTTTACCCGTTTAACCACCCAAATGGCCTTTCCCACATAAACGGACCATACTAGGATGCTCTCCTACCTCCCTGGCATGCCCCAATCGATTTTTGGCCCATAATACGCCCAGAACCTAGGCCCACCCCCGGAATCATAGACTATAGCACAACGATTTGGCCCAAAAATGCCCTGTTTACTCTGTTTCTCCCATTTGACCACCTAAATAGCCCCGCCCACACAAACGAACCATACTTGGATGCTCCCCAGCCTCCCTGGCATGCCCCGATCAATTTTTGACTCACAGAACTCCTGAACCCCGAGCCCATCTCCAGAACCGTGGGCTATAACACACCGATTTAGCTTGCAAATGTCCCGTTAGTACCGTTTTGCCTATTTGTCCACCCAATGGTCTCACCCACATAAACATAGCACACTAGGATGCTCCTCATCCTCCCTAGCACACCTGGATCAATTTTTGGTCAACAGCACGCCGGACCCTGGGCCCACCCTAGGAAGAGTAGGCTATAGCACAGCGATTTTGCCAAATAATGCCCTATTCATGTTGTTTCACCTATTTGACCCCCCAAATGGCCCCTCCAACACAAACAGACCACATTAGGACACTCCCCATCCCCCCTGGTAGGCCTCAGTTGATTTTTGACCCACAGCACGCTCGAACCCCTGGATCACCCTCGAAAATGCCCATTCACGCTGTTTTGCTCGTTTGACAAATCAAATAGCCCCACCCACACAAATGGACCATAATAGGATGCTACCCAACCTCTCTAGCATACCCCGATCAATCTTTGTCCCACAGCATGCCCAGACCCAGGGTCCACTCCCAAAACCATGAGCTATAGCAAATTGATTTGGCCCGAACACGACCCGTTCATACCGTTTCACCCGTTTGACTAACCAAATAGCCCCGCCCATACAAACAAACCATACTAGGATGCTCTTTTGCCTCCCTGGCATGGCCTAATCAATTTTTGACCATGGCACGCACTGACCCCAGGCCCACCCCCAGAACTATTTGCTATAGCACATCAATTTGGCCTAAAAATACCCTGTTCGCGCTGTTTCGCTAGTTTGACCACTCAAATGGCCTCGCCCACATAAACAAACCACACTAGGACACTCTCCAGACTCCCTGGCATGCCCCGGTAGATTTTTGGCGCCCACAGCACGCTCGGATCCAGGCTTACTCTTGGAACTGTGGGCTATAGCACATCTATTTGTCCCGATAACTCACCGTTTGCGCCGTTTCTCCTGTTTAACCACCCAAATAGGCCCACCCAAACAAACGGGCCATAATAGGATACTCTCTAGTCTCTCTGGCATGCCTCAATCGATTTTTGGCCCATAGCACACCCAGACCCCAGGTCCACCCCCAAAAACGTGGGCTATAGCAAATCGATTTGGCCCAAAAAATGTCCCGTTCGTGCAGTTTTGCCCATTTGACAACCCAGATGGCGCCTCTCACATAAATAGACCATACTAGGATGCTCCCTAGCTTCCTTGGTATGCCCCGGATAATTTTTGGCCCACAGCAAGCTTGGAACCCGGGCCCACCCCAGAAACTTTGGCTATAGCACAGTGATTTGACCCAAAAATGCCCCATTCATATCGTTTTGCCCGTTTGACCACCTAAATGGCCCCGTACACATAAACAGACCACACTAGGATGCTCTCAAGCCTCCCTGCCATACCCCAATTGATTTTTGGCTAATAGTACGCCTGAACCCCGGGCCCAACCTTGGAACCGTGGGCTATACCACATCGACTTCGTCTAAAAATGCCCTGTTCATGCCGTTTTGCCTGTTTTACTACTCAAATGGCCCCGGACACACAAACAGACCATACTAGGATGCTCTCAAGCTTCCCTGCCACGCCCATATTGATTTTTGCCAACAGCATACCCAAACCCCGGGCCCACCCTCAGAACCTAGGCTATAGCACACTGACTTGGCCTAAAAATGCCTTGTTTGCACTGTTTCACACATTTTACCAGCCAAATAGCCCCGCCCACACAAACAGACCACAGCAGTATGCTCTCCAGCATCCCTGACAAGCCCCAGTCAATTTTTGACACACAGAACACCCGAATCCTAGGCCCACCCCCACAATCGTGGGCTATTGCACACCGATTTAACACAAAAATACCCCGTTCGCGTTGCTTTGCCCGTTTAATCACACAAATAGCCTCGCCCATACAAAATGACCATACTAGGACACTTCTCAGCCCCTCTAGCATGCACCAGTCAATTTTTGATCCATAACACGCTCGAACCCCGAGCACACCCCTAGAATCGTGAGCTATAGCACACCAATTTGGCCCAAAAATGCCTCGTTTGTGCTATTTTCTCTATTTCACCATCGAAATGGCACCTCATACACAAACGGACTATACTAGGATGCTCCCCAGTCTGCCTCACATGCCTCAATTCATTTTTGGCTTACAGCACACTCGGACCCCGAGTCCACCCCCATAACCGCGGGTTATAGCAAATCTATTTGGCCCTAAAATGTCTCATTCATGTTGTTTTGCCCGTTTGACCCCCTAAATGGCCCCACCCACACAAACAGACCACACTAGGATGTTCACCAGCATCCCTGGTATGCCTCGATCAATTTTTGGCCCACAACACGCCCGAAACTTAGGCCTACGCCCGAAAATGTGGGCTATTGCATAACGATTTATCCTGAAAATATCTTGTTTGTGCCATTTGCGTCGTTTCTCCCGTTTAACCCTATAAATCATCCTGCTCATACAAACGGACCACAATAGGATGATCCCAAGCCTCCCTAGCAAACCCCAATTGATTTCAACCCATAGCACACTCGGACCTCGGGCCCACCCTCTAAAACATTTGGCTATAGCACATCGATTTGGCCCAAAAATACCCCATCCGCACCATTTCACCCATTTGACCACCCAAATGGCCTCGCCCATACAAACGGACCATACTAGAACACTCTCCAGCCTCCCTGGAATGCCCCAGTCAATTTTTGACTCGTAGCACGCCCTTCCCCTGGGCTCACCCCTGAAATGGTGAGCTATAACACGTCAATTTGACCTAAAAATGCCCATTCACAATGTTTTGCTTGTTTGACAACCCAATTAGCCCCGCCCATACAAACGAACCACACAAGGATGCTCCCCAACCTCATTGGCAAGCCCTAATTGATTTTTGGCTCACCGCATGCCCGGACGCCGGGACCACCCCCAGAACTATGGGCTATAGCACACTGATTTGGACAGAACATGCCCCGTTCATAATGTTTTGCCTGTTTGACCACCCAAATGGACTCACCCAAACAAATGGAACACACTAGGATACTCCCCAGCCTCTCTGGCATGCCCAAATAAATTTTTAGCCTACAACACGCCCGAACCTGAGACCACCCACAAAACTGTGGGTTATAGAACACCGATTTAGCTTGAAAATGCCCCATTCGAGCCGTTTGCTTGGTTTGACAACCTAAATGCCCCTGCCCACACAAACGGACCACACTAGGATGTTCCCCAACCTCATAGGCATACCTCATTCGATTTTTGGCCACAACACGCCCGGACCCCGTGCCAACCCCTGGAACTATGGGCTATAACACACATATTTGGCCCAAAAATGCTGCATCGTTTCTCCCATTTGACGACCCAAATAGCCCCGCCTAAACAAATGGACCACACTAAGACGCTTCTCAGTCTCCTATACACACCTCGGTCAATTTTTAGCCCACAACACACCCATACCCTAGGCCTAAAAATGTCTCGTTCATGCCACTTCACCCGTTCAACCACCTAAATGGCCCCACCCATACAATCGTACCACTAGGATGCTCCACAACCTTTATGGCACATCTCGGTCAATTTTTGACCCATAACACGCCTAGACCCTGAGCCTATCCCCAAAACCATGGGCTATAGAACCTGATTTGGCCCAAAATTTCCTAGTTCCTATTGTTTCATTGGTTTAACCACCCAAATGGTCTCGGCCACACAAACGGACCACACTAGGATGCTCTTCAGCCTTCTTAGCATGTCCGATCAATTTTTGTCCCACCGCACGCCCATACCCTAGGCCCATCCCCGTAACCGTGAACTATTGCATATCGATTTGGCTTGAAAATATCCCGTTCATGCCGTTTTACTGGTTTGACCACCCAAATAGCCCCGCCCACAAAAATGAACCACACTAGGATGCTTTCTAGCCTCCCTGGCATGCCACGGTCACTTTTTGGTCCACAACACGCCCGGACCCCGGGCCCATTCCCAATATCGTAGGTTATAACACACTAATTTAGCTTGAAAATGCCTTGTTCACCCTGTTTCACCCATTTGATCATCGAAACGGCCCTGCCCACATAAACAGACTCCACTAGGATGCTCCCAGCCTTCCTGGTATGCCCCGGTCAATTTTTGACCCACAACCTGCTCGGATCCCGGGCCTACCCATGAAACCATGGGCGCACACCGATTTGGATCAAAAATGCCCGTTTGTGCCATTTCGTCCCTTTGACAAGCCAAATGGCCTCGCGCACATAAACGAAACATATTAGGACACTCCCCAGCCTCCCTGACATGCCCTGATCAATTTTTAGCTCACAAAACACCCGGACCCCAGGCCCACCCCTGGAACCGTGGGCTATAGCACATTGATTTGGCCTAAAAATGTCCCATTCGCGTTATTACGCCTATTTGACCACCTAAATAGCCCCGCCCACACAAACAGACCACACTAGGATACTCCTCAGCCTCCCTGGTATGCCCCGATCATTTTTTGGTCCACAACACACCTGGACCCTGGGCGCACCCCCGGAACTGTGGGGTATAGCACACCGATATAGCCCAAAAATGCACTATTCTCACTGTTTCGCCTGTTTGACCACCCAAATAGCCTCGCCCACATAAATGAACCACACTACGATGATTCCCAGCAGCCCTACATGCCCCGATCAATTTTTAACCCACAGCATACCCGAAACCTGGTCCCACCCTCAGAACCGTAGGCTATACAATTTGGCCCAAAAATGCCTCATTCATGCCGTTTTGCCTGTTTGACCACCCAAATAGCTCCGCCTAAATAAACGGACAACACTAGGATGCTCCCCAACCTCCCTGGCATGCCTTGATCAATTTTTGACCCACAATATGCTCGGAACCCGAGCCTACCCTTGGAACCGTGTGCTTTAGCACACCGATTTGGCCCAAAAATGCCTTGCTTGGGCTATTTCGCACGTTTGACCACCCAAATAGCCCTGCCCAAATAAACGAACCACACTAGGATGCTCCCTAACCTCACTGGCATACCCCGATCAATTTTTAGATCTCGGCACGCCCGAACCCCGGGCCTACTCCTACAATCGTGGACTATAACACACTGATTTGGCCTGAAAATACTCCGTTCACACTATTTCACTTGTTTGACCATCCAAATGTCCCCGCCCACACAAATGGACCACACTAGAATGCTCCCCTATCTCTCTGGAATGTGCCAATCGATTTTTGGCCCATATCACGCTTGGACCCCGGATCCACACTTGAAACTGTGGGCTATAGCACACCAATTTAGCTCGAAAATGCCCCATTTGCACTCCTGCATTGGTTTGACCACCCAAATATTCCCACCCACTCAAACGAACCATACTAGGACGTTCCCCAACCTCCCTGGCATGCCCCGATCAATTTTTAGCCTATAGCACACCCTGGCCCCAAGCCCACCTCTAGAACTATAGGCTATAGCATACTGATTTGGCCCAAAAATGCCCCATTCACTATGTATTGTACGTTTTACCACCCAAATGGCCCCACCCACACATACAGACCAAATTAGGATGCTCTTCATCCTCCCTGGCATACCCCGATTGATTTTCTGCCTGCAGCACGCTTGGAACCCGATTCCACCCCCTGAACCATGGGTTATAGCACACCGATTTAGCCTAGAAATGCCCTATTTGCACCGTATCGCCCGTTTGACCACCCAAATAGCCCCTCCCATACAAAAGGACCGCACTAGGATGCTCCCCAACCTCCCTAACATACCTCGATTGATTTTCGACCCACAGCACGCCCGAACCCTGAGCCCACCCTCGAAAACATAGGCTATAGCACACCGATTTGGCCCAAAATCACCCAGTTCGCATCGTTTCACCCCTTTGACCACTCAAATGGCCCCACCCACACAAACGGACAATACTAAGATGCTCCCCAACCTCCCTGGCATGCTCCAAATAATTTTTGGCCTACAGCACGCCCGAACCCCGGGCCCACCCCTAGAACCATGGGCCATAGCATATCGATATGGCCTGAAAATGTCTCGTTTGCACTATTTTGCCTGTTTGACCACCCAAATGGCCCCGTCCACACAAATGGACCATACTAGGATGCTCCCCAGCCTCCCTGGCATAACCCGGTCGATTTTTAACCCACAGAATGCTCGGACCTCGGGCCCACCCTGGAACCATGGGCTATAGCACACCGATATGGCTAAAAAATGCCCCATTCATGCTATTTTTCCTGGGGTGAATCCCCCAAATGAAAGAGGAGGGACTTCATCATGCTATACTGGTTAAATTATCCATGGAATCACTAGATTTGTCAATTTTAAGATCAATTTTGCCTAAGTTTCTCGACATTAAGGAACATTTTCTTGTCAGGTTGCTTGCTCAAAGGCAACTTCTTATTCGTATAGATCAATATAATGATTTCGTGGCTGCATTATCAAGAGGTGTGAATTATTTCATGCACAACAGCATAAATCATTAGATTAGGATTTTTTCGTGGACTATTGAATTCAACCCTAAGGATGAGACTTCACTGCGACAGTATGGATTTTGTTTCCAAACTTGTCGATGGATTTATTTGCTAAAAGGTCATTGCTTTCTATTGCTTCAGCAGTTGGAAAACCTATTTATATGGATAAGGCCAGACAAATGAGATCAAGACCGAGCACGACTAGGGTTAGTGTCATCCTTGACATAATGGACAAGCATACAGATTGTATTCAACTTCAAAGTACGGACAAAGTTACGGGTAGAATTATTGAGGAGTTTCAAGAGGTAGTGTATGATAATTTACGATAATATTGCAACTATTTTAAGCACCAGGGTCACGATGAAAATAATTGTCGATTGTTAATTGAAAAAAAAATAGTTCTCCAAAAAGAAAATTATGCGACAATGAAGATTGAGGGAGCTTCGGTTGAAAAATTACAAGGAGATGCATGTGATTATCTAAATACTAAGAAGAAACAACAAAATAGAGTTAACATGGGGATATTCTAGTAGGTCAAGCTTTGGCTAGGGTATCCGAAAACGTAGTTAAAAGAGCACATACTGAAAAGGAAGCTATTCAAAATCTGCCTAGTATTTTAGATACAAGTGCCTGGACTAAGAGTTTGATGGTTTCTAAGAATAATATAGAGTTGAACAATACTAGAGATGGTGTTGGATATAAGGGTTGGACAGTGGTTTCACGCAAATAATCTGTTAGTACTTAAATTAGAAAAGAACTTAATGTGGCAAAGAAACAATGTATTGCAACAAAGGATATTGTGGATCCTAACACCTTTGAGGCTCTTTTAGATAAAAATGAGGACCAATCTAATTTGGGCAATCCTAAATGTCAAATTGTACTTCCATAAGTGATAAATATGCTTATGCAACAACACGTTGCAAGCTTGGTTTATCCCTTACCCATCTTGAAGCTGTTGATGGGTACATTGGAGGCTTTGGCATGTGAGATGCCTTCTCCATCTATGGAGTTAATTGGTGAGCAACGGGATGACTTTGGACATAAATTATTGTTCAAGGAAAATGAACAAAAAGTGGATGGGGTAGTGGTATTAATTCCTATACAGTCAAACAACAAGGTTGAAGTGAAGAGTGACCAAAAAAGTGGTACAAATATAAAGAGTTGGGCAGATATGACAGAGAAGGAGAAGCAGGCCTCATCCCCTCTTTATGCCTTAGAATTTGTGCCAAGTTATGCAATGATTCTTCCATCTTTAACCGCGGAACAACTTGTGGCTCAAACAAGTGCACCTTTGAATGCTATGGATAGTCCTACCAAAGGGTTCTAGGCCAAGAGGTATGAGCCAAGAGATTTGGTAGAAAATCCAATGAAAGTGTTTGAGGGTGATTTAGGCATTGACATATTTGATGAAGAAGATGAGGATAAAGTATTGGATGAATGCTTTGCTAAAGTGGCTAGGGATGGAGATCTTTCACCTAAGCAACAAAGGAAAGGATTCAAGAAAAAGAAGATTCATGGAAGAAACATAGTTGGGATGGTAAAGTGTCTAAAGAGGTTATTCTAAGACAATTACCAATGAGGATAACAAAACAGAAGGAAACAAGGTTCAATTATATCAACAAGATTCAATAGATCCAAGAAGAATTAATGAAATATGAAGATATTTTGGAGTGGTCGAAGGAAGAAAACAAGGTGAAGAATCGAATTTTTATAGGGCTACATCTTCTTGAAGATTTTCAATTTTTAAAGAAACATGGATCTACCTCCACATTCTTGCTTATTTTAATCTTTCACTACTTAAGTATTATCATTTGTAATATCACCATAGAGTTGGTTATTAACTCTGTGATGATCATAGAATATTTAGTTCTTTCTTCTTCTTATTTTTTACATGCATGTTAATTAGAAGAGGTTTTGCTATGCCTCAATAGGATTAGTAAGGCAAGGCATAGCTCCCCTTGCTTGTATTTTTTGTTTGAATTTTGCTTTTAATATATACATACATACATACATATATATATATATATAAACTATCTCGGGGCATCTCGCCAGCACATTTACTTAAAAAAAAATCCTTCAGTTTGAAGAAAATGACATTGCTTGAAGGATGAACCTGCAATACCTTCAACAAATTCATCTCTTATGCACCCCACCCCACCCCACCCCCCCGCCCCCGCGTATGTTATTAGTCATATTCTACATCCACATGCAATGATTTGATTTATCTACAAAAACACCAAACAATGTAGATATTTAATAGAGAAAAGACATCTTTTCCCCCCTAAACTTGTCCTCCGAACTCACTTTAGCACTTAAGCTTAAATTTCATTTATTTATCCCCCATTAACAACTTTCAAGTGAATTAATTTCACCCCTATGGCTGACGTGGCAAAAAAAAAGCGAGTGAATTTTTTTTTTTAAAAGGGCCACTTTATTGCTATTATTATTATTTATATATATACATATATAAAATTAAAAATTAAAAAAAAAAAGAAAACAAGAAACCCAACTTCATCTTGTTTCTAGCACCCTCTTCCCCCACCCACACCCCGTTTCTTCATCTACTTTGAACTCCCGCCCCGTTTCTTCATCTGCTTCGAATCCCCACCCCGTTTTTTTGTGTATTAGGGTGTTTCTTTCTTAGCATTTTTACTTGTGGAAGATTGGTTTTTGAATTTGAATTCATTGAAGTCTTTAGTGATGGTGTTTCTTTGGTTGTTTTATTCTTTGGCAAAGAATAACTGGTTTTGGATAGATCTGAGGAGGATTTTTTAATTGTAGGAAAAATGGTTTTGGTTAAATTTGAGTATTTGGTGGAAGTGGAATTGAGCTTTTTCATTTGGGATTTTAGTGCAAGTTTCTCTTCTAGGGTGGGCTTGATGAGCTTGATTTTGATTTTGGTTGAACTAAAAACTGAATCAGACAAAGAAAATTTTGTTGTTGCAAGCTTGATTTGATTCTGGATTGTACCAAAATCAGAGGAAAAAGAATAAATCTTGGTTAATTTGGTTTGATTCTTGGAAAAGCTTGTGGATTCGATGAGCTTAGTTTAATTCTTGGAACTAGAAAGTGAACTTATTTTGAATTTTTTCTTGATTGATTGTAGAGAATCATCATCATCAATGGTTGAAATGGACTTTTCTTGATTGGCTTAGGAAAATCATCATCTTCAATGGTTGAAATTAATTTCTTCTTGATTGATTTAGGAAAATTATCATCAATGTCTAGCTCCAACATTCTTCTTTTAATTCTTATTGATAAAAACATTAAATTGATGTCTTTATGGTTGTTCTCTTGGTGGTGTTAATGGCAAAAAAAATTGAATGAAAAGGCATTTTCGTAACAGTGGTGGGGGATGGAAGGGGAGAAAAAGTGGGTGGGGGTAGGGGGCGGCGGTTGTGTCTGCGGAAGAAGAAGAGGGAAGTGGGGTGGGGTGGGGAGGGGGTGGGGCTGTGAAGAAGAAGAACAAAGGGGGTGGGGTCTAATTTAAATAAAATATATATTTATATATATATAATATATATATATATATATATATTCTTTTTCTAAGAAAATATATAAAAAGTAAGTGTGTGGGATTACTTTTTTTTTAGAAAAAAATTATAATTTCCTACGTGGCAATGACATGGCACTGATGTGGCGCATGTGTAGTGCACTCTCCGTTGTGAGAGTGAGTTTTTGATTTTTGGGGTGAAATTAATTCACTTGAAAGTTGTTAATAGTGGTAAATAAACTAAAGTTAAGTTTAAGTGCTAAAGTGAGTTTGGAGGACAAGTTCGGGGATAAAAGATGTCTTTACTCTATTTAATATTAAGTTATATTACATATAAATTTAGATTAATTTGTAAATTACTTTACTTATTGATTTTATGAATATAAATTTAGATTAATTTGTAAATTACTTTACTTATTGATTTTAGTTATTTCATATTTTATTAATAATTAAATTTGAGTATTTAATTATTGATTATAATTAATCAAAGACGACATTCCAAGATTATTGTTACGAAATCGTTGTAACTATTGGAGTTATGATTATGAAATTCTTGTATTTGTTATTGAAATTCTTAAACGCTGTATTTATGATTATGTTTTTAAATTCTTGTATTTATTGAAATTATCGTAAATTTTAAGAACAAATTCAATTAACAATATTATTCACACTTAAGTAAACACTATTCATAAATTAACAATGTCAAGAACTTAAATCTACAAATTCCAAATTAACAAGTGAGATGAATTAAAAGTCACGAATTAACATATTCAGTTCTCTAAATTTAACATAAATGATGAAATTAACAATTACAATTACACTAGCTATCTAACAATATGTAATAAATTTTAAAACTTATAAAAGAATTTAAACGTCTAACAATTTGAACCCTAATCAAATCGGAGAAAATGTTTCTTCATTAGATGAATTAATCGGATTTTGATGTAGACCAAAAAGACAATGGACAATCCAACTTTGTCAGTCGATTTTTAAATAAAATACGATATGAATAAATGAATTCTATTTTGTTGTCTTTATTTCTTAAAAAGGAAAATTACTTAGTTAACTTCACCTAATAGAGTCGATTTAATTATTTTATATATAAGCCGGTAATTTGTTAGTTGGATTTTCTAATTTATCGTAGTAAATATAATTCGCTCAAAAATGAACAAAAGATTCAAAGTGTTATAAAACAAGAAAGAATAAAGAAGAAGAGTGGAGAGAATAGAGAGAGTGATTCTTATTTCTTTCTCTTGAGGGATGAGAGATTATAAGATTGTAAATACAATGAACAAAATCCCTCTATTTATAGGGGAAACTCCTAGTCTGAGTAAAAGACAGATGCTTCAAATCCTAATAGATATCAAAGTAGATCCTGATAGACATTCACTATAATATAAATACATTTATAACACTCCCCCTTAAATGTCTAATTGGTAGATAATGTGTCTCGTTAAAACTTTACTAGAAAAAAAACAGTAGGAAAAAAATCTAGTGAAGGAAAAAGAGTATACATCTCTAATAATACGCATTTCGGCTGCCTCATTAAAAATCATACAATGAAAATCTAGTGGAACAAAACCTCATAAGGGAAAAAGATTACAGCGCGTATTAACTCCCCCTAATGAGAACATCCTTGACCTTTTTATTTCGATCTTATGCAGCATCTTCTTGAAAGTTACAATTGGAGAAGATTCGGTGAATAAATCAGTCACATTGTCAGTTGAACGAATTTGTTGCACATTAATATCATCATTCTTTTGTAACTCATGTATGTCGAAAAGTTTTGGCAAAATGTGTTTCGTTCTATCTCCATTTATGAATCTTCCCTTAAGATGTGCTATGTATGCTGAATTATCTCTGTATAAAATTGTGGGTAGATTGTCATATTTCACACCACATTTTTCTCGAATGAGATGTACATGGACCTTAACCATACACATTCTCGGCTTGCTTTATGAATAGCTATTATCTTAGCATGATTCGATGAAGTGGCTACGATAGACTGCTTTGTATATCTCCAAGATATGGCAGTACCCCCACATATGAACACATAGCCTATTTGAGATCGAGCTTTATGCGGGTCAGATAAATACCCAACATCAGCATGATCAACAAGATCGGGACTGCAATCTTTAGAATAAAATAAGCTCATGTGTTTTATCCCATTTTGATGTCTCATAGTAGGAGCAGAAATATACCTTGCTAACAAATTGACTGAAAAAGGCTATAGGCCTTGTAGTATTTGCAAGGTACATGAGTGCATCAATTGCACTAAGATATGGTACTTCATAACCAATTCAATTCGATATATTTTGAATTTCAGCAAATAATCTATTGCTTTGAAAACTCTCCAAGAGTTCCAATGATGTTCAAGCAATAAGCTTATACAATATAAGGATTATAAATAAGTTTCCCAGAAACTTGTATATGCTTCAAGGAGTTTGAATCCTTAAAAGTTTTCATATAAGTTTTGTCAAGTGACAATATTCAACATTTCATGAGTGACATCTTCAGGTGTCTGGACTGCAAATCAAATAAGTTTTATGCTTACCAAAATGCATCCTTTCATGTCACTTGATGAATGTTTCTACGTCAGCATGCTTAAATAAACGTATAATTCAGATCCTCGTAATCTTTCACAATATTGCGCCAATATTGTGTCAAAGATATTGATGATATATCATTTTGTATCGGTTCACAATGCGACATAACATTTTGAGATCTCATCACTTCATTATTTTCAGGTACATGAACCTCTCATAAGGTTTCATGAAGTGGTATGTCGTAGGCTCTTCAAGATCTCATTGCCTTCTTATTATGATTATTTGCTCCTTATTTTTCAAGGACTATTTCATTTGAAACCGATCAGTCTACCACGCTTCACGCATGCATAGACTTTGTCTTTTAGGAACACAAAATAAGAGCATTTGCACTTAATATGAGATGCTTTCATCATTTGACTTGAATTATCTTTTGGATGAGGATATGGTGATAATTCCTAATATATTTCATAGCGCTTATAATCTCCCCCTTATGTTTGGAAAACTAACATACATCCTCTACTTCTTTGAGAAATCCATCGTTGTGCATTATGGTATATTCATTAATCGTATACCGCACATCAAAATTATTAGATGGAATAATTAATTCCCGACCTTGAACCAATTGAGAGGGAAGAAATAATCATAATTTATTGGTCTAATGCATACCAATGCTATTGCAATATATCATATTTCAGACCAATACATTAAGTATTGTTCTCATTAACAATGGTTTAGATATTTATCGAAGACATTCAATGCTAAACCATCATCATCAAGATAAATTATCTTGATTATACAATCTGAAAATTATGCTCAATTTATATTGAACAAGTAACTTTATGAATGTCAAACGTAGGTTGACCATGAATGTACATGTGATCATCTTATTGATGCATCTTTTCAACATATCACATGATAGGTGAACGGGCTCTTATTCACCTTTTATAATTTTTAGATTTGAAGGGATCCAAGCCCAATATTAGTTGGTCCAACCAACTTGTCATGAGAACAAACGACATAAATAATTCTTGAAAAATCTTCTAGTTCTTCAATATATGCACATCTTCGAGATGTCACAATCGTTCATATCAATTTATAAACTTTTATTCTAGTAAACTCCAAGTTTACCATGACATGTACTTTTTCTTTAGTAAATTTCAGATTTACTATTACATGAATAAATTTCAGATTTACTACTTCAAAAGTAGATTTCAAAATTATTCAACCTCTTTCGGAGGTTAGTTGTGATCAAGTGCACGTTTGCATTAATAAGTTTCTCATTTCCCAGGAATGGAATATAATCGTGCCTTAAATCTATCAAATTATGATTGCTTATAACCTCTTTCAAGATTTTGCTACTTCAGAAGCAAATCAAGACATACATATAATGTAGAGAATTTTTCTCTAGCATATCTTATAATCATATAAGCGTGTGACAATATATCACTTTTAATGATCATTATCATATTGTCTGTCCACGCGTATATTCGTGCATTCAATCACTTGTCTTCTTTCAAACATATTATGCACTGCTACCACATACACCTCAAGAATGAAGTAGGTTGTCATATTTCAGACTTATAATATATTGCTACCACATTCACTTCATGGAATGGAGCATATTCAATGGGTCGGATTTCATGACTTTTCACCAAATACCCATTATTTTGCCTTAGACATCACAATATCATCAATACATGCATTGAGATTCAATCTCACCGTACTATCCATATAAAGGCGTCTTAGGCATAAACTGATGGGATTTGAACCCAACATATTATCATCCCTTTTGATAATATTGTTCTTGAGGAATAAATCTAAAATATAAATGGTTCCAAACCAATTATTTTTCCTCAAATTCAATAATAATTATATTAGTAGTAGCAAAAGAAAGATAATATAAAGAATTACTAACCTTGAAATCCTTCAGATTTATAATCACCTTGTTTGGCAGAGTCTTGTGCTGATAACGTGTTATAAAACAAGAAAGAATAAAGAAGAAGAGTAGAGAGAATAGAGAGAGTGATTCTTATTTCTTCTCTTGAGGGATGAGAGATCATAAGATTGTAAATATAATGAACAAAACCCCTTTGGAAATTTACTCCTACTCTGAGTAAAAGACAGATGCTTCAAATCCTAATAGATATCAAAGTAGATCTTGATAGACATTCACTATAATATAAATACATTTATAACACAAAGAACTTACGTGGGTTTTAATCAAACAACTAAAATGTCGTTTTTTTAAAGAAAGAAAAAAAGGAATAATCGGTACTGAATCGATTTCCCTAGGAGTTCTTTGGACCGAATCAATCCGTGGACTTTGCACAGTTTAATTGTGTCATGCGAAACTGAACGCATAGAAATAGACGTTTAATTGTGTCATAGATCACTTGTAGTACTTAATTTGAAGGTATTTGTGTGCGTACAATTTTGGTCGTCTAGCGCTCACTAATTAGTTAGCTATTAATACTATTAATTTGTTAGGTTAGTTACTCATTAATTAGTAGCTTCAATATTGTAGATGCTATAAGCAGCTAGCACTAAATCAGCACTTAATATATGAACATTCCAGTGCAAAGTTTACCAGTCCACAGCTGCACACTTTTTGTTAGAATAAACAGTAGCATTAATTAAGGAATAGCCATGGTGTTATTGGACCTAATTCATAAATATCTCAACTTAGTAGCTCCTCCAATTCCATTCGGCTTGTTGCTTTTCTTGGCACCTTATCGATTTTATATGAGATAGTGGATTCGATCATTTTAGTACATCTCATGAGATTGTTATTTTTTATCTGATAAATTAAAAACGGGATAGAATAACTTTGCATTTTATTTCAAAATTATTATCTCACATCCCAAATAAGCCAAATAGTAATAAGTAAGATAAAAGTTTATTACATTATGATCAGGTTGGTTCGAATTTTTTAAATCTCAAATCAAATCATCCGCGTCGGATTTTAAATCTATAAACCAAATCAAACCAATAAAATTCGAATTTCTACTTTGATTTTTCTTTTTTGGATTTTTCAAATTTCTCGAGTTTTTTTTAATTTTTTATGGTAAAGTCTTCATACAAATATATATTAACTTGTGCTTCAAATATTTCTTTAGTTCGAGCAAGATACAACTATTTTAGGTTTTTCTTAAAAAAATAATATTAAATATTAAATAAAAAAATATTTTAGGTTATGTATTTATACAAAACTAAAAATTAGATATCCAGCATTATTGTCATTCCTAGTGTATGCTTGAATATTTTTGTGAGCATTAGTATTGATTTGGCTTTATTTGAGTTACTAGTATCTATGAGTTGTAAAACTTATTGGACAATCCAAAATTCTAAATTTAAACGTGAAATGATATGTTGAAAGATAAACACAATAAAAATGTTTAAGAAATATTTAAAATTACATCATGGTAAATATTTTAATGTATTAAATATTTTTGAAAATTGTAATATAACATCGGATTAGTTCGGTTCGATTTGACTTTTTTTTAGTTAAGATCAAATCAAATCAATTATAGTTGATTTTTTTTCAACATTAAATCAAATCAAATCAAATTATTAATCGATTTCTTTTTTCAATTTAACTCAATTTGTGATTTAATGCGATTTACGAGTTAATTTTTTTCACTTCTCATCAACTTGATCAACAAAGAATAACTTGTTTGACTTACTTTTTTTTCATATAACATAGTAAGTCAAGCAAGTTGTCTTTTGTTGATTGAGGGAATTGACATAACTAAATTGATTGATTCCCCTGCAAAACAGTAGTTAGTGTAGGGCGTTTGGTTTTCAATTGTTTTGAACGTGGAATCTTCGATTATCGACAATGTTGATCAGCCAAATTATCGATCAAAAACTTTTTTATCGGTTCAATTTTTATACACTCCTAACTTAAATTGTGATTTCTTACTCAATTAATTATAATAAAAATGTATTTGTCCATGTGAATCTCCTCAAAATCCTAACCGAAACACTAATAAGATATTACTATGAAACATTAATTTCATATTTTCACACATAAAAAAAAGAACTAAGTAAAGGTAGAGGGGATGGGACGGGGTGCTTGGGGGTGGGGGGTTACATTTAAATTAGGGTATTAAGGGGACATAGATGGTTAGGTGGAGGTGGATTGGGGTGGGTGGGAGGGGGGATTACATTTAAAATAAGGTAAGGGGATGGAATGGGAAGGGAACGGTTAGCTGGGTGGGGTGGGGTGGGGTGGGGGTACATTTAAAAGAAGGAAAGTAAATTTAATGGGACATGAGCAGGTGGATTTTGTAATAATTTATTACGAGGTACAAACACTATCTGTAAAACATAATAATTTATTATGTTTTACAAAAAGTAAATGTAAAATGTAGTAATAAATTATTACAAATAATATGATTTGACATAAAGATGGATGTGATAACACGCTGATCTCTTTTTTTTTATTTTTGTGTAAAATGTAATAAATTATTACGTTTTACATTACTTTTTGTAAAACGTAATAAATTATTACGTTTTACAAATAGTGTTTCACTATTCATTTTCGTCAGTTGACCGTTAAGAAAAATATATAAAACGTAATAATTTATTACGTTTAGCCTATTTTAGTAACTTTTAAATAGGTAATCTATTTTGATCACTTTTTTTATTTCGTGACTTATTTTGATTCTGAGTTCAATTTTTTTCATCTATTTCAGAGTTAGAGTTAAATCATGGAAAATATAATTAACTATAAAATTTGAAATTCAACTTGAGTTATAGAATTTTCAGCAATTTGATAACATCAAAAATTGTTTCATAATATTATAACACTTCATTTGTTGAATGTACTTTATTCCTTATAAACAATATGAAATATGATTGAAACATGGAATACTCTATAGTGTAAATGGAATCATTTTATAGAAATAAAAGGTTTAGGTTTAGGATAAAAGTTGAAAATAAAAAAAATATAGTGAAAACAAGATTTGGTGTTCTTCAAACTTCATACAACTTGAAGTTATATGTGAAATTTCATGATCAACAACAATGATAACATATTCAGTGAAATCTCACAAGTGAGGTGCCGAGAAGGTAAAGCATACGCAGATCTTATCACTACTTTAGGAGGTAGAGAGGTTGTTTCCGAAAGATCCTCGGTTAGTGCAACAATCCAGATACAAAAAAAAAAAGGAAACAGAGAAGCAAATACAACAATAACAAGGAAACTATGCAAAGTCTACTAGGAAAAAACAAGAATAATAACAAAATAGTACGATAATCGAAATACAATAAACAACAGACTATGATAGATATCACAAGCAGACACTAGAACAAAATAGAATGATAGTCAGAAAATGATAAACAATAGACTATGACAAATATCACCACCATGTACTACAATACGATGGCCAGTATAACCCTAACCTTCGAAAAGTAAGGCAGCATTCCTAATACACGACTAACCTTCTACTATAATATGTGTTCTCCACACCACCCTATCTAAGATTATATCCTTGGTAACCTGAAGTTGTGACATGTTTTGTCCAATCAACTCTTACAAATACTTCTTTGGCCTACATCTACCTCTCCTCGCACCTACTATATCCAACCTTTCGCACCTCTACATTATATTGGGGCATCTGTACCTTACCTATTTATATGTCTGAACCATCTCAATTGTGGTTTCCTCATCTAGTCTACCATGAAGGTCACTGTCTCCTTATCTCGAATAACCTCATTACTAATCTTATCGTACCTAGTATCTATGTTGCTCCTCAACATCCTCATCTCCGCAACATACATCTTCTGAACATGAAAATTTTTGACTGATCAATACTCCACCCCATACATTAATATCATCGGTTTAACAACCACTCTAAAAAGTTTACCAAATTTCAATGGTATCTTTGAATCACATGTCAGCAAACGTTAATTTGGTGAATAATTATGGCACAAACTACCTAATGGCATAGAGCTTAATTCCCACGTTTCCATCTCTCTTTTCCCTTTCTTCGTTATTTATAATGTTACTACTAAATAAATTAACGTCCCATTGCATAGTACAGTTGCATAGACATATTGTGTAAGAGCAAACACCTAGCTAAACCATGAAACAATTGGACCTAATTCACAAACTTCTCAACATAGTAGCTCCTCTATTTACCTTGTTTAGCTTCTTGCTTTTCTTGCCACCTTACATTATCAAGTACTTCCTTTCAATATTTGGCACATTTGTCAAAGAGGATGTTGCTGGCAAGGTTGTCATCATTACTGGTGCTTCCTCTGGCATCGGCGAGGTAATATGTTCACTTTTGATTTATATTTTCTTTGTTCTAAGGCCTCTTCCTATCAAAAAGACGTTATCTATTACTCATTTCGTTTTAATTTATGTAATCATATTTCACTGGATACAAAATTTTAAAAAGAATTACAATTGTTAAATTTTATGGTCATTTGTGTAATTATAGTAAATGTTAGATTGTCTATAAGATATATGAACTTCTGGAAAAATTAAAGAGTAGAGCATGACAAATAAATCAAATTGCGCGTAACTTAATTCAAAAGCTAGCACAAAAAATGAGGATGGATCACTAATAATATAAAGATATAGAGAGACAAATATGTGAGTCAATCCTTCGTACACCGAACATTAGTGGAATGTTACTGACCTCAGAAGCTAAATCAAGAAAATGAGAATCATCGACAAATTTAGAAATAGAGCTTGAGATAACTCAATTAAAAAATAGCTAAAAAGGTGAGAATTACCTAATACCATATAACAGATCGGACAAATATTTTCATGTCTCAACCAATGTTGGACACAAGATTCATCCTCATGTTTCGAACTCAAAACAATTGATTATTAAATGTCGAGGATCACAACATATATAGTTTTGGACATTTTTTATTTGAATTTGTTTGATGTAGATGGTTTAATAGCTAAAAAACTTCTTGATTATGCAGCATTTGGCCTATGAGTATGCCAGAAGAGGTGCATGTTTAACCATTGCATCCAGAAGAGAGGAGAGTCTACGTGAAGTAGCCGAAAGAGCACTTAATTTAGGCGCCCCGGATGTTTTAGTAGTGCCAGCTGATGTATCAAATGTTGAAGACTGTAGAAGTATTGTTGATAGAACCATGAGTCACTTTGGACGAAGTGAGTTATTATTATTATAATGTTATTGAAATCATTAATTAATATGCAAATTTGATGAATTTTTGTTCCCTATATGCATTGCAGTTGATCATCTGGTTAATAATGCTGGAGTGGTTTCCAATTCTATGTTCGAAGAAATAGAAGAGATCACTCATGTTAGATCCATCATGGTAATAATAATATATATTCGTCTCACGGACAAATGCTCATATGGAAATTACGCAATTAGGAGTACTACAAATGGTTAGAAATTGTTGGGAGTACCCCCGTCGTTTGTAGGATGAGTTCTTGGTCTCATTATATGTTCTCGGACAATCCTCTCTTAGTTAATTTTGAGGTTGAGTAAGGCTCATGATTCATTTATTTAATAGAAAGCCGCATTCCTAATCTTACTGAACTTTCAAATTTCATATGATCCCATTTATTTATGTTACCTCCACGTCCAACAATTAAAATTTCAAATTCATTTTGACTAATCAATGTCATTTCAAAATTTTAACTTCTAGGTTATCTTAACTTATACACGTAAGAGATACGAAAACAATTTTTTTGGAATTTCCAGGACATCAACTTCTGGGGCTCAGTTTACATGACAAAGTTTGCAATTCCGTACCTGAGAAATAGTGAAGGTAGAATCATTGTCCTGTCTTCTGCATCATCTTGGATGCCTACTCCAAGAATGAGCCTTTACAGTGTAGGTCCACCAACTTTGGTAGTATTTCCTAATTTTAACTCCCTAATGAACAGCTTTCATGTTTTACTTTTATATTATTGTAGGCAAGCAAAGCAGCAATGACACTGTTCTTTGAGACATTAAGGATTGAATTGGGACGAGACATCAAAATAACATTGGTCACACCTGGCTTTGTTGAATCTGAAATGACACAAGGGAAATACATAGACGAGAAGAGCGGCAGACTAGTTGTTAAACCTCATCTGAGGGATGTAAGTTTGTCTCTGTCTCTCTCTCTCTATGGTCACATATATAAGTTCATACTATGCAATATCACTTCAATATATGTCTTAGCCAAATTAAACCCTTCTAAATCAATTGTGGTTACCAGAAACATGATATTACTAATGAATAAACCAGGTTCATGTGGGCATTGCCCCGGTAATGAAGGTAGAAGACTGTGCCAAGTCCATTGTGGATGGCTCTTGTCGCGGGAAGAGATACATTACTGTGCCAGGTTGGTTCAGGGTCACCTACTTGTGGCAGGTTTTCTGCCCAGAAGTTGTTGAATGGCTTTTGAGGTTATTTTACCTTACTGGTCCGGGAACTTCACCGGAGGACGCTCTAAACAAGAAAATATTGGATTACACTGGTCTAAAAGTCATGTACCCAAAAAATATCCGGAAGCTGGAACCTAAGACCAAGTGATGTTGGCCTAGGTTGATGTCGAGAAACAGAAGCTACAGTAAGTTGATTATTTCTTTATGTATCATATGTTACTAATAATTTAGCCAGGAGAAACGGTTTAATTTGGAGTATTTTGTAATTGTGAATCTTGATGTTGATGGTGTTGCACTGTTATGCATCTTTATCAAACCCATACAATGTAACGTTCGTTCTCGATAATATTATGATGAATGTACTCTTTGCATGATCAAAACTAAAATGTGGTATATATCCTACCGGACCAAGTCGATAGAGAAGGTTGGACCTATCGAGGGAGGGAGGCTTTCAACTGGACTGGAATCAACAGACATTGCTGCTGTGAGGGCGAGCGACATCACTTTGTATCACTTATTACAATAAAAAATAAAAAAAAATATATGATATCACCACTCACTTCGGCCTAATCATCACTCTTCATTCTTCAATTTTAATGAAAGATATCAATTTCCGATTGTCACTTTACCATCAGTTATCAAGTTCAATTTTTAAAAACTTTCAATTCTAAATGTCAAAAAATTTATTTTTTTCTTTTTTGATAACTAATTTTATAAGCAGACATAGTTATGGTTGTTGACTGGAAAATGTTAATCGAGTTACTAAAAAGTAAGTAGACAATGGAGAAGATGTGAAACATAGTAAATCTTAGGTTAAGTTATTATCTTGGTCACATAATTTCAAGTGTGAAAACAACCTCCCAAAAAACTACTCCTATTTGGTTGCTTTAAATGCTATTTGGTTCCCCTGCCTTACTTTTCCGATGTTTCCGGTAGCCCGCCTTCTCCTACCCCACTATCATAATCTACCCAATTTCAAATAATTTTTTATATAATACTTAATACATTGCCAAACAAATCATAATTAAATGACACTATTTAATACTAACCAACAATTTCCTTCGTTTGTGTGTAGGCAAAATGAGGTCATCAAAAATATGGCGACATTAATTAACTTCTGTTGCCCACGACGAACTACATAATAACACCTGCATCGTACCACTTTAACTTAGAAATCTATAAGATACGTTTTCCCTTTATGTTTATTCGAATCTCTTGAGGCCATTTCCCTCTCGAAGAAAATGACATTTTATGACCACTTACAATTTGAACAAAAAAGAAAAATGACATTGTTAAATCTATTATCTTCAAAAATAAAAAATTTTATGTATAAAAATAAAAATCTTTTATTAAAAAAGAGTTTAAAAAATATTTTAAAAAAATATAAAAGACTACAAAAATTATTTTTTCTCTCCCTCAATCCAAAAAAGTGTAAAAAAAAAAAACTAAAAATTACATAAATACACAACTTATATTTTCAATATTACAAAAAATCTCAACTTTTTAAATATATTACAAAAATCTCAATATATATACGGAATGTTATATATATGTTGACTATATTATGTATATTAATAGGGAGAGAGTAAAATAATTAAAAGAGTGGGAGAAATGTAATTCCTGCTATTTATGTTATTTGTGTTAGCGCTCTCTCTTGTTCTTGCTCCAATCATAATACAGTTTGGTGCTCCAATTTTATTTCCAAATTTGTAAAAGAGCTGACGAATTAACAACTTCTATTTCTAATTACTTGGATATCATAGGATGATAGTGCTAATATACATAGTACATAAAGTATTTTTAGGTAACCCCACAAGTAGATAAAAAGGCACAAGGAAATCGTCCAAATGCAGGCTCCTTATTGGACAAAGCTTATAATAACATAGGATGCTGCAAATAAGGCTAGTGCGATGCTTGCTTCATACTGCCTCCACCTCATTATAAATGTTGGCTCACCAAGAGGTGCCACGTTATTTTTTTCTTATACGAGTGAAGAAAAATAAGTAAATTGTAAATATTTGTACTCCAAGCAGTAAGAAGAAAATTACAATTCAAAGGAGAAAAGAGGAGAGATTTCAGCAAAGCAGATATAAATGCTAATGATGAGCAAGGACATAAATGGGATGCACCCAAATTAGTAAAAGAGAAAAGAAAAAACTTGGTAAAATAGATAAATGCAGTCGAAGAAAAGGACACAAATAAGTCAAAATGGGCGAGAACAAAGGAAAATAAATAAATAAATAAAGGATAATAACTAGAAATATTATAAACAAGATGTATGTAAAGAAATATATATATACATATATATATATATAATAAGTCAAAATGGGGGAGAACAAAGGAAAATAAATAAATAAAGGATAATAACTAGAAATATT